>NW_027187419.1:90980164-91011849 GCF_028583685.1 Petaurus breviceps papuanus | reverse complement strand
CTCTCTCTCTCTCTCTCTCTCTCTCTCTCTCTGTCTCTCTCTCTCTCCTTTTCTGTCACTCTGTCTCTCATCTATTTACAGATGACAGGAAGAAAAAATTGTTTCTTTAATTAAAAGGGGAAAAACAATTTTAAAAACCTATCATTGTGGGAAAATGTTTTCAGAAATGAAGTGTCAGGGGCTTTTGCTTCTGCCTCTGTACTGTTTTTCTTACTGTTTTGGTATTTTAGTGACTGTAGAGAAATGACCCTTAAAGTTGCCGTGTCAGGCTGGTAATAAACTGATGTCTAGGGAAAACCAAACCCTTTCTTTCCCTGCACTTTTTTTTCCTGCTGTAATTAGACTTGCCATCATCAGGGACTGTCTTTGTTATTAACAGCATCTCTCTCACCTCTGTTCAGGGACAGCAGTAGCTAAGTGAAGACATACCCCTATGTACTAGTCGAAGATTTGGACAAAAACTATATTCATATCAGCTGCATTTTCTTTTGTTAACTTTTTCATTTTTGTATATTTACTGATTTATTTGTGTGGGCCCTACTTGGCATCTTTCTCCCCTGTGTTCCTCCACACCATTCTATTATTTGTTATGAAAAACATAAGAAGGTAGCTGCCACTCTCGTCTTTCAAGTTCCCAGATGGTGTAACATTTTTCCAGAATTGGTGATGAGCTAGGGCCATCACTGAGGATTTTAATATGGTTTTCACTCATGCCTACTGCTTCTTCCAAAAATTGGCAGCCACAAATAAATGAGTGGATATTTCTCTTTAAGTAAATGAATACTATAGGCTTTGGAGAGAATCACAAAACATTAATTTATACTAAGGGAACCAATGCTTTTTGCCAAACTGTGGAATCACACGATCCTACAATACCAGAATAGAAAAATAATTACCAACATTTTTTATGTTTCCCACAAAGGTTGGTATGTGCCACTCAGATCCCATTAACTAAATCAAAGCAGATTAGCTGGTTATTATTTAGGGATACTCAGGGGCTTAAATTTTGTTGAATTTCCAACATAATGTTTGTTAAAAATCTACCCAAATATACTCTAAACCAATGCAAAGCAAATCAGAGAGTATTATTTCTCATTTACAGGGTACATAGTATTCTATGGGATAAATATTAAAGAATGATTCCATCCATAAGAGAGGCTATGGGATATAGTGGACAGACCTGGCCCCAGATAAGGGAGACCTGGATTCAAGTCTCACTTCTGACACATACTCAGTTTAATCTTGTGTAATCCTTAGAACAACAGGGTGGTACAGTGGATAGAGTGCTGGACTTGGAGTCAGGAAGACCTGAGTTCATATCTGGCCTCAGATACTAGTTGTGTAAACCCTGGGCAAGTCACTTAACCCTGCTTACCTTATTTTACTCATTTGTAAAATGAGCGGGAAAAGGATATGGCAAACCACTCCCATATCTTTGCCAAGAAAATCCCAAATGGGGTCATGAAAAGACAGACATGACCAATCAACAACAACAAATCTTGTTCAAGTCACTTAACCTCTGGATCTTCTAGACAATTCTTTAAGATTATAAATTCCGTAGAAGGTGCTGATATAAGTTGGTACAAGGCACCTCCATTTGTAGAGTGTTTTCTTCATGATAAGTTTCCTCATGTGGAAGTTTCCCACATCAATAAAAGATAATTTTAGTCTTTTTCCCTTTCTACCCACAAGAAATTTGCCATATAAATTGACCCTATAAGTTATCAGGAGGGAATCAGCCAAAGGGGTTAGTTTATCTGATTAAATGAGAAAACAAGGAATCCCCACACATTGTCCTCTTTTGTTTTGCAAATCATTTATGAAGCACTCATGTTTTGCAAAGGGAAGATATAGTTAATCCTTCCACTTGGTGACTTTCCCCATCAAGGTTTCAATATATCCTGGCTTGGCATAAGAAATTAAATGGGAATTTTTGGGAACTTTCACAGAAGCCACAGACAATACATGAAGGCCAGCAGATGACACAGAAAAAGTTTAGAAACTCAGAAATGCATAAAATATGTGTAGAGTATTGTATAATATCAATCCAAATTTCACAATAAGGTACTGTAAATCCCATAAAAGAAAAAAAAAACCAGACTTCTTGTTATGAAGGGAGTTTAAAAAATTTTTACATAAATTTTCCAGATTGCTGGAGAGCTGCACTCTTAACCCCCATAATGTGGAAGGGATAGTTGTACTATAAAACAGAGTATATGATTGTGATCCCTGTAGGATTTCTATTTTAGATCTGATGCCAAATTGTTGCAACTAGGCAGTAATTGGGGCAGTTAGGTGGTGCAATGGACAGTGGTGGGCCCGGAGGCAGGAAGACTCGAGTTCAGATCAGGCTCAGATACTTACTGTGTGACCCTGTGCTTAACTTAACTCTGCCTCAGTTTCCTTATCTGTAAAATGAACTGGAGAATGAAATGGTGAACAACTCCAGTATCTCTGCCAAGAAAACTCCAAATGGAGTTATGGAGAGTCAGACAGGGCTGAAATAACTAGATAGCAACAACAAGATAATTAGGAATAACAATGACAAATTACAAAGTCCTAGGGACCACTGCAAACTAATCTAGTGCACTTATTTCTGGAGAACAGAGAGTGAAAAACTTCAGAGTTAGTAAGGGAAGTGTTGTTAGAAAAAGAGAGTTTTCTTTTTTTTTAATTAAATTTATGTTTATTTTATGTTTACATCATTCATTTCCATTAGATTTTGAGTTACAAATTTTCTCCTCATCTTTCCCCTACCCACCACCCCAAAACAGCAATCCCATTGTATATTCCTTCCCTCAATCTGCTCTCTCCTATATCCTTCCTCACCCTCCCTCCAACTTTCCAGTGGGGCAAGATGGCTCTCTATACCCCAGTGCCTGTATTTCCCGGTTTCATGTAAAAATAATAATAATAATGTATTTTTTTAAACATTTTATTTTAAAACTTTGAATTGCAGATTCTTTCCCTTCCTCCCTTGTCACCCACCTTTCTGGGGAAGATAAATGACTCAATGTAGGTTCTACATGTGTAGTTATGCAAAACATTTACATAGTGGATATATTGTGAAAGACTGACTATATTTCCCTCCTTCCTATTCCGCCCCCCCCCCCCAATTATTCTGTTCTCTACTTTGACCCTGTCCCTTTTTAAAAGTGTGTGCTTCCAACTTCCCTCTCCCCCAACCTGCCCTCCCCTCCATCATCCCCCCTCTAATCCCCTTCCCCCCTACTCTCCTGTAGGGTGAGATACCCTATTTAGTGTGTATGTCATTCCCTCCCAAAGTCAAATTCAATGAGAGTAAGGTTGACTCATTCCCTTTTGCCTTCCTGTTCTTCCCTTCCATTGTAACAGTTTTCCCTTGCCTTTTCTTTATGAGATAATTTACCCCATTCTGTCTCTCCCCATCTCCTTTCATACCTCTCAATTTCACAGAAAAGCAGAGTTTTCAATCTGGCCTTGAAGGACAGATTCTGTCCTTGGAGGTCCCAGCTTCCCTTTTCTGTAGCCCCTCCCCCCACCTTATCCTGAAACTCTATTCTTTAATTCCTGTTCTTTCCCTTTCCTCCTCTTTATTCCAACTGCTATCAAAACAAACTTCAGGAAAATCTACTGCCTGTCATTGAATCATAGTGTGAATCTATCCTGGCAGAATTTGCATTATAAGTTTTTTTTTGTTTTTGGGGTTGTTTTTTTTTTTTTTGCTTTTTGGAGGGCAATTGGGTTTAAGTAACTTGCCCAAGGTCATATGGCTAGGTTTTTTGTTTGTGTGTGTTAAGTGTCTGAGGCCCTATTGGAACTCAGGAGCTCCTAACTCCAGGGCCAGCACTCTACTCACTGTGCCACCTAGCTGCCCCTGCCTTATAAGCTTTATCTTTATTTGTAGAATAAATGGTTGCTGCTTTCTTTAGCCTACTGACCTCACATTAGAGCCAAGATCTAGGTTTAAGGATTTATATGAAATTGGTACTTGGGAAACTTGTACGATATGAGCTTTATTTTATTTTTTTTAATTTTTTAAATGCTTTATTAACGTATGATTTACATCATTCATTTCCGCCAGATTTTGAATTACAAATTTTCTCCCCGTTTTTCCCCTACCCACAGCCCCAAAATAGCAGTCCCATAGGATATCCCCTCTTCCAGTCTGCTCTCTCGCATATTTTCTTCCATAACCCTTTCGACTTTTCCAGTGGATCTCTATGCCCCAGTGCCTGAATATCTTATTTCCCAATTACATGTAAAATAGTATTAATAATAGTATATATATATATATATATATATATATATATATATATATATATATATTTAAATATTTGATTTTAAAACTTTGAATTCCAGATTCATTCCCTTCATCCCTTGTACCCACCCTTACTGGGAAGATAAGCAGTTCAGTATAGGTTGTACATGTGTGGCTAATGCAAAACAATAACATAGTAGATATATTGTAAAAGGCTGACTATATTTCTCTCCTCCTATCCCACTTCCCACTTGTTCTATTCTCTACTTTGATCCCATCCCTTTTCAAAAGTGGGTGCTTCCAACTTCCCTCCCCCCCGCCTGCCCTTCCTTCCATCATCCCGCCTCTCATCTCCTTCCCCCCCTACTCTCCTGGAGGGTGAGATACCATATTTAGTGTGTATTTCATCCCCTCCTCAAGCCAAATTCAAAGGGAATAAGGTTGACCCATTCCCTTTTGACTTCCTATTCTTCCCCTACATTGTAACTATTTTCCCTTGCCTCTTTTATATGGGTAATTTACCCCATTCTGTCTCTCCCCATCTCCTCTCATTATATTCCTCTCTCACCTCTTAATTTCACCTTTAAAGTATCATCCCTTCCTGATAAATTGGTCCTGTGCCCTCTATCTATGCATACCTGTAAACATATATACACACATTCACATATGTATTCATATGCCCATATACCCTCATATATAGACACATATTTCTATTCCCTTCAACTACTGAGAAAATTTTATAAGTTACAATTATTGTTTTTCCATGTAGGAATGTTAATAGTTCAACTTTGATAAGTTCTTTATGATTTCTCTTCCCTGTTTACCTTCTCATGCTTCTCTTGCTTCTTGTATCTGAATGTCAAATTTTCTATTCAACTCTGGTTTTTTTTTTTTCAGCAAGAATGCTTG
The DNA here is from genome assembly GCF_028583685.1 of Petaurus breviceps papuanus. Taxonomy (NCBI): domain Eukaryota; kingdom Metazoa; phylum Chordata; class Mammalia; order Diprotodontia; family Petauridae; genus Petaurus; species Petaurus breviceps. Next base: position 91,006,700 of record NW_027187419.1, on the reverse strand, counting down.
AAAGTCCTCTATTCCACTGAATAACCATATTTTCCCTGGGTAGATGACTCTTGGTTTTAATCCCAGCTCCTTTGACCTCTGGAATATCATATTCCAAGCCCTTTGATCCCTTAGTGTAGAAGCTGCCAGATCCTGGGTTATCCTGATTGTGTTTCCACAATATTCAAATTGTTTCTCCCTGGCTGCTTCTAATATTCTCTCCTTAATCTGGGATCTCTGGAACCTGGCTATAATATTGCTAGGAATTTTCTTTTTGGGATCTTTTTCAGGAGGTGATGGGTGGATTCTTTCAACCTCTATTTTGTCCTCTGGTTCTAAAATATCAGGGCAGTTTTCTTTGAGAACTTCCTGGAGGATGATTTCTAGGTTCTTATTTTGATCATGGCTTTCAGGTAGTCCAATAATTTTTAAATTATCTCTCCTGGATCTATTTTCCAGGTCAGTGGTTTTTACCATAACATATTTCACATTGCCTTCTATTCTTTCATTTGTTTGGATCTTTTTAACAGCATCTTGATTTCTCATAAAGTCATTAGCTTCCATTTGCTCCAATCTAATTCTGAAGCAATGATTCTCCTCATTGAGCTTTTGAGATTCTTTTTCCATCTGGCAAATTTGGCGTTTTAAGGCATTCTTCTCCTCATTGCCTTTTTGAGCCTCTTTTGCCATTTGAGTTAGTCTGTTTTTTTAAGGCGTGATTTTCCTCAGTCATGCTGTTGACTCTCATTTTGTAATTTTCTTTCATTTTTCTCATTTCTCTTCCCAATTTTTCCTCCACTTCTCTTATCTGCTTCTTAAAGTCCTCTATGGCCTGTAACCAGCTTATATTTTCCTTTGAAGCTTTTGGTACAGGAGTTCTAACTACACTGTCTTCCTCCTGTTCCATGCTTTGCTCCTTTTTGTACCCAAAATAGAATTTTATTGTTAGAATCTTCTGTCTGCTTTGTTTCCTTTGCCTGGTCATGTTGACCCTCAGTCACTTGACACCTGGGCTTTTTGCCACAGTAAGACTCTGCCACCAGACAGGGGAGCTTTCGTCCCAAACACTGGGGTTTTCTCAGCTGCTGGAGATATGAGATAGGTACCCTCTCTGAGGTCTCCGCATGGTCTGGCAAGCTGGACACACACTCCAGGACCTCCACCCTAGACTGTAATCCAGATCCAAGGAGGTTAAAGCAAGAGCGATTACCGCTCAGACTGGTGCTCTCTAGCATATTTTCTCCCATACCCCTTTCGACTTTTCCAGTGGATCTCTATGCCCCAGTGCCTGTATATCTTATTTCCCAATTACATGTAAAATAGTATTAATAATAGTATATCTATCTATCTATCTATCTATCTATCTATCTATTTAAATATTTGATTTTAAAACTTTGAATTCCAGATTAATTCCCTCTTCCTAAGTTGGAAATGATCCCAGTTTCTCAATAACTATACCAAGATAGTTCAAGCTTCATGGATCCTGTCAAGTTGGAAAGTCTTTGAGGATGGGTCCCATCACAGTAGACTATGTGACTATAATTGGAGGACCAAATTAACTATCTTTATAGAAACTGACATCTAGAAATTTGGCCATGACACACTTTTTTTTTAACCACTCAGAAATTTATGGTCTGTCCCTTAATAGTTTGTGATCTATATCAATGCAGATCATACTCACCTTAAATCAAATCAAGACAAGCCAAGAAGCACTCATTAAGTGCTTATTATATATCAGGTACTGTGCTAAACTCTGGGAATACAAATATAAGCAGGAAGAAAGACAGTTCCTGCCCTCAATGAGCTTACATTTTAGTTAGGGAAAACTACAATATAAAAAGAAGCTGAAAGGGGTGATGGAAGGGGAAGAAGAGATGAAGGTATCTGGCATGAGAGCCTTGTAGTATAGCTTGGAGAGAAATGAAGAAATAGGTGACCTCAGCCTCCTCTTTAAAATGGAGATTCTAATTCTCAAAAAAAAAAAAGAATATTTGGAAGACTATACTGCAATATAATTGATTTCCTTTATAACACTATGTGTTTTATTTTATGCATGTAAAAACACTTTAAGAAGTGGTTCACAGGTTTCATCAGACATCTATGGGGGATGATCCATAAAAGGTAAAGACTCTATTAATTAAATGAATCCCCCTCATCAAGGAATTAAGGACGATATCTCAATTTTCTATGTCTAGTGTTGAGACTTAAATGTGATGTGACTACAGTAACACTCCCCAATCAACCCCAAATTCTTACTTTCCCTGAACACATTTCTGAGTTGTGCTAAACCTGTGGTTGTTACAAACAAGTCACAGTGTTAGAATTGGATTTACTGTTTCTCGCTAATGGAAAAAAATTAGAACTTCAGCATAGAGTATTTGAAACAGTTTGTAGAACCTTGTGGGACCTGAACCTGAATGGGCTTCTGGAGTAGCCACAGTGAGTGGCATCAGGATATGAGAAGTCAACCTACTATCAGTCAGGAAGATTGAGGAGGAGCGATGAAGCCAGAGGAGAGACATCAAGAAGACACTGCTGTAAGAGGGAAAGGGAGGAATATACTCAGAACATCAATCTCAGCAGGATAATAAGAATATGAGGCAGTGAGAAGGTGAAGTAGATAGAGTACTGGATCTGGAGTCAGGAAGAACCGAGTTCAAATTTGACCTCAAAGACTTACTAGCTGTGTGACCTTGGGCAAGTCATTTAAGCGCAGATCACCTCACTTTCCTAACCCATAAAGTGGAGGTAATAAAAGGATCCTGACTCAAAGTGTTGTTTTGAGGATCAAAAAAGATATTTGTAATGTGTTTAGCACAATCCTTGACACATAGTAGGTGCTATATACATGCTACCTATTAATAGTAATCAGTTCATGTGTGTGTGTGTGTGTGTATGTGTGTGTTTTAAATAAATAGTTATCAACAGTGGGGAAAGGATTTCTTTAATTATAAAGGTTGCTTTTTGAGCTCTTTGAAGATGCTCTCTCTTGTGCATGGGCATTCTTACTCTGTCTCTTAAATACAAGCACATGTACACCCCCACACACATATATTGTGAGCAAATACCCGTTGCAGTAGTTAATGGACTGAAATACAACTGAAGTGGGACCATGAGAGCAGCAGGGGAGGAATTGTGGAAACTAAGTTAACTGGTCTGATACAAACTGACTTTTTGTGTCTTTTTCCACACAGAACAGATAATATGCTTTCTGGAGTATGTGCACTGAGAAGGTGTCAATCAGACTAAGGAAAGGAAAGGTATTTTCCCCAAATAATTTGGTATCTCAGTATATCTGTTTGTCTCCACCTCCCTCCCCACTTATCCTCCTTCATCTCTTGTTCTCCTTGACTCTTCTTATCCTCTTTTCCCTCCTTTAGTAATTCCAGTCAGTGAAAGTCATGGTTTCTATATTTTTGGCATTATTTAGGCACGTTTAGAATCTATTTCAAGCTGAGGGCATTTTTGATACCAGAAAGAATAGGGAGGAAAGATGGAGGATTTCAAGTAATATCTTCTGTGACAATCAGTCTTAAAAGAATTGATTTACAGGTTTGGAATAAAATCACTAAATAAAACACTGAAATCATGGCTCTGATAGGATACTCACACATGATTTATTCAAAAGGGAATGCTGCGAACAGAGAGACACTTTAAGGATATGGCAAACTATAATAAAAAAGAAGAACACCAAACATTTCTATTGCATATTGAGGGGTAAGAATAGGAGAATATAGGTCACATAGTGGACAAAGACTTGGAATCGAGACAATCTGGGTTCAAATCCTGCCTCAGAAATTGACTATGTGATCCAGGCCAAGACACTTAATCTCCTCCAACTTCAGTTTCCTTATTTGCAAAATGGGGATAACTGATTCACAGGATAGTTGAGAGGGTCAAGTGAGACAAAGTAGCCAAAGTCCTTTGGAAACCTTAAAGAATACATATGTGTGTGTGCATGCATATATGTGTATACATATATATGTGTGTATACATGTGTGTATGTATGTGTGTGTACTAGCTATTGCCAGGTAACTTCTGATGAATAATCCTGCATGAGCAGGGGGTAGAGATTGCCTAATAGGTATTTTTAATCTCTAATGGCTATGATTCTTCCTTATACTAACTCATTATTTTTGGTTTTTCAAATTCATTATGAGGACATAAGGTCTTTAATTTTTAGTGCCAAAATCTGTCTTCAAAATCCAAAGCACATCTTTGCAATAGTCTATTTACCCAGACTCATGAAAATGATTATTTCAGCCACTTAGGAAGTGGTATAATTTTTATATCTCAGTGGAGCTGTTCACCTCCTAAAAATGCAGGCTGAGATGTGCATTCCTCTTAGTTTTAGATTATGTGACTTGTAAGGTTTTTTTTTTTTTTTTATCTGGTTTTTCATCCTTTACAGATCATTTCCTTACCAGGTAGGAATATTTTGGCATGCACAAGTCTGGCATGCCTCCCAATTTCTGTGCCCTATCTTTGTGACTCCTATTACCCTTAGGAATGAATACTGAGTGTCTACTTATCAATACTAAATTGAATACTCTTAAGAAAGAAAGCATACCTCAGCATAACTCGTACTGGGGAGAAGGCGAGACTACAGAACCTATGGGAAGAAGTCTTGCTTCAGTCAGGTGATAAACACTATTTCTTCATTGATTGGTTATGAGATCTCAAGCATGACTCTTAACCTCTCTTTGATGCTTTTGTTTTCTCTGAAGGGTATTCAAAATGTTCCTTAACCCAAGGAATTTCATAAGGATAAATAAGATCATAGGTATTAGGTTCTCTGAGCTTGTAAACAGAGGCAGAAAACTTGGCTTCTTAGAAATCATGTTAACCTTCAAATTTCTAATAATAGACTAAGGATTACTTCCGCTCCCCACCTCACCTCCAAGAAATAATGGCCATTTAGTATATCCACTTTAAATCATTCAATAGCTTAAGCAAATAATTAGAGGATATGTTTTATTAAACATGACCATCATGATTTTACCTAAGAAATCATTCATCTATAAAGCCAAAAGTAGGGTGGGGTGACATTTGGGATGGAAGGGAGGAGAAATGACTACTGCCCCCCATGCCTCATAGTCCTTCATTGCTTCTGAATGGCATGACACCCTTCCCCCACTCTACTCCTCCACTGGTGTCCACTTTTCCTTTCCCACTATACTTCTGCTTACTGTGTCCCTTCACCTTTATCTCTTGGGGTAAGGAGCTAGAATCAGATTTGCTGTGAGGCACCTGGGAGCTGTACTACCTAACTGCACTTGATTAAAAGATCCATTCTCCATTTTTTTTCTCTCTGTAACCCTCCCTCCCCCCAATAAATTGTTCTGAGCACCAAAGTTTTTAAGTCCTTTATATTGTTAGTTATGGTTCTAGCTGTCTAAATGGCCATCTATGAATTCACTTCCATGGTTATATCATCGTTCATTTATGAATTAATTCATTTACGAGGTATGTATTGAATGCCTTTTATGTTGCAAGGCATTTTGTTATTTTACTCTTGTTATCAAAATGAGTCATAGGCAAAATAAAGAAGGGATGGTGGTGAATGAGGAAAGGGGTGGGAAGACAGAAAGCAAATCTATTCAATTTGAATATGAAGGCACAACTTAAGGATTAGTATTCAATACTTTCAGAAGTTGTTGAGAAAACACCCTTGAGCAGCAGCAAATCAAATATATTGGAACTAGTGGAATAATATTAACATTAACTAACTTCAATTATTGTACTACTTAGAACAACATTCTTCTTGTTTTTGCCCAAATTTTTTGCTCATTAAATCTCAGAATCGTCAGAAGAAACAGAAATAGGAGAAAAGTCAGGAGAAGGAGTCTCACTTAAATGCAACCTTTTTGTAGTCTAAAGAAATGGAAGAAAAATACACTACATTTGTCTTATGTATCTAGCAATTTGGGGCATATGTTTTTGTTTTACAAAGGAAAAAAGGTGAATTAAATTATTCAAATAATATCTTTTTCAATCTCTTATGTTGCTTTTCATTTATTGTTATGGTCACAGTATGCCCCTTCCCCCTTAGATAAAAATGTCCAAAGTACAATTTAAAGAACATCATTTATTGCATTTCACTCTACCCGTTTCCAATCCTTAAGGGAAAATATATGAGCAATAACTCAAAGATAAGGTGTAAAATGCCCCTAATTTGAAACTACAACTACATTTGCTCACTACTCATTTTCTCCTCAAAACCCTCTGCAATCTATTTTCTTCCCCTCCTCCTCTCCCCTCCCCCCCCCCCCCCCATTTTGGAGGGGAATGGCAGTGTTGGTTCTGTCTTCATGCTCTGACTTTTCTTTAGCATTTTGGCCCTGTTAACCGTTGCTTCTCTTGTTTTCAGAGACACCATTGTCATTTTTTCAGGCACATCTGACTCTCTGTGACTCCATTTTGGGTTTTCTTGGCCAAAATACTGGAGTGGTTTGCCATTTCCTTCTCTAGCTCATTTGACAGATGAGGAAACTGCAGCAAACAGTGTTAAGTAACTTGCCCAGGTTCACATAGCTAGTAAGTGTTAGAGGTCAGATTTGAGCTCAGGAAGATGAGTCTTCCTGACTCCAGACCCAGCACTCTATTCACTGCACCACCTAGCTGCCCTCAGAGATGCTATCTCTGTTCCTAAGATTATGGCATCACTAATTTAAAATTAAAAAAAAGATTTTGTATATCATATAACTCAGCCTCTTCATTTTATAACTGTTTTCCTTCTCCATCTTTAACTGTTCCTTCTCTAATTGATTCATCCTTCTTTTTCCCACCCTCTCCCTTAACACTTGAGGGAAGTATTCCCCAGTGGGTTGTCCTTGATTCTTTTCCCTTCTATCTATACATCTACATCCCTCCTTGGCACTGCCATAACCCCTTCCCCCCTTGTGGTTTTGGCTACCACCTCTATACAGAGTAGTCCTACAACAATATTTCTTGTCTTGAACTTTACTTTTGGCCCCAGACTTGCATCTCTAGCTGCCTCTAAATATTTTATTTTACTCATCCCTAAAATGCGAAATAAATATCAAAATATTAGAAGGAAATAACAAGTTGGTACAAAAAACATTGCAATCTATGTTTGAATGTGCAGATGAGGATGGACAATGTGAGCGTAGAGTACTTACTACCCCCATTTGTTAAAAGGTTCAAAGTAGTTGAATAGCCCAAAGTTAGCATTTATATTGCACTTTAAAGTTTGCAAAGCACTTTAGAAAGATTATCTCATTTGATCATAAGAGATGATCATTGGTGGAGAGATGGAAAGTGGATTACATTTCACCTTGTCCAAGCACCTTATTTTATAAATGAGGAAAGTGACGCCCAGAAAAGTTAAATGATTCACCCAAGGTCATTAAAAAGGGAGGAGACCTGAGCCAGAGGAGGTTTTTCCTTGGAAAGTTGTACTTTTCTGTGTGTATATGTATACACATGTCAACACACATGCATATACATGCATGTACATATACACATTCACTTCTACATATACACATACCTGTGAACTCTAAAAATAAGCCTAGAACAACCTGTCTGCACAGCCTCCTCCATGCTTCATCTTTCAGTATCGTCTTAGTCCTCAGTTGTCTTTCCTTCTCTGCTAAAAAGAATTGTGCTCTTAACTACCTCTGTGTTAGTGGCCTTAAATTAATGGGGTAATCCTTGAAGCTTGGGGGTCTCAAGTAGAAATTAATATATAATCTTTCTTTCCACTTACTAGAATTCTCTCTCTCCAAGCCACATAACAGATTAGATCTTGAAATAGAGCTATGGGGCAATAAACATCTTTGTCGAGCTGGCTTGTCACTCATTTGCCTACATATGGATCTCTGAGTCAAGTATGATCAAAGGGCTCACTATATGTTTCCTGTATGGCTTTTAAAAATGCAATATTCAATTGCATCTCACAACTGTCACACCTGTTTTTCCATGGCAAGGACATAGTAAGCGTCCCTTGTTTTTATCTCTGCTTCTGTCCACTTGCCTAGCCCAGCCATTAACTCCATGTTACTATTATTTTCAGAGTCCCTAATTCACCACTGTCTTGCCTCTTTTTATCTTTGGCTCTTTGGAGGCACTGTAAGATATTAATTATTTTTCTTTTCCATATCTTTGGTTGACTGCACCAAAGGTCATTCTATATCATGTATAAATGTGGATAGACAGATAAAGATATGTCCATATCTATATCCATGTATGTATGTATAGATGCATATATGTATGTATGCATCTATCTATTGATCCATCTAGCTATCCATAGACTAAGGCTTATCATTGGGTATTGAGAATGGGGCCACAGACTACATTCTGCCGGATTCTGATTAGTAAAGTACAGAATGATTTTGCATAGTGTTGTTTGACCTGATTTCTTTTTTTTTTTCTTCTATTTTTTGTTAATCCTGGGTAGAGTTTGCCCTAACTTTGCCAATTGATGTGGGCTGCCTATAACCCAGAACATCTGGCTCCTTTCCACTTGATAAATAGACTAAAAAAGCAGTTTCTATAGCCTATTCTCTCACCCTCCAACAATATACTTCTGTATAGGAACTGTGATATGGGCAGTTAGGGATCTAAACATGTCATTTGCTGATTAGAATAATTCAGGCCTTCCTTTTAGATACTTGTCATAATGGTAGACAATATAAGCCAAAGAAAATAATTTACATTATGAAAAACCTCACAAATAAATCCTGTAAATAATATATGCTGAATAGCAGTGTGTAGCTCCAGCAGGATATTGCTTAGAGAGATTTTGTTTAAAACATTTATTGGAGGCATATATTACAGTATATCATTTACTGGCTGGAAGCCATGCAATATGTGTCTTTACAAAAAAAATTACCTTGTAATATGAGCCCCTCCAAGGCATAATTATATAATAAAGTTCTTATTGGGAAAACTGGAAGTAGGCCAAGGCTTGTCCAAATATAGTGAATGTCAGAGCCAAATTTATTATCCTTAGCTATTAACAGGAGAAGGCAGGTTTTGTTTACCAAGCCTAATTCTCTCCTAATTACAGCCACTATAAAATAATTACTATCCATGGGATAACAACACAAGACAGAGTGACTAACAGAAGAAACTGCAGGGGTTAGAAAACAGAGTGCAATTCTGTGTCATATTGAACAGCTTGTGTACTGCCATGAACAAATTAACGGACTTCATTAAGGAATTATGTTTTAAGAGTGGCTTTGCGGTGAAGCAGTAAAGCAATTAATGCATCTTATTTGGTCCTAGATCTGAGTTGTAGTGCAGTTTGAGACAGCAACTTAATTTTTTTTTTTTGATGTATCAGGTTTAATAGGATGCAACCACATTACTGGGCAAGATGGTTAATGAGTGTAGAGAAAAGACTATTTTGGACAAATGATATCCAGCCCCTGTTAACTCACTCTGTCTTTATGAGCAGATTTCTTACCTCGCCGATTTTAATAATCTACTAAAGACAAATGCCAACTTTTATCTAATTCCATTTTTTGCAATCCAACATATGTCCTTAGCCCTCTTGGATTACACTTTTGATAAAAGGTATAGTTTTCAGGAGAGCACAAATATTCTGCAAATCTATTTGAGCCACAAAAACTAGGAACTTGCAATATTATTCTAATATTTCATATTTGCTCACCACACAAATCAAAGTGGAATATTATCCAGTTGAAACATGATGCTTCATTAAATGCACAGTTTCCCATTCCCAGATTCCCTAGACTCTTCCATCTCATCACACAACCTGAGAGGTGTAAAAGAGACCAGATTTCTGCACATTTATGGCATATACGTCAGAATCAAGTCTATATAACATGTTCACAGAGGCAAAGGTGAAAGGTCAATTTTTTTTTTTTGATAGCACCCTCTCTGTAGAGGGCCAAGTTGCCCTATAATAGGGCAACCTCCAGTATTTGGGGGACTTACTAAAAACTTGCACACTTGGGAAGTCTGTTTTAGATACTCTTTTTAATAGGCCTCCAGATGGTCACATAAAAGCCAAAGGATTATTATTGCAACCCCCAACCGGGCCATTATAGATAAAGGTATATCAGAGTTTTCTTTATAAACTTTTTTTAAGGGATTTATAACTTGACTATAAAACCCCTTTTCACACCCAAAATAGAGTAAGAAAGTTCAGAGTTCAAAATACTATCTTTCAGCATCATTTTTTCTACAAATGTTGCTTCATGAATATCAATGGCATCACTTGATTTATAAAATAAATAGCTAAATATTTTTTTCAGTTTAGTCCAAGAGGACTATGAAATACTTTACTTCTCCTTTCTCTTCCTCCTCCCTGTCCCCTTCATCCTTTTTTCCTTTCTCCCTTCTCTTTTTTCTAATATGGAATATATGAGTTTTTGCAGAAACCTAAAAATAAGAGTACATGTTATTGACAATGAACAAAGCAGACAAAATGATGTTTTATAGAGAACAAAAAAATCCTATCATTCTGTGGTTTAAGTGGTGTTCCAAGTAGCTCTTGAGTAAGAACTGGGATGAAAGAAAATGAAATGAGGGATCCCCTTCACCTCTAGATTGTTTTGTTTTTCAACCAATACAAAAGTAAGGGAAATTGACATTTTTTGAAATTTTTCCTCAAGGGCCAATTCATAAGTATAATTGTTCATTTTACATATAATTACATTTACATATAATAATTACCACATGAATGTCTTCAACTCTAATATACCAGAAAACGAAAATTTTAAGACATTCCAAGGAGAATTGGGGACAAGTTTCTGCTCTGAGTATTCTTCAGCTTGATTTTACATGATTCACCCCATCTCCCAAATATAAAATTATTCTCAGAGGTATCATAAATATCTCCCCCCAAAAGTCTGGAAAATAAAATTGCTTCTATTTTTAAAAAAAATTGTTCAGTCATTTCAGTCATGTCCATCTCTTTCTCACCTTATTTAGGATTTTCTTTGGCAAAGATATTGGAGTGATTTGCCATTTCCTTCTTCAGCTCATTTCACAGATGAGGAGAATGAGGTAAACAGGGTTAGGTGATGTTCCCAGGGTCACACAGCTAGGAAGTGTCAGAAGCCAGTTTTGAACTCAGGGCTTTGTGACTCCAGGCTCTGTGCTCTATCCATGGTCCCATCTAGCTGCTACTTTCATTTTACAAAACAGTGTGAATGATAAGGTACTAGGCTGACAAGAGTGGAAGGAGTGGTGATCATAATAATAACACTTATACAGTGCTTTAGGGTTATGAAGCACTTTCTTACACATAATCTCATTTGATCATCAGAGCATTGTATAAATGAGAAAGACAGAGGTTAAAATGACCTGTCCACATTCACATAGTAAAAGTCTGAGGCAGAATCTGAATCATAAGGCCATAAGGTGTCCTAATACCAAAGTACAGATGTCAGAACTCTGCAAACCTTAGAAATCATTCCCTACACTCTTCATACAGTGTGTTCTTATTTTTTAAATTAAATTTTAATTTTTTTAATTAATAAGAATTTATTTTCTTCCTCTTCTGCCTCTGCTATTCTGAAAACAAAGACAAAAACAAAGACCTTGCAACAAATACACAGTCAAGCAAAGCAAATTTCCATATTGGCCATATCCCAAAATTTGTGTCTCATTCTCCATTTTTAGTCCAACTTCTTTTTGTCAAGAGGAGTGCAAGATTCTTCATTTGTCCTCTGTGATCCAAATTGATAATTGTAATATTAATTTTTTTAACCTTTCAAAGTTGATCATTTTTACAATATTGTGATAATTTACTTTGTTCTCCTGGTTCTACATCATTTCATACCCTTATTTTTTATTTTATCAAGAAAAAAATTCTTTTCCACCCTTCCATTGCTCCCCTCCCCCTTGCCACTCCACTCTACCCTCCACCTCATGTCAAGAAAGAAAGGAAAACAAAATCTTTGTCAAAAAACATGTATAGTCAAGTAAAATAAATTTCTGCATTAGCCATGTCATTTCCCCCCCCTTTTTCTGTACTCCTAATCATTCACCTCTTGATCAGGAGGTAGATAGCATGTATATGAATCCTTTGGTACATGATTGAAAATTATTTTGATCAGTATTACTAAGTTTAAAAAGTTGTTTGTCTTTCAATATTGTTGTCACTATGGAAACCATTCTCCTGCTTCCACTAGTTTCCGCATCAGTTTTTACAACTCTGCCCAGATTTCTCTTAAATCATCCCCTTCACTATTTTGTAAAGCACAATAGTATTTCTATATCATAACTTGTTCAACCCTTTCCCAATTGGTGGATACCTGAGTGGTTTCCAATTCTTTGCCACCACAAAAAGAGATGCCATAAAATTTAATATTTAGCTACTGTTTGTTTTGTTTAGGAATACTGCCTTTCTTGATCTCACCTCTATTTTACTGTGTCTTCTCTCTTCTATTTTTCTTTTGTTTCACTGGTGGATGAAATATATTTTTGTGCTAAATTATGCAAATATTTTCCCTCCTTTAATTAGTTCAGAGGAGAATGAGATTTTATGTCAATATCTCTCCCTATGCTTTCTCCCTTTTTCCATAAATTTCTACTCATGAACTCTGATTATAGGAAATAATTTTCATCATTCCTTCCCACCCACTCTCCCATCAGAGTGTTCTCTTCCCTCCTCTTTCCATTCTTCTTATGTATTTATCTATTTATTATTTTTAACTTAAATTTTGTTTATTTTTAGCTTACATCATTCATTTCCGTAAGATTTTGAGATATACATTTTCTCTCTGTCTTTCCCCTACCCACCACCCCAAAACAGGTATCCCACTGTATACCCCCTCACCCAATCTGTTCTCTCCTATATCCTTCCCCCTCCAGCTTTCCAGTAGGGCAAAATGGATCTCTATGCCCCAGTGCCTGTATATCTTATTTCCCAGTTGCATGTAAAGAAAATAATAATAATAATTATATATATATTTAAACATTTGATTTTAAAACTTTGAATTCCAGATTTCTTTCCTCCTTCGCCACCCACCCTTACTGGGAAGATAAGCAACTCAATATAGGTTGTACATGTGTAGCTATGCAAAACATTTCCATAGTGGGTATATTGTGAAAGACTGACTATATTTCCCTCCATCCTACCCTGTCCCCCACTTGTTCTATTTTCTACATTGATCCTGTTCCTTTTCAAAAGTGGGTGCTTCCAACCACCCTCCCTCGTAACCTGCCCTCCCCTCCATCATCCCCCCTCTCATCCCCTTTTCCCCTACTCTCCTGTAGGGTGAGATACCCTACTTAGTGTGCATGTCATTCCCTCCCTAAGCCAAATTCAATGAGAGTAAGGTTGACTCATTCCCTTTTGCCTTCCTGTTCTTCCCCTTCATTGTATTAGTTTTCCCTTGCCTCTTCTATATGAGATAATTTACCCCATTCTGTCTATCCCCATCTCCTCTCATTATATTCCTCTCTTACCAGTCAATTTCACCTATTAAGTATCAACCCTTCTTATTCAAATGGTGCTGTGCCTTCTGTCTATGTATACCTGTACACATATATACACATATTCATATATGTATTCATATGCCCATATACCCTCCTATATAGACATAAATATGTATGTATGTATGTGTGTATACATATATACACACACACATTAATATTCTTATACTGAGAAAAATTTCATAAGTTATAATTATCATTTTTCCATTTAGGAATGTAAATAGTTCAACTTGGATAAGTTCCTTATGATTTCTTTTCCCTGTTTACCTTCTCATGCTTCTCTTGCTTCTTGTATCTGAATATCAAATTTTCTATTCAACTCTGGTTTTTTCATCATGAATGCTTGAAAGTCCTCTATTCCATTGAATGACCATATTTTACCCTGAAACATGATACTCAGTTTTGCTGGGTAGGTGATTCTTGGTTTTAATCCCAGCTCCTTTGACCTCTGGAATATCATATTCCAAGCCCTTAGATCCCTTATTGCGGAAGCTGCCAGATCCTGTGTTATCCTGATTGTGTTTTCACAATATTTAAATTGTTTCTCCCTGGCTGCTTGTAATATTTCCTCCTTGATCTGGGAACTCTGGAACCTGGCTATGATATTCCTAGGAGTTTTCTTTTTGGGATCTTTTTCAAGAGGTGATCGGTGGATTCTTTCAACCTCTATTTTGTCCTCTGGTTCTAAATCATCAGGGCAATTTTACTTGAGAATTTCTTTAAGGATTATTTCTAGGTTCTTTTTTTAACCATGGCTTTCAGGTAGCCAAGTAATTTTTAAATGACCTCTCCTGGATCTATTTTCCAGGTCAGTGGTTTTCCAATGAGATATTTCATATTGCTTTCTTTTTTTTTTTCATTTGTTTGGATCTGTTTAATAGTATCTTGATTTCTCATAAAGTCACTAACTTGCATTTGCTCCAATCTAATTAAGAAGGTCTGATTCTCTTCAGTGAGCTTTTGAGATTCTTTTTCCATTTGGCAAATTTGGCTTTTTGAGGCATTCAAAAAGTTTTTTGAGCCTCTTTTGCCATTTGAGTTAGTCTATTTTTTAAGGTGTTATTTCTTCAGTCAGGTTGTTGACTCTCTTTTCATGATTTTCTTGCATCATTGTCATTTCTCTTCCCAATTTTTCCTCCACTTCTCTTATTTGGTTTTCAAAATCCTTTTTAAGCTCCTCTATGGCCTGTAACCACTCTTATTTTCTTGGAAGCTTTTGGTGCAGGAGTTCTGGCTTCATTGTCTTTCTCCTGTTCTATGCTTTGATCCTTTTTGTCCCCCAAAAAGGAATCCAAAGTCATATTGCTGTGCTTGCTTTGTTTCCTTTGCTTGCTCATGTTGCCACTCAATTACTTGACTTTTGAGCTTTTTGCCATAGTAGAACTCTGTTTCCAGAGAGGAGAGCTTTGTCCCAAATCATTGGGGTTTTTTTTTTTCACAGGTGCTGGAGCTATTCATTGGCTGCCCTTTGTGAAGTCTCCAGAGGTTCTTCCACCTCGTCACCCACCCCAGATCCTCCACCCAGCAATCCAGATCCAAACAGCTTAAAGCAAGATTGATTATCCCTCAGAAAGGTTGCTTGGTCCCCCTACAATCTGCATGGCAGAAGCTCTGAAGCAGTCATGTGGCTGTGGCCACCATGCCTCAGCCATTTCTCCTTCTAGGGGCAGAGGCTAGACCTCACTCATGGACTCCCTGTTCCTACAGAGTCCACACTAACCTGTCACTTTGTCTTTTGTATCTATGGGTTTCCAATTGTGGAAAGTGCCACAGCTGCTTGTGATTTACTCTCCCAATGTCCCTTTAGTGGAGGCTGGTCAGGCCACCCTGAGGTAAAATCATGGGCTCATGGGGAGCTGGGCCTTGCTCCCAGCACACTGCAATGAACCCTTTCTGTCTGCCTGCCAGGCTGTCTTTAGCGGGAGGTTTGTTTCTCTCTGTCACTATATAGTCCTAGCTCCTTTGACCTCTGGAATATCATATTCCAAGCCCTTCGATCCCTGAATGTAGAAGCTGCTAGATCTTGTGTTATCCTGATTGTGTTTCCACAGTACTCAAATTGTTTCTTCCTGACTGCTTACAGTATTTTCTCTTTGACCTAGAAACTCTGGAATTTGACTATAATATTCCTAGGAGTTTTCTTTTGGGGATCTTTTTCAAGAGACAATAGGTGAATTCTTTCAATTTCTATTTTGCTCTCTGGTTCTAGAATATCCTGGAAATTTTGCTTCACAATTTCTTGAAAGATGGTGTCTAGGCTCTTGTTTTGATCACAGCTTTCACATAGTCCAGTGATTTTTAAATTATCTCTCCTGGATCTATTTTCCAGGTCAATGGTTTTTCCCATGAGATATTTCACATTGCCTTCTATTTTTTTCATTTGTTTGGATCTGTTTTATAGTATCTTGATTTCTCATAAAGTCATTACTTTCCAATTGCTTCAATCTAATTTTGAAGGAATTATTCTATTTAGTGAATTTTTGAAATTCCTTTTCCATCTGGCAAATTTGGCTTTTTAAAGCATTCTTCTCCTCATTGGCTTTCTGGGCCTCTTTTGTCATTTGAGTTAATCTATTTTTTTAAGGTGTTATTTTCTTCAGTGTATTTTTGGGTCTCCTTTAGCAGTCTGTTGTAACAGTAATGTAATTTTGAATTTGAAGACCCCTTTGTGTTGGCAAAAGTAGCAGGTACTTAGCACTTAGTAACTGATCAAGCCTCTTTTGGGGAAACAGAAGGTAGGAACTCCTGTCTCCTGTTACTGATGTAACAGGAAGGGGTTGGCTGAAAGAGGCTGTGTGTATGTAAGGAAAAACCCCAGAGAGACACAGTCAGAATTTCCTTGAGACCAAGATCTGGTGGCAGAACAGCTACAGAAGAATGGAAAACTGAGTCCTGAAAACTTGTGGTGGTGGAAGTTCTTCTGAACAGGAATCCAGAGCCTGGAGCCAGGAGCTCAGGAGCCCAGAGCCAGGAGGCCAGGAGCAAGGAGGCCAGAGCCAGGAGCTGGATCCAGAATCCAGGAGTCCAGGAACCTGGCATCCAGAGCCAGGAGCTCCGGAGCCCAGGAGCCAGGAGCTCAGGTGACTAAAGCATGACTGGCATGCTTAGACTTTGTTTGTTTGTGGCTTGTTGAGCCTTGAATTCCCTGGAACAGCAATGGTGAAGGATCTGACATGGACCAGATCCTGTGAACTTCAGTGTGGAGCAGGACATGCCCAGAGAGCTAGTCAAGGAACTGGGAGCTGTCGGCCATTGAACCCAGGTGACAGTCTGGTGAATCCAGGTAGACTCTGGGACCATGGAAGGGGATCCAGGGAATCTGAGAACAGGCCCCAAGTCAAGATGAAAAGACCTCTCCTTGGGTACTGAGTAAAGATGAAATTGTAGTTTACCAGTGACTTAGGGGTAAAGGGCTTGTGTATGATACTTAGTAAGACTTTGCTGAATAAGTGACTGATTGTACTTTGAGTACTTTGAGATATTGTTACTGATAAGGGACTGATTGAGTTAATCAAGATTTTGCCCTAAGAGTAGAAGACTTTGACTGTGTACTTTGAAACTACTGATAAGTGACTAATTGAGTTAACTTAAGAGTGACTATTTTACTTTGAGACTATGTTGTGAATATTATATTGTGATTTTCTGTGATAAGTTGTAATATTGTTAATGCTGTACCTTGATTTTCTTTGGATATTTTGCTTTTGTTATGGAATAAATAGAGTGATCACTATACTGTATAATCAGAATGTTAAAAGCTGTTCACAGTAGTAGTCTTCTGGAAAGATTTTGTGCATGGCATTACATCTGTTGACTCCCTTTTCATGTTTTTCTTGCATCATTCTCATTTCTTTCCCAATTTTTCCTCCACTTCTCTTACTTGATTTTCAAAATCCTTCTTGAGCTCCTCCATCGCCTATAACCAATTCAAATTTTTCTTGGAAGCTTTTGATGCAGGAGTTCTGACTTCCTTGTCTTCCTCCCACTCCATGCCTTGATCCTTTCTCCACCCCAAAATGAATCTATGGTCTGATTACATTTCTTCTGCTTGCTTATATTGCCAGCCAATTACTTGACTTTTGAGCTCTTTTCTATGGTAGAACTCTGCTTCCAGATTGCAGAGAGCTTTGTCCCAAATTGCTGGGGTTTTCTCAGCTGACAGAGCTATTAGAAGGGCATCCTCTCTGCAGCCCACACTAGCTCTGGTACACTGGTCACACACCCCAGGACCACCACCCAATACCACAACCCAGATCTAAGCAGGTTAAAGCAAGAGCAATTACCCTCAGAATGGTTGCTTAGTCCCCCTACAATCTGTAGTCCAGGAGCTCTGGAAGCAGCCACACAGCAGCAGCTGCAGAGGCTGCCATACCTCTGCCACCTCTTGCCCCAGGGGCAGGGCCCAGACCATGCTTTTCTGTTCCAACAAATTTCCACACTGACCTTTTACTTTATCTTTGGCGTTTATGATTTGAAAAGTCTAGAAACCACCAGAGCTACTGTTGATTCACTCTCCTGAAGTGTGCTCTGGCTGTTGCTGGTCAGTGCTGCCCTGGGGCCAGACCCATGCGGCTCATGCAGGACTGTACTCAGCTCCCAGCTTGGTGTGTTAGACCCTTCCTGTTGGCCTGCTGGGCTGCCTTCAGTGGGAGATTTGTTTCTTTCTGTCACTTTGTGGATTCTGTAGCTCTTAAATTTGTTTAGTGTCACTTTTTTTTCATGTATTGTAAGTAATTGTAGCAGGAGCTTATGCCAAGTTTGTGCTTCTTCTCTGCCTCTTGGCTCTGTCCTCCTATTTTATTATTTTTTATTATCACATGGAGTTATGGATTTCTATTAGTACATTATAATTTTTAAAGGGTTTATTTTTCATACCTCTTGTGTCAAGCTGTTAATTCCTTTTCTAATTCTTTTTTTTTTTTTTAAGGGCAGCGAGGTGGTGCAGTGAATGGACTGCTGGGCCGGGAGTTAGGAACACTCATCTTCTTGAGTTTGAATTTGGCCTCAGACATTTACTAGCTGTGTGTCCCTGGTCAAGTCACTTACTCCTATTTGTCTCAGTTTCCTCATCTGTCAAATGAGCTGGAGAAGGAAATAGCAAACTGCTTCAATATTTTTGCCAAGAGATCCCAAATGGGATCATGAAGAGTCAGACATGACTGAAACGACTAAACAACAATTCTGTCTTCCATAGCTTTCATTTCTTTTCCATTTCCCCCACTATGGTACTCTTATTTTATTTATGAAAGTACAATTCTCTTTAAAACAATTCAAATTAAAACCACCTTGAGATATAATTTCACACCTATCAGATTGGCTAAAATGATTCAAAGGAAAAGTGACAAATGTTAGAGCAGATATGGAAAAATTGGGACACTAATTCAGTGTTGGTGGAATTTTAAATTGATCCATCCATTTTGGAGAGCAATCTAAAATTATTCCCAAAGAGTTATTAACCTGTCTATACTCTTTGACCCAGCAATAACACTACTATGTCTATTTCTCAAGATGATTAGGGAAAAGCGAAAAGAACCTGTATGTTCTAAAATATTTATAGTAGCTCTCTTTGTGGTGGCAAAGAACTGGAAATTCCAAGGTTAACCATCAATTAGGGGATGGCTGAACAAGTTGTGGTATATTATTGTTATGGAACAGTACTGTGCTATAAGAAATGATGAGCTCAATGATCTTAGAAAAATATACACTTGCACAAAATAATGAAAAGTGAAATGAACAGAACCAAGAGAACATTGTATACCATAACAAAAATGTTATTTTGAGAATAATTTTGAATAAACAATTTTGACTGTTGTAAATACTCAAATTAACTACAAAGGACATATGAAGGAAATTGCTATCTGCATCCAAAGAAAGAACTGATCAATAAATCCATTTATAAAATGTTTTTACACACATTATTTTTTTTTTAAGCAATGGGGGTTAAGTAACTTGCTCAAGGTTACACGGCCAGTTATTTTTGTATGGGTGCTGAGTATCTGAGGCCGGAACTGATCCCAGGTCTCCTGACGCTGGGGCCAGCACTCTTACTCACTGTGCCACCTGACTGCCCCTAAGCAATTGGGGTTAAGTACCTTGCTCAAAGTTACACAGCCAGTTATTTTACATACATTCTTCATCTCTTTTAGGAATTATATATAATTTGTGCCCAAACTGTGTTTTTCTTTGAGACTTTGCTTGTATAATTTTTGGAGTCATTTGTGTCTTAAGTATCAATGTGACAATAATAACTTTTGATGATGGGAAACTTGTTTTATTTGCTCAGTCTTTCATCCTACTTCCTGACTTTGGACTTCATGTTAGGGTATGGCTCTTTGTACTTCTGGAGTGAATATCTAGTCGGGACTTGCTGCTGCTTTCTACAAGTATTAAGTATTGGGTTATTCCAATATCTCAGGGAAAGCACCTGAATACTTTCAGTTCTTGAAAAAAATGGCTTTTATCTATTATGAAGTCTGAGCTATGGAAATTTTTGGCTTTGGTTTGGGTCTGAGCAATATACCTTGTCAGCTTACTTGTGGCTGGAGTTCCAGTAGACTTCTGCTGGTCTCAGTCTCTTTCAGCCATCTGGGTCAGGGCACCAGAATTACAGACTTCCCTTTGGTCTGTGCTTCCTATTTTGGTTATTCCACTGTGCACTTCAGACTGATTTGGAGGTTGAATCTGAGACTCCACTCTACTCTTGGATCAGAACCATATATTTGGTGATTGATTCTGAACTTGCTTCCTTCCTTGGTGCACAGCCTTGAGTTCTTGACTGTTCTTCACCCTGGAATGCCTCTCGAGGTACAGGTACCTTCCTGGATCTTTAACTGGGTTTGGTAGTGAGCAATAGTAGTGTCAGCTGACATTTATTGCTGTTCCCTTCCCTAAATTGGGGTCCTCTTTGTTGGATTTGGAGCTGCTTCTTCCCTTTGTGAGCAGCCTCTTTTGATGCTGAAATGTTCCACGTTCTACTAAACCCTAACACCCTTCCCCCCACTGTCTCTCCTCTTTACCCCATCTCCCTATGCTGACCTAATCTAGAAAAAAAAATTCTGTGAATTATTTTTTTGGATTTCCTGATCAGCATTTGGTCTAGCACATTTTCTAGATCTGTGTGGAGATATTGTGGTGGGAAGCTCAGCTATACTTCTTCCTGCCATCTTGGCTTTATCTTCATATTTTTATTTCTTGAGTGTCATCTTGACATAGTGGATATAGCCATGGAGTTGGATCCAGGAAGACCTTAGTATGAATCTTACTTCAGACACATACTAGTTGTGTGACCCTGGGAGAGTCACTTAACCTATCTCAGCATCAATTTTCTCATTTGTCAGGTAGAGATAATAATTGCATGTCTCTTACAGGGTTGATGTGAGAATCAAATAACATATAAAGTGCTTTGCAAAACTTAAAACTCTATATAAATGATTGCTCCTTCATGTTTACCTTTTTGTATTTCTATTATTATTATTTACTAAACAAGAAGAAGCTGTATTTATGTGATAGAAAGACAACAGATAAAATTAATTATTGGAATCAAATGAATGTAGCTTATGAGTATTTGACTTTAGGGTTCTCATATTATACTGACACTTTCTTTGATGATATATGAATAATGTTGCGTAGAAATCCCTTCATGTTTACTGATTTTTCTTTTCTACTATAATCCCTGAAGTTCTGACCTAATCTAGAAAAGTTTCTAGTGGGGTCAGAATAAAAAGTAAAGCTAATGATAGTTTACATATAACATTTAGCATGCTATACCTGGCTTTGAAAGGAAGGCCATAAGTCAACAAAAATAGAGCTTCCTTCTCTGTTGGCAAATGGTTGAAATGTTTCTATTGAGATTGAATTCCCTCAGTTTAAGACTTCTTGTCCCAATCAAAAGACATAATTTCTTGGAAACAAAAAGCACTATCTATGTATATGTTATTGTTAATGAATTCATTTTTTCTCTCTTAAAAGCAAATTTTGGTAATGTAGAAAATGGAGAAGGTTCTGAGTGCCCTTCTGGGTAGAGAGAGGTGTATGCTAGGGGTGGGATACCACTAAGATGAAGAAACTAGTCTGAATAGAAAAAAAAAGATAATCATATTCACAACTTTACCTGGGCAATTTTTTTTCCAAAAGAGATACCCAAGATATGAAGGGGAATGAAGAATCTAGTCCAGAGATTTTTAAAGGATGATTTCCAGGTTAGAGGAATACTATCAAGTCAATGCATTGACATGCCATTTCATAAAGGACCCTGGCAATGTATTGTGTGGATGATTCACAGATACTTAAGGACCCAAATTATGCATTAATATGATATAGCATAACAGCTCAGCCATCTGAGTGCATTAACTGCTGCATTATATTATGATCTGGCATGATGTATGGTGTCAATCCAAAGCATTTTTCCTAGCTTTCTGAGTTTTCATTTCAATCTGTGCCCCAATCTACTTTAAAGCCTTTTCAACACCATTAAAAAATAAACACAATTAAAATTTTTTAAATGTTACTATACCAGTAGGTTTTCTAAGAAAGAAAAAGACTACTCAATCAAGGTCATGGTTATCTTCTTTTTTTTTTTCTTCTGGGAGTCCAAGGACAGAAAGTTGCATACTGAAGCATATCTGGGTAACACAATAAAGTGAGTGCAGTAAGGATGGACAACATTAACGCCATTACTCACAACCTTCTCTCCCAATGAATGTAACCTTTTAATGCAAATGTTCCTATGGTTGGTTTCACAGATAGCATATTCAAGGGTAGGCAATCACCAGTGTTTTATGAATTGAGGGCATCAGGGGAAAAGACACTCCTGACTATAAGGTATCTCCACCACCAGCTTGTCAGTGTCAGAAATTTCCAAAATCAAATACTAATACCACTGAGTTCAGATATTATTCCTAGAGTTCTTTTGTTCTGTTATTTTTCAGTTATGTCTGATTCTTTGTGACTTTTTTGGGGTTGGGTTTTCTTGGCAAAGATACTCGAGTGGTTTGCCTTCTCTTTCTCAAGTTCATTTTACAAATGATGACCCTGAGGCAGAGTTAAGTGACTTGCCCAGGGTCACACAGGTAGTAAGTATCTTAAATGAGATTTGAACTCAGGAAGATGAATCATCCTGACTCCAGGCCTACCACTCTGTCCCTTGCTCCACCTAAACATATTCCCTGAAGAGGGTAACATGTTTATAACTTTTTATTAATTAATATACCAATGTGGATTAGAGAAGATGTTATGATGGAGAAATGTAGCTGACCTGTGTTCAAATCCCACACATTCCTTTGAATCATGGTTCCCACGGTCATCTACATTTCCCTATGAAGATACTGTCATTATACCTACTACAAATCACTCAGCCTTTCTGGTATTTAGTATTATCCCCCACTAAATTGGCATAATAATACTTATATTTAACGGTAGATTTTAATTCTCAGGAAGTACTTTGTAAAACTGAAAGTGTAAGAAAATGTGATTTATTAAATTAAGGCCAACTATTTCAAATTATTGAATAAGTAAATGATCAGGAAAGAGAAGGAAAAGGGTGAGGTATGAAATGCTTCTCAGGGAGGAAAGATTTAATGGGATACTGCCATGGAGAATTTTAAGACTCAGTGGGCCAGCATAGGGACCAGGCCTTAGCTTTTTGGGGTTAGAATGTTGATGGAAAGGATGAGTATGCCATAAAGAGAGATGAAACAGAGGTAAAGATAAACTTCACCTACTTCACACTTTTGCCTAGGGCAGGCCTTACTTTGCACATTACTACACCAATTTTTTTTTTCTTTTACCCCTCCTTGGGTGAAGTCATGCCTTATAAGCTCATACTCTTTGCTTTCTACCATAATGTTTCTTTTTTTATTCTTCAAGGTTTCCTTCCTTTCTCTTTCCTCTGTCTCCCTCTATTCTATTTTGGCAGCTGTAGGAAATATTCACAAAGCTTGAAAATGCTGACACCACACATTCCCTTGGCTCTGTAGAATTCTGTTTGTGCACATCTTGCTTCAGGTGAGTGGGAAGCACACTTGTGCTGGAGGAGAAATTAATCTAGGACATTTACTTTATGGACAGCCAGTGTAGTACAACACCTGTATGTATACAACTGGGCTTGGGGCTTGGTTTTAATCTATTTGTCTTTACATAAAGGACCCTTGAAATCTCAGCAATTCTAAGAAATCTAATCTTCTTCTGTTTCCTGCTATTGCTGAGATTTTTTATCTTGCCCTAGAGGTTTAAGACCTTCTTTAAATATATACACATATGTGTATGTGTCTGTATATACACATATGTACATATTTAAATATGTATATAGGTGCAGATATGTGTTTGTATGTGTTTCCCTTCTGGAAATGAAGGATTGTGAGAAACACATTCATCTCCAACCTAACTCTTTAAAACATTTGAATTTAGTGAATAGACACTAATCTTTTTCTCTGGGATTTGTATCTAGCACTAAGGGATCAACTCTCTTCCTTGTTGCTTTTCCAGTATTTCTGACAGTGTTGTTCATTTTCTGTTCTGTGCTACTCTTTATGACCCATTTTAGTGAAGATACTGGAGTGGTTCACTCTTTTTTTTCTCCAGCTCATTTTACAGATGAGGAAACTGAGGTGTTAGGTGACTTGCCCAGGGTCACAAAACTAGCGTCTGAAGCTGGATTTGAACACATGGAGATGAATCTTCTTGACTCCAGGTCTGGCACACTATCCACTGTGCCACCTAGCTGCCCTGGCATTTCCAAATGAATGTAAAATTCAGTAGCAGAGAATGAGTAATTTTTTTTAATCTACAAGTAAAAATGAATTACTAGTATGAATTTCCACTAGTGTGATAACCTCTTTGGAAATCACTAGCAAGATGAGTATCTGTTCCAGGGGAGTTAATGATCTTGGGTAATACACATGAGAACCAATATCATGGTTTCCTCTTTGTGACTGGGACAAAGTAGCATGTATTTACAGAAGGAACAAGTGCTGGATCTTTACTGTCATCTACCTCTGGCAACATCAGAAGCAGTAAGAGCAGTAGCTGCAGCACAGGGTCACTCACTCAATAGGAAAATAATCTTTTCGTATACAGAGAGTGTTGCTGTACATCCTGGTTACAGAAGCATTAGAGTGGCTAGAAAAGATTCGTGTGTATGTGTGTGTGTGTGTGTGTGTGTGTGTGTGTGTGTGTGTGTGTGTATGTAGGCATATCACTAATGACTTTGCTTCCTGGACCAGAGACTTCCTGGTGGATGTAGACATTCATCAGTCAGTCAGTCAGTTAATAAACTTTTATTAAGTATCTGCTATATATTAGTTACTGTGCCAAGCACTTATCCTGAATGGATCTCACTCTAAAACCTTCAGCTGCTAACTAACATCAAGACATCTGGTCCAGCTACAATTCATTTTATTATCTTGATACTTTCTTGTCAGCTTTTGTTTCCTTCAGGATAAGATATCATGCCCTGGAGGACTAAATCCTTGCAGCCACATGTGTGCCTTTCTCCCCTCTCCACATATCCCTTTGCTCTTGTACTTCCCAGTTTTGAAACCATAATCAAATTAATACTATCATCGCTCCTGGTAAAGAGTGTGTCAATCTACCCCTCTTTGACTCCACTCACCATCCCTGTCCACTTTGAAAATCAAATAAACCTTCCTGGCCAATCCTCCCCTACATGTTCTTTTTTTTTTTAGAATAGAATATAAGCTTCTTGAAGGCAGGGATAGGCTAGACACTTAACATGCACTTTATAAATGCTTTTTCTTTCATTCATTTTTACAATAACACACTTAGATCTAAAAGAGACTTTAGCAATTTTCTAGTCCAACATTCTCCTTTTAAAGATGAGGGAGCTTGGCAGCTAGGGGTGGGGGTGGGTAATTAGGGGAGATATAACTTACTCAAAGTTATGCAGTATGAAAGCTGAGGCCAAAACCTCTGGCTATATGTAGAGAGTTCTTTCCACTCTATCTCATTGCCTCGACCTCATCAGCATTCTCTAAGACTTTAACATGGTCTATGACTGTGCTAAAAAGGAAAGAATCCTTCCTTTTCACTCTTATTTCTGGAACAGCACTACATATACCCAATATTTCAAAGTTTTCCCTATGACACTTTAGCCAGATATCTGCTGTTCTCACACATTAGATCAAGAATCAAGACAAATCATTGTAATAAGTTCACTACCCATTGATAGTAGTAAATGATAATGAATCATTACAGAATAACAAGATTCTAGATTTAGAATTGAAAGGGATTGTAGGGTCCCTTTCTTTCAATATTCCTCATTTTATATGGGAGAAAACTAAAGCCCAGAGAGGTTTTTCCATCAGGATATGAGTTGTTATGTAGCATCACAATCCTAGGAAACAAATCCTTAATTTTTCAACAGAAACATGTCCAGATTATAAAGCTCTTCTCAAATATAAAGTGATAATAATTTTAAAAAACTAACCCATGAGCCAGAAGCCCAACTCTGAGTTTATTCAAACCAAGTTGGATCATGGCGTAACCCACAAACACGCCTTAATCTCCCTTCTACTTGGGTTTTCACTGAGGGACCACTTGAGCTTTTCTTGGCAAAGATACTATAGTAATTTTCCTTTCCTTCTTCAGCTCATTTTACAGATGAGGAACTGAGGCTGACAGGGTTAAGTGACTTGCCCAGAGTCACACAGTTATAGGAGGCCAGATTTGAACTCAGGAGGATGAGTCTTCCTGACTCCAGGCCAGGAACTCTATCCACTGTGGTAGCTGCTAGGTCTAGTACTAATGAATTGCAAGGTTCATATTTATTTCTCCACATCACAGCTCTGTCCCTTGTTACTTCTTGATCCTTACTACTGCTTGGTCCAGAAGCTCCTCTTCTTCTCTTTACAAACCTTGACCAAGGAAATCTTATACTGGTTCCCACCTCATTCAGTAATTCCTCTGCCCACGTACCATTACATCTTTATGTCTGCCACTCATGAGGCTGGTTGGGGACGGGGAGTTAATCTGGCAGTCCAGAGTAACAGGCTTCCCCTTCCTCCATCCACCAAAGTCTACTCTCCGAGGAGGATGTTTCTCACCTATGCATACATATATATATATATATATATATATATATATATATATATATATATATATATATATATAT
>NW_027187419.1:90974362-90980154 GCF_028583685.1 Petaurus breviceps papuanus | reverse complement strand
TATATATATATATATATATATATATATATATATATATATATATATATGTCTCACCTATAATCTGTCCATTTTCTGAGTGTATCAGCAGAAATCTGATGGAGATGTTTTGAACAGAATGCACTTTCTCTTCAGGCAACTTGGTGGCAAGCAGATGGATTGCTGGACTAGGAAATCTTGAGTTTGAATCTTGCCTCAGACACTTACTAGCTGTGTGACCCTGGACAAATTAAGTTTTCTGATCTTCCATTTCCCCATCTATAAAATTAGGATGTTAATACCACCTTCTTGGTATGGTTGCTGTAAGGATCAAATGATATAATGCATGTAAAGTGTTTTGTAAACCTTAAAGTGCTACATAAAGTATGCTTTCTATTATTATTACCTTATACTGATGCTTCCTTTTGAACATGTAGTTAGGCCAATAGTTTATTGAACATGCAGCTGATTGCCAGGTTACTCCCCAAATCAATGTTACATTGAGTTCAATCTGATATTTATGTGCCAATAATATATGCACTTAATTTCAGGTGAAATAATTCCCATTTTTCCCTTAGCTCTACTCTGTAGAAATGCCAAGCTCTGGCTCTGTTTTGAGAAGAAGCACAGCTGTACCCTGCAGGTAGAGGGAAAAGGTCCCAGAAGAGGTCTTGAATCAGTGTCCTTACATGCTTCATTCTGCAACCCAATGTGCAGTCACAGACCACACCACTACAGATAATAAATGAGAAATTCTCAGGGCTGTTGAGCACTCTGCAAATTTTCACACTGGATCAGCACAAACTTAGTTAGCACAGGTGTTCCTGTAATTGTGATTCATTGGGGAAATTCTCAGTGCTCAATGGCCCTCACACTCTCTTTCCTCCTAGGTGGTGGTCTAGTGTGAGTACACTGAGTGGTAATGCAGTATGGTATTGGGCTCCATTGATGCTCAGCTAAAGGGTCTCTGTTACAGAGACTGGACAAACGTGGCCATGGGTCTTAAAAACAACATAAAGACTTGGTTTCAGTAATTGAATGGCCATGGGGATTCAGTGGATGGAAGCTGAACACATCATATTTTATAATGTCTCCTTTGATCATAGTAGAGAGGAAAAAACTAGATTTGTAATCCTAGGGCTCAAGTATTTATCCACTATGTGTCTCTGGGTAAGTGACATTGTTTCACTGGGCCTCTATCATGATCATTTCTATGATTTCTTCTAGCTCTGTATCTTAGGATAATGGGCAAAATCCATGATCTTTCCAAAGTTTCTATTACTAGAGTCTAGGATGTTGGCCCATCTTATTTGTATAGTTGTTGTTTTTTTTTTGGGGGGGGGAGGGGCGGGGGAGGTCACTAAGAATGATTAGATACCGTCTTCTAGAGCAAGAGTTCTTCATCTTGGGTCCATGAACTTTAAAAAAATAGTTATATGTCAGTATAATTGGTTTCCTTTGTAATGTAATTTTATGAATTTTTTTTTTCTGAAAAGGGATCCAAAAACTTCAGCAGAGTGCTAAGGGAATATAGGAAACAAAAAAGTCAAGTTAACTTATAAGCGCTGTAAATAAGTGCCAGGCTCTCTTCTATGTGTGGGGACTTCTGGGGATACAAAGAAAGACGAAAGCAGCTCTTGGCCTCAGGGAGCTCCTATTCTAAAGGGGGAGAGAACATGCAAGCAACAATATACCTAAAAAGTTATATAAAATGTAAATTGGTTATAATCACTAGCCCTGGAGCAGGAGGACTGAGAAGGACCTTCTTGCAGAAGGTGCAATTTGAATTTTGTTTTGAAGGAAGCCAGGGAAACCCAGAAGAAAAAGAAATAAGTAGGGAGAGCTTCACAGTCATGGGGGTAGGCAGTAAAAATTCAGTTAAGAGATGGAGTATCAAGCTTGAGGAACAGCAAGAAGGCTAGTATTGCTGGGTAGTGGAGTCCATGGAGGCAAATAAGGTGTAAGAATAGAAAGGTAGGAATGAGTCAGGCTGAGAAGGAAGGGCCTTAAGAGGAGAGGCATCCTGCTCAGAGAGCAGTCAGGGCAAAGGGGAATCTGGCAATGTGAACAGCAGTTCCCATCTCCAGCCAGCCCCAAGGATGAGACATGAAGATAGAATGACAGATGAGCTCCTGAATGGGGACGAAATATAGGCTTTCCTTAGCCAAGACTCTTATCTTGAAGATACAAGAGAAGAGAATACCTGATCCTGGAGGTAATAGGGAGCCACTGGGATTTTATGGAATGGAGTTAGGGGGATGGAAACCTGGTCAAACCTGAACTTTAGGAAAATAATTGGAACAGATGAGAGGATGATAGACTGGAGTTAGGAGAGATTTGAGGCAGGAAGACCAACTAACAGGTTATGTCAATCTCCCAGAAATGAAGTAATGAGGGCCTGCATGTATGGCAGTTCTGTCAATGTTGGGAGAGTAAAAGTGAGGAGGACTTAAGAAAGACTGGCAGGTTTTGCACTGGATGATAGGAGGATTGTGATGTTCCTCAACAGTAAGAGGAAAGTTTTTCAGAGGAACAGATTTGGGGGATGGGGGTGGTATGTAGTAAATTCAGCTTTGGACATGTCAAGTTTAAGGTCTCCATAGAATATCTACATTTAAGTTAAGAACCTCTGTTAATAATCAATGTTCTGAGTTTCATCTATTTACTTGTTATTCTCATTCCTTTCAGTTGACTTGTGTTTGGCATAAAACTCAAAGGAAGATAACAGTGGTTAATGTGTAGGAAAGTCGTTGATTGAGTTTTAGCTCTGGAGTCAATTCTTTGGGATCAATCTCCTCTTCCCTATTTGTGTGTTGGGTCAAAAGTGCCTGCTAGCCACCTTTCATTGATCACATAATAATTAGGTAGATATTGGAGGTAGATAGCGTATAGTAAAAGGAGTCAGGAGACATGGGTTTGAAATCTAGCAATACTATTTTGTACCTATGTAACTAGGGGCATGTCCCTAAACTTTCTGTGTCTCAGGTTACCCATCTGTAAGATGTGGATAATAATATTTGCCTAAAGGATTGTTGTAGGGATCACAAAGTATCCAATGTATGAGAAATACTTTATAGATCACAAAGTGTTAAAGAAAAATTTATTGTTATTATTTTAATGCTTCAATGCACCAATGATTTCTTAAATTTATTTGATGATCATTTATAAAGCACTTTAATGGTTCTAGACACTGTACTAGGTACTGAGAATAGAAAGACAAAAATGAAGCAGTCTATGCCCTGATGGAACTTAAATCTATTGGGAGAAAAAGAATGAACATTAATAAATAAATAAAAAATATATACAGGGTAGGGAGAAAGGAAACTAATAACTAGGTGTTCATGATAATGAGGCTACCACAGTCATTTAAGTTCATGGCCTTAGAGTCATTGACTCATCATTTTCCCTTATCCATCAACTGCTTACCAAACCTTGTTTGGTATACCAAAAAAATATTATTATTACATTATATTATTATCACAAAATCTTTCACATTCATCCCCATCTCAGTGGTCACCTGGGCATGATACTCATTCAGATGCTCATCATCTCTCTTTTGATGGTTGCAATTGATTCTTGGTTCCTCTGCTTCCAGTCTTATCACTTTAATGTATCTACCACACCATTGCCAAAATGATCTTTCTTGATCATGTCATCCCCTTGTAAACAACAACAAAATCTTCCTGTGTCTCTATCATCTCTAGCATAAAATATTAACTTCTGAGTCTGGTACTTCAAGCTTTACACAATCTAGTAAGTCAGTCAGTCAGTAAACATTTACTAAGCTTTACTATGTGCCAGACACTGTGCTATGCACTGGAGATACAAAAAAAGGGAAAAGACTTGCCTTCAAGGAGCTCAGAGTCTTTTGGGGAAGATGACAGGAAAGGAACTATGTACAAACAAACTATATATGAGATAAATTGGAGCTAATCAATGGAAGAAAGGCACTAGGATTAATTGGGAGTGGGAAAGGCTTTCTATAGAAACTGGTATGTTAACTGAGACTTGAACAAGGTAGAGATGAGGAGGGAGAGAATTCCACATGGAGACGGATGGTGAAAGCACATATTCAGGAGATAAGGGTCTTGTGTGAGAAACAGATAGAAGTTCGGTCAGTGTCCCTGGATTGTGGGTATGTGGGGAAAGGGGAGAAGAAAAGGTGTAAGAAGACTTCTCCAAAACATTTTATATACATTATGACCCTTTATGTACTCCACATTCCATCCTAACTGTGCCACTACCTGTTCCTGAGATGTCAGATGGTACCATGGATAGAGTGCTGGGACTAGAATCAGAACAACCTTGAGTTCAAATACAGTCTCTTTCACTTAATATTTGACCCTGGCTAAGTCACTTAACTATTTGCCTCTTCTCTCATCTGTGCAATGGAGATAATAATAATAGTACCTACCTCTCAAGATTATTGTGAGGATCAAATGACATATTTGTAAAGCATTTCACATAGTCCCTGACTTATGAGGTGTTTAATAAATGCAGATTCCTTTCCCTTATCCCTGATCCAGAACTCAGGATTCCATCACCTTTAGCCGGCTGTTCCTTCTTACCTCCACAACTTTCCTGGGATTCTGAGCTCAACTCCTTCTAGCATACAATCACACATATTCAACTGATAATACTCTTGGCCACCTCAAATCATCCTTCCCAGGTGTCAGGTAAACTCATGTAAGCTCCTTGAGGGCTGGGACTATTTTCTATATTTGTCTTGCCATCCCTACTGCTGAACACATTAAAAAGAAATATACTGTTAATTTCATCTGTTTAAGGAACTTCTTTCAGTAAAGATCAGTTCCTTCTCTGCAATTTATCATCTTAGAAAGTTCCTTAAGAAGACCTAGAGGTTAAATGACTTGCCCAGGTCCACACAGTCAGGATGTGTTAGAGGTAAAACTTGAATCCAGGTCCTTCTGACTCCAAGGCTAGTGCTTTAACCTCTAATCCATTGCCTCTCATACTAGGTACATGCAAAATGTACCTATCACATAGTAGGTGCTAAAAATACTTATCCACTTGAGACTTGAGTTGTATGAGAGAGAAGCAAGATTGAAGGAAAGGGGGAAAAACCAGGGGAAGAAGTAGAGAAAATAGGATTGTGGGTATAGGAAAAGTTAGTCTGAGAGAAAGAATGTTTTTCTTCTGAGATTGGATGTAAGAATCATTCTTTCCAGTTTTTAAAATTATGACCCTTTGATGCCTTCTAATCCTATGTAATTATCATTCATGTCCTTCCAGACATCCTCCCTAGAGGAGGTGTGCTTACCATAGAGGTCTTTCTCTAGCTCTTTTAATATTTTTTTTAATAATGCTGTTACACTTGAACTATTCATCTGTTATCACCCCTTTGTCCACTTCTTTTTTCTGCAATTTCCCAAAGGCAATGTAGTTTTCTCTCCTCCTCTTGTTAAAATTTTAGGCTTACTTCATTGTCAATATGAACTTCTTGTCTAAGATATTATTGGATATTAAGATATTAATGGACTACCTCAGTGGGCTGCCTATACATTATAATTCTAGCAATATGTATTCTTAATCCACTTTATTTTGCCAAGCAAATTGCTGGACTGGTCTCTTTTGATTGACTATGGATTTCAAGATGTCTTTTGTCATAATCAAAATCTGGTGCAATCAGCACAATGCCATTCTAAAGGAAGACTATCCTGAGAATATAATAATCTATAGCAGGAGTTTGTAATCTCTGAGGGTGTGTGTGTGTGTGTGTGTGTGTGTGTGTGTGTGTGTGTATGTGAGAGAGAGAGAGAGAGAGAGAGGAGAGAGAGAGAGAGAGAGAGACAGAG
>NW_027187419.1:90957477-90974262 GCF_028583685.1 Petaurus breviceps papuanus | reverse complement strand
AGAGAGAGAGAGAGAGAGAGAGAGAGAGAGAGAGATGGGCCCCTTTGACAATTCAATGAAGCCCATGGACTAATTAGAATAATGTGTTGTTATTGAGGTCTTTTTTCAATCATAATTGAACAAATACTAAGTTTTGATTAGAAGTTAGTGAAAACAAATATGCAGATATTTTACCCCATCCAAGTTCATGGAACTTTTGATGGGTACTCTATAGAGAACATTTTTTTCCCCAGTTGAACTCTATCTAAGACATCATCCATGACAGAGACAGATACCTCTGGCAAGCATATTTCTCCCCCTTTGCAGCTTGTTTAAGGTTGATAATCAAGGAGGGAGGGTATTACTGAATAAATTTATCTCTGATTTCATCTTATACAGGAATAGTGCATGATTATTATTATAGAACAAAATACCCCTTTATAGGTTCTTATTCAATACAATAATATAGCATACAAATCTGTGATAAATATAACCATAGAGATGATTTTGTTCAATGACCTTCTGATTATTAACATAAAATTACACATAAAACAGGACAGTATATGATCACTTAAGGTGCTCCTCACTATCATGGAAATATCTGATCCCCAGCTCTGCATTTATGCCTATACAACCTTGAGTAAGTCACCTAACCTTTCTAGGCCTTAATTTTCTCATGTGTAAAATGAATGGGTGGAAAGAGTTGACTTCTGAGGTCATTTTTAGCTCTAAATCTATAATCACTGGTCTAGCATAGAGTCCCAGTAGAAGAGGGATTCTGTATAGGCAGAAATATTCTCTAGATGCCTCTATGTGCCAGTGCTATTGGACTGATTATACTTAGCTCCAGAGCATTTCAGGGCTTCTTAAATGATCTCCTCCTCCTCCTCCTCCTCCTTCTTCTTCTTCTTCTTCTTCTTCTTCTTCTTCTTCTTCTTCTTCTTCTTCTTCTTCTTCTTCTTCTTCTTCTTCTTCTTCTTCTTCTTCTTCTTCTTCTTCTTCTTCTCCTCCTCTTCCTTCTCCTCCTCTTCCTCCTCCTCATCTTCGTCCTTCATTTAGAAACAATTTCCATATATATGTTCAAGTGAAAAGTTAATCCATTTTGTGAGTACCTTTTTAAAGTTGTCTAAAAATTCCATTTCCCCCTAAATTTACAGTGAGTAAACTCGTTTCTAAAGAGATAGATAAGATGTAAAAAGAGGAGAGAGAGAGAGGAAGAGAGAGAGAGACAGAGAGAGAGGGAGAGAGAGAGAGAGAGAGAGAGAGAGAGAGACAGAGACAGAGACAGAGACAGAGACAGAGAGACAGAGAGAGTTGAAGGATTTATTTAGCTCTTACTATGTGCCAGGATACTGAATCTCTCTTTCTGGGCATCTCTACTAAATTCAAGGAACAATAAAATATTCCTTTAAAATAACGTGAATCCTTACATAAACATATTCTCGGGTAAATCAAACAAAATTTCAGAAGGAAAAAAGAATATACAACATTTTTTATTCCCTTTAGGTGGATATTGATTGACTTGATGTCCCTGTTCTATGAGTCAATCTTATGTTCATGTGTGAATTTAAAAGGTACTTATTCAATCGTTTCAGTTGTGTCTAACTTCATGACTTCCATTTGGGCTTTTCTTGGCAAAGATACTGAAGTGGTTTATGATTTCCTTGTCCAAGTCATTTTACAGATGGGGAAAACAGGATTGAATGACTTGCCTAGGGTGACATAGCTAGTAGGTGTCTGAGGTCAAATTTGAACTCAGGAAAATGAGTCTTCCTGACTCCAGACTTGGCACTCTATCCACTGAACCACCTGGCTGCCCAAAAGGTACTCAGATAACTTTAAAAAAAAGAAAAGAAAGGTAATATCAAATTTTGGCAGGATTAGAAGGCTAATTTTAAGCAAAATTATAAGTACAAGTGATATTAATGTAGAGGATCTAACTAATGTCAGAAGTTTTATTTCCACAAATTATGATAAGGCATTATTTTGGGAGTTAATTTTTAGAGCAGCTCTGTGATTTCCTTGGTCTAGAGACCCCTGAGAAGCACCACCTTGTGCTAATATATATCAGCACCTACTCTGAAACTTAAAATCAAAAGAGGCTAAGTGAGCTTCCAAGGATCACAAAGCCAGTATAGGTCAGAATCAGCACTAGATATTTTTTACTCAGAGCTCAGCTAACAATTCACTGACTACATTGTTGCTATCACTACATCCTTTGAATTGGGTCTAGAAAATTGACATTCCCTGCACTAAAATTATGTATGGTTATATTCCTGCCAGTGTTTGCATATGGGATGAGCAAATTCATGAATCATGGTAGTCTCTTTGTGAAGGATAACCAACCAGTTGTTAAAATAAACTTTCCTTTAATTATACACTTTAGCATGTACAAATAATGTCTGACGTAAGACCATTGCTTAGAAATGTAAGATATATGAGACTCAAACATTTTCATTCACCCAAATATGTTATTGTAGAATATCTTACATGAACCAAACATCTTCTCTTACATTAGTGATACAAATATTGTACTATTCTGTCCTTAAACTACAGCATACATAGAGAATTCCAATCTTTTAGATATGCTTAAAATATCTTCAAAATTAGAGAAATATATTACATAGAGACATATATATGATTTGTATGACTATTGCTCTCACTAGTCTTTGACTCAATAATATTTAGGACATTGTTTTTAAAATTATGTTGCAATACTCTTTTTTTCAATTCTTAAAGAAAATTAAAATACAATGAATCCCTACACACACTCTAACACTCTTTCCTATTTACATCTTTTTGTAACTGTTTTTAAAAGTTTGCTTAGCTGTATGTTTTGTATTGACCAATAAAACAGACCCAGCAACTCATGTGACAAACAAATTAAAAATGTTGATGGCATTTTTTTCTGGATTTGTGATGTTTGCTTTGGGAAGTTCAGGACTGGAAGAAAAGTTATTGCTCTGCCTTAGAAATGCAATCCTTTATGCTTTTTAAATAGCAAAGACATGGAAATAAAGTAGATGCCCATCAACATTAGCCTAAATAAATTGTAATGTAATAGAATTATAAACATAATAGAATAATATTCCTATTCCATAAGAAATCATGACTATGAAGATTTCACAGATGCATAAGATATGTTATACAAACTTATGAAAAGTGAAATAAGACTAAAAACAAAACAATATCAATGTTGTAAATTAAAAAAAAACAGAAGTGACAACAGAAAGAAAAACTGAATGGTGTGTAATTATAATGCTGAAGCTTGGTCCAACAGAATTGATATGAAAGTATGCCCCCTTCAATTCTTTGCAGAAGCAAAGAACTAGAGATGTGAAATACTGCATATATTGTAAGACTTGATTGACATATTTGTTTTGCTAAACTTTCCCCCCTCTTTTTTATGCTTACAAGAAATCATAGAATCTCTGAGCAGGAAATCAGATTAGATTGGGAAACCAAGTGACATTAAAAGAAAAAAATTAGCACCAAAAAAGTAAAAACAGAAACAAAAGGAAAAGGATGTTTTGCTAAAATTGTGATGCACAGGCCTTAAGACTTGGTATTGTTATTTCATAGAATCTCCTTCTGCAGAGGGCTTTAAAAAAAGAAGCATCTATTTGTCCCTATTTGTTTGGATGGTTTACACATTGTGGGGACTTAATGAACTTTTGTTGAGATGGGTTGAAGTTTTACGTCCTAAAGGCAAAGGAATGGACTAGGTTGTCTCTGAGGTAGTCTTCCAATCTTATGAGTCTCTTATTACTTGTCATACATTGCACCAAGTAATATCAGATAACTATTTTTACTAATTCTAAGAGCAGAGGCTTCTCTCTACTAACAGCGCTCTTTTTTTTTTTTTTTGCCACATCCTTGGGTCCTTGCATAACCAACATCCCATTATCTTGATAAGATCCTTGCTTATGCCAGAGAGGCCTGAATTTCTTTAGTTTGCTGCGTGGATGGGAGGGGGAACTACTCTTCTATCAGATTCAAATGTTTTCCAGGTCTACTGGTTGTAATTGACATAATTCATTTTAATGAGTTAGAAGTATTTGAAGAGCTTTCAGTGAAAACATGTGGGGCTGCAATATAAATTCCTGGGCTTTTAGAACACCATCAGTCTCAAGCTTTCCTGCATTTGCTTCATACGGTAAACTGATAAACAAAAATGATTTATTGTAAAATAGTTATAAGTAAAGAAATGTCCTCTGAGGATACAATAATTGTTTTCATTTTCCTTTCCCCAGTGCCAGTAGTATAATAAAATGCTAATAGATGCAAATTATGCATGATCTTTAATGCATACTAAAGAGGGACCATTTAAAAACCAGGTACCTTTTCTTCATGAGTAAGCACCAAGTTATTGTTTCCTATTGTAGATTTGTACAAACTAGGAAGGAACCCAGTTTCCTTTTTTGGATCTTTCATGTTTATGAACCACTACCAGACTGTTTCAGCTACACATTCCTGAAGACGGGTTGAAGGAAAGGTGGGGGTGGGGAAAAGAGGCAAACAAAAACATCTTTGACTCCAAATGATTCCATAAGGAAATCTTGGAAAGAAAAACAAACATGGCCCCAAAAGGACAGCCACTGTGACTTGAAGAACACAAAATTGAAATACATGAAAAATCAATGAGGTAATAATTAAATTGTGGGGCCCACCATGTGGTAGAGAAAGCACTTCATGCATTTGTTAATGGAGAGTTGGAACCAGGGCAATCAGCAGTTAAAAAAGAACAAGAGAACTGCTGTCATCTTGAAGCTAATTTCATGATCAGACTCTTTAAAAAACACATACCTGCTCCAGTATATAGAGATATTTATAGGAGGTTAAAGATACAAATTAAAGTCCAGAAGACTCTACATTCCTGATTATCCAGCATTCTTAAATCAGTCCTCCTCAGTCTCACACCTGGGGTCTCAGCTGCACTGTAGCTGTCATTTACGCTATCCATGGCACAGGATTGATGACAGTCATTCGCTGATGAAGCTGTATACATCATTTCTGTCCGAGCTGCACTGGCCAGATGGACCCTGACCATCCATCGCCTGTCAGGGACGCATCTGTTCACACTGCTGCTAGGGGTACTAACAAGTCATTGGCTTTCCAAAAGGACAGTGTCAGCTGGATAGGGCACCACATAAAAACTGTTGTTGTTGGAGTTTTGTTTTTTTTTTTTTTTATCAAGAATCAGCTTTCTCACTATAAAATTGCATTATATTTATTAAAAAGGGAATTGTGAAGTCACACACATGCATACACACACAAATGCACATACATATACACACAATATTCAGAAATACTTCATTAACATGGAAAGTCAGTCTTTTCAAGAAATTGTCCTTTTTCTTCTTTACTTTTTTTTTAATCAAATAGGAACCAACTGACAAAAATGCTTTTAAGAAATTTTTATGTTACTCTGAGGAAGTTTAGTTACAGGCTTTTATTTTATGCATTAAGATCATAGGACATTTGCATGTTATCTTCCTACTTTCAGCATACTCTTTTTTATGAACATTCTTTATAAGATTTATACTTTCTCTTTGGCTAAAATAAACAGGAAGCCTGGAAAAATATACAACAGTTTGATTCATCATATGAAACTAACAATCAAAATAAGCTTTGGGAAGAGTATATTTTTATTGTTAAATCTGTTCATATATATGTACATATATACACATGCATACACATGTGTATATATATGTGGGTATATGCATATATACATGTATGTGTGTATTGCAAACAAGCTGAGTAAAAATGATATTAGAAGACTAGTGATCTGGAGAACTGAACCCCTTTTCACACATGCCTGCACAAATATTCAAACATTGTACAATTTTGTATTGGCCTCCCAGTGAGATGGTAGGTTTCTAACGACATTTTACTAGAATCATAGATTTATATGGAGCTAGAAGAGATTCTCTAAATCCACCCCCTTATTTTTACAGACAAGGAAGCTGAGGCCTAGAGATAGAGATAAGATTCATGGTAATATAGAGACTAAATGTTTCTAAATTCTCTTGGATGAGGGCAAATGAGACTGAAAAAAGGTAAATAGACATTGGAAAGAACTTGTCAAAGGTATATAAAAGTGGACTTTTTTGAGAAGTGAAATAAAATACATTGGAAAGATCAGCTTATTAAACACATGGTTAGAGATCAAAAATCATCTTAAGGGATAAAATATTTAAACCACTCAAAATAGTATTCTAACAAAACAGGAAAGACACCTGTCTTCAACAGGTGACAGAACCAGAGTTAAGCATGGGAGTAAGAATATGATTGTGTACAGAAGGTTTAATAGTAATGCTAAAATATATTATATTTATACACACTAGCCTTGAAAGAGTTCCCTGTATTTAATAAATTGAGACGTATTGTAAAAAGGGATAGATTCTCATTTTAAAGAGAAGAAACTAAAAAACAGCTTGTATACACTTCCAAAATCAAATGGAGAACATTTCTATATTTGCAAAGCATACTATTGAAAACCATGTGTGTCTAAAACCATGATTTTGGCTTTCCACATTGGCAACAGCAGTAGAGCTATAGAGAAATATCTCCCTGACTCCATCTTTTGGCTTTATGTATTGGCAATTCATGCAGTTTTCATTGCTATAAGGAAGCACAATGGGGCATTCAAGGCTGAATAATTCACTTGAGTCTTTTTTATGACTTTGTCCTCCAGTGGCAAGTTGGTGACACTTTAAAAAAAATTAAATTTAGTACAGTATTTGTTTTTTCCCCCAGCACTAGCAAATGTAATTCAAAAAAAAAGTTTATTCATTTATTGATCCCTCAAACATTCATTAAGGGCTTACTAAGTGAAAAGCACTATGCCAGCAGCTTGGAACACCAGGACAAAATAAAATAATCTCTGCCATCAAGGAATTTGCATTCCACTGGGGGGAGGATACAACATCCCTAAAACGAAGATGTTGAACTAATTAGACTACACAGTTCCTTCCAACTCTAGATGTAAGAGCTTTTAAGACTCATGATTCACACATAGATGGGGAAATATGAGCCAATTTAAGGAAATAAAGAGTAAGGAGAGGCAGGAAGGGAGGATCAAGGAAGGCTTCTGGAAGAAGATGTAACCTGCATTGAAACTTGGAAGATGATAAGAATTCAAATGGCAGAGTGGGGAAGGTAGGAGCAGGGCTGCCATTCCAGGGATAGGAGTGAGTTTATACAAATGCTTAAAGGAGGGAGATGTAATCTTAAGTTCAGAGAACAGCTAGTTGTCTATTTTGTCTGCAACATAGAGTGTATAAGGGGGATAATGTGAAATAAAGGTAAAGAAACAACTCTATTACAAAGCAATATGTGCTTAGTTCTATAAAGTTGGTACGAATAAGAAGTTAATAGACGTTCAGAGAAAGGAAAGGTCATTTGCTGATCGGATGATCAAAGAAGGCTTCATAAAGTAAAGCTGACATTTAACTAACACTTTAATGTTTGCAGAGTGCTTTCTACACAGTGCCTCATTTGCTCCTCACAACACTATTATGAGGTAAGTGTAAAATATTTTTTGGGGGCAGCTAGGTGG
This sequence comes from Petaurus breviceps papuanus, assembly GCF_028583685.1. Taxonomy (NCBI): domain Eukaryota; kingdom Metazoa; phylum Chordata; class Mammalia; order Diprotodontia; family Petauridae; genus Petaurus; species Petaurus breviceps. The sequence goes on along the minus strand of NW_027187419.1, from coordinate 90,966,722 downwards.
CATGGTGGATAGAATGCCAGACCTGGAGTCAGGAAGACTCTTCCTAAATTCAAAACTGGCCTCAGACACTTAGTAGCTTTGTGACCCTGGGCAAGTCATGTAACCATGTTTGCCTTAGTTCCCTCATCTGTAAAATGAGCTTGAAAAGGAAATGACAAAGCACTCCAGTATCTTTGCCAAGAAAACCCCAAATTGGGTCAAAAGTGACTCAACAATGACATAGAACAGACCTGTGTTTGAATTATGCTATTATTATCCCCACTTAACACATAAGGAAACTGAGAGCCAGAGACTTTAAATTACTTGTCTAAAGTAACACAACAAATAGGTGACTGAGGCAGGGTTTGGACTTAGTTAGAACTTCCTAAGGACAGGCTTAGGACTCTTACAATGTTATCTCTGTTGGAACAGCTCTAGATTTGGTATCAAAGGGGAAGAGTAGAGATTAAAGGTCTGTTATTTGCTACCTTTGTGACCTTGGGTGAGTCACTTAACTTCTCTAAGCCTTAGTGTCCTCAACTGTGAAATGAAAGAACTGGATGAACTCTACCATCCCCTCAGCTTAAAACTCTATGATTCCAGCAAGCTCTAAAGATGAGTATGGATCTTGCAACAGACCCAGTGTCTTTTATCTAAGCACCAACCTAGCTTGCCCTAAGATGTTGGAACGGCTTGACACTATATAGTCTGAAAGATGATGAACATTTTAGCCACAGCAATTTATGAAGAATATTCTGAGGTCCAATGAGGTTTATTCAGTCAGTCAGTCAATTAGCATTTACTAAGCACTACTACAGGCCAAGTACTGTGCTAAGTACAGGGTGTTACAGAGAAAAACAAACAAAAAGTAATTCATCTCAAGAAGCCAAAAATCTAATGGGAGAGACAACATGAAATTAATTATGTACAAATAACCTATATACAGGAAAAAATGGGAGATTATCAGCAGAGGGAAGGTGCTAGCCTTTAAGGAAAATCTAGAAAGACTCCTTGAATAATGTGATGATTTAGCTAAGACTTGAAGGAAGCCAGGGAGGTTTGTAAGCAGGGATGAGGAGGGAGAATGTTCTAGGCATGGGACAGGGCAGCTATCACTAGGAGTTGAGAGATGTAGTATCTTTTTCTAGGAACAGCAAGGAGGTCAGTATCACTGCATCACAGAACAGTGGGGAGGTTAAGGTATAAGAAGACTGGAAAGACAGAAAGGGGCTAGGTTATGTAGGGCTTTCAAAGTCAAACAGGAGATTTTATATGCAATCCTGGTATTCCTGTTACATTCTCTTGAGAAGTAAGATTCCTAGGAAATTTGTGGGACCATTGAACTGATTTCACTTTCAGTTTGTACTACAGCAATGTTCTCAAGATGGCATTCTTATGATCAGCTGGGCATGTTTGGTTCAACCTCCTAGATATGATCATTTTCTCCTCCAATGGCATTGTTGAGGGGAGGGCCTTCCACTGAATGATATTAAGTGATTCTTGACTTCATGGTCTCATGAAGCAGTTGCTTAGGGCAGAAACATACATCTCAGAACTATTATTTGCCTAACTCAAACCTGAGGCTTATGACAGATAACAGCCCTACAGGAGAAACTTTGGTTCTGTGATTTCTTCATCCACTTTATGACCTCCAGTCCTTCAATCCATGAGTTCTTTCCCAGGTCATCTTTCTTTCACTATCTACATTCTCCTCCCTTCCTCAGTTTGAATCATTGGTCAGCTGACCCAATGCTACAATGTGCTCTTTCCTTGAATTCTTTGTCTTCTTATTGAGTCACAAATCTTGGCTTGACAAGTCTCTGAATTTTCTTACTCTTACTGTTTACTATCTTTACTCTTTCAAATATGCTGAACAAACCTGAAAAAATTATGAAACCATGGTGACTTGGTCCATTACAAATGTATGTTATATAACCTCAAGTAGGTCCTTCCTGCTGTAAGCCAATCCTTTATACCTCCCTCATTAGTTCACGGTTCCATTCAGCACAGTGACTTTCTCCTCCTTCTCTTGTTTCACATGATGGGGTGTTCCTTCTTGCCAAGGCAATCTCTTTTATAAGCACAAGTGATCTCATTCTGTCCTGTCAGTGGATCACCTCATCTCACTTATCTTCAATTTCTCCCTGTCTACTGGCTGCTTTCCTACTATGCCCTAATATTCCCCCCATCCTCACTTGCTGCTTCCATCCCCTCTAGTTATCATCCCATATCTCTTCTGCCTCTTTGTGGCTACACTCAACAAGAACATCTCCTTTTTTTCCCCTCATATACTCTGCTCTCTACATTCTGATTTCTAACCTTACCATTCAACTGAAGCTGTTCTTGTCAAAGTTACTAATGATCTCTTCATTGACAAATCCAATGGCCTTTTCTCAGTCCTCATCATTCTTGACCTCTCTTCAGTCTTTGACACTGTTTATCATCTTGACACTCTCTCTTGTCTAGACTTTTGCACCACTATTCTAACTGGCTCTCCTTCTACCTATATGAATCTCCTTTGCTGGACTTTTATTCAGGTAATACTTGTTAACTGTAGGTATCCCATAGAGCTCTGTCGTAGGCTCTCTTTTCCTTCCTATACTACTTCACTTAGTGTTCTCATTAGTTCCCATGGATTCAATGATCATTTCTATGCTGATGACTCTCAATCTACTTTATCCAATCCTAGCCTCTTTGCTGACTTCCAGTCTCACATCTCCCACTGCCAATAGGACATCTTGAATTGGTTGTCCCAAAGGTATCTTAAACTCAACATATAAAACTGAGTTCATCTACTGCTCCCAACTCTCCCCTGTTTCTAACTCCCCTTTTTCTCTCCATTAACTAGGCTCACAGCCTAAGGGTCATCCTTGTCATTCTCTCTTATCCATATTTAATATGTGTCCCAGGCCTGGGGATTTTACTTCTGTTAACATCTCTTGAATAAACTTCCTTCCCTTTCCTGCTAGTGCCACCACCCCAGTATAAGCCCTGGATTATTGAAATAGCCTCTTGGTTGGTCTCACTGCCTTAAGTCTCTCCCCACAGCAGTCTATCCTGCACTCAGCTGTGCGACTGAGCTTTCTAAAAGTGCAGGTCTCACCTGCTACACCTCCCTCAATAAACTCCAGTGCCTTTCTCACATGTCTATATCAAATATTAGATTCTCTGTTTGACATTTATCCTTTCACAATTTATCCCCTGCTCCCCTCACCTTTCTAGTCTTCTTGTACCTTAAGTGCCCAGTCCCCCCTTCCCCCAGGAAATACTCTGCAATTCAGTGACACTATAGTCTCTTTACCACTACTTGAATAAAATACTGCATTTCCTGACTCTGGGCATTTCAATCACTGTTCTTCATGCCTGGGATTCTCTCCCTTCTCATCCCTGCTTCTGAGCTTATCTGGATTCCTTCAAGTCCCAGCTACAATCCTACCTTCTATGGGAAATCTTTTCTAATCTCCTTAATTCTAGTGCCATTCCTTTGTTGATTATTTCTAATATTTCCTGTATGTAGCTTATCTTTACATAGCTGTCTAAATATTGTCTCCCCTATTAAACTATGAGGTCCTTGAGGTTAAGGACTGGTCTTTTACCTTTCTTTGTATGCCCAGGGCTTCATACATAATAGGTACATAATAAATGTTCATTGAGTGACTTACTGATAGTCTTCTGACACTCAAAAGCATTAATCCTTTCTCCACTTTCATTTCTCCAAGTTATCTTGTTTTTCCTTTAACCCCACCCCCACCCCCACCCCCTCCACTTTCTGCAGCCATAGGTCTTCTGAATAAGATGGCCACCTTCTTTTCAAATGCAGACATATGCCTTTGGGGTTCAAGACTGCAATGGTGGAGATAGCAGCCATAAGGATGAAATAAGATTCCCTCAGAGTAAATAAATATCAGTTGCTCTGTGCTCAAATGGACACAGAGGTTTGAGAAGTATTTAAATTTAGGCCATGCAGATAGCAATCCAGATAAATCAGGCCCCAGTGGATGTTTTAGCCTGACTGATTTTTTTTTTCTCTCTGGATTAGAAAATCAGCACTGAAGTTAAAAGATACTTGTTGAATTCTTTCCTTCACTTTAACTGTGAGAAACTGGGTAGGGGAAAAATAATAGAGTGAAATTTTCATTAGGTGGACATTTTATGTAATCATTTGCTGCCTGAATTTCACCCAGCCAAGCTAATCCCAGGCCTCCCTTCAAGTTTGTTTTTTGTTATTTGTGGAGTTTTGTTTGGCTTTCTTTTTACTTTCAATTCAGGGCTGTCAGAATTGTTGGATTTCTATCACATTGTTCTCAATTCCTGGGTCCGATTTCTGGTCCCTTCACCTCTAAATTGCCTCAGTATTACTAAAAGGAAGACAATGAAGATGACCATCAATTCCAAGAGCCATAGATTATGCAATTATATTTGGATTTTGGTGGCAAACCACCTCTTGTATTTAGAATACATGAGACATGAGCACTGAGCACTAGTGTGCAGGACAGAAACCTGCCTGAGGGGGGACTGTAATTAAGAGGACACATGCAAGTAGAATGGTATTTAGGAACATGGTATTTAGCACATGTTGCAGCATACGAATGTCTCATTCTCTATTTGCAATGGTTAATAGATTTTGTTTTCAAAGTTTAAAAAGGGCTTGTCCAACACAGATTTTCTTTTTGGACTTAATCCCTATGTTAAATGGGAAATGGGAAGGTTGAGATCAGATTTTTCTCTCCATCAGTTTAGTTCATTTTAATGGGGCTGATTTGAAAATACTGCTGCCCTCATTGCAGAAAACCATATAGTCAGGTAATCATGTGGGACATGCTTCTTCAGCCAATTCAATTCCATTTGAGAAGCATTTCAAAAATATCTGTTATGTACCAGACTATATGTAAAGTAAGGATTTTTAATGTTGGATGTTGTTGTTCAGTCATTTTCAGTCATGTCCAGCTCTGCATGACCCCATTGGGGATTTTCTTGGTAAAGATACTAGAGTGATTTACATTTCCTTCTCCAGCTCATTTTAGAGATGAGGAATTCAGGCCAACCAAGTTAAATGACTTGCGTGGGGTCACACAACAAATTGAAGCCAAATTTGAACTCAGGAAGAGTCTTTCTGTCTCCAGGCTGTGCATTCTATCCACTGTACCGCTTAGCTTCCTATTACATTAATGTCGGATACATGAACTTAAAAAAAATAGTTTGATCACTATTTTAATATAATTAGTTTCCTTTATAAGTGTATATATTTTACTTTATGCATTTAAAACCCATTACTCTGAGTTAGGATCTTCAGCAGTCTACAAAAGAAGTTCATGATACACCCACAAAAATGATTATTAACTGCTTATATAGAGGCAGTCATGTCATATTGGACAGAGAGCTGGTAGTCTTGAAGCAGGAAGACTTCCATTCAAGTCCAGCCTTTGACATATACTGGCTGTGTGACCCTGCTTAGGTCACAACCTCTCATTGGTATCAACAGTTTTCTAAGACTATATGTTTCTCAGAAGGTGCCAACCTGTCTCTGACCTACAAGATTTTTTACCTGGGAGTTTCCTATATAAATAAAATCACAGATCCAGTGTCTATTCCTATCCCAATGAGCCAGACTCAGTTCCAGGATACAGAGGTAAAAATGGAAACAGCTTTTTTTAATGTATTAAGGTGGAAGATATATACCATATGCAGACAAGTTAATGCAAAATATATGCAGAGTAATTTGGGAAGAAACACTAAGAATTCTAAAAAAAAAAAGTGTCAAATAGAGGAGGTAGAATTTGAACTGAAGCTAGGGATTCCAAGAGGTGGGAGGAGGGAATGCATTCTAGGTGTGGGGAAGAAGAGCCTGTACAAAGGCAGGAGGTAGAATATCTATCTTGTAAGGAGAAGGGTTTTGCTACAACACAAAGTGAATTGGTGGATTAATGCACAATAAGTCTGGACAGATATATTTTAGCCATATCATCAAAGGCATTCAGTGTCAGATACAGGAGTTTGCATTCTCTTCTCCAGGTAATAGGGAGCCATAGTAATATGTGTGCCAATGACATTTACATTACCACCTCTCTGGATCTTTGAGCACATCATTCCCCATGCAGGAAAAATCTTGTCCCTCCTTTCCATGCCACTATATTCCTTGAGAGCAACTTCTACTCAAATTCATGTCCTCCCATAATTCATAAAATCATAGATAATTAGAGATGGATAGGACCTTTAACCTTCTCATTCAATAAGTGAAGGAAGTGAGGATCAGATAAGTGAGATGACAAATCTGCCCAAGATCATACAGCTTGTTGTTTTATGTGACTTGTACTTTGTTCTCTAAGAGGACCATGACATTAGGAAAACAATACCATGACTCTCAATTGAGTTGGATTTGATCGAGGGAGAGCTGTGCAAAGTCACCATCCTCATTTTCTCTTCCAGAGCCCTCTGGTCCCAGTGACCAGATAGAGATCAGAACAACTGGAAATGGCCTAGGATGCAGTGGGAGACCTTGTCCTTTTTAAGATAAGGTCTTCTTGAGTTCTCACTTTGATTGAGGCAGAGTTCATTCAATGATTAGGCCCTGTCAATCAAGGGATGAATTAGGAAAATCTGACCCAGGCCAATGCATTTTCTGCTGCTCTTCCTAACTGACTGATAGTCTTCTCCAGCTCCTTTATGTTGTATTCTCTTAATGAAATACCTAGTCATGAGCAGATTTAGAGTCAAAGGACTTGGGTTCTAATATAGACCCTGCTACTTGCTAGCTATGTGACCTTGGGGATGCCCTCAAATTTCTCCCAGACTTCTTTTCTTCACCTTTGAAATGAGAGGCTTAAACCTAGATTGTCTCCAAAGTCCAAATTTTATAATTGATTGTATACTTTACTTGATTTAAACTCTAATCTCTGGTACCCTTGTACATATTTGTTTTGTAATGCTCTAAAATAATTTTAATGCCATATATTATAAAGCTCCTCATGGTTAGAGGTTATCATTTTTTTTCATACATGTTCCTGACTTCCTTCCCTCTTTCCTGCCTGGTTATGATGCATGCTACATAATAGATAGTGTCTTATTGAAGACACAAAGATCCAAAGTGACCCAAATCCCAATGGTATCCTCAGTTTTTCTTTCCTTGAGAAGGAAATGAACATGTGTATACACAGAACCTATTCTATGCTATGAACTGTATGCAAAGCACTTTAAATAGATTGTCTCATTTGTTTCTTCAAATGAGTGGCCATACTCCTTCAGGTAGTAAGTTCTAGAGCCAGAATCCAAAGCAAGACTTGTGATGCCAAATCCATTGCTCTTTCCCTGCTATGCCATGGGAAAGACAGTAGGATCCTTCTTGAATCCACTTCACTAAAGGATCATCCCATCAGAAGAAGCATCAACATGGTTCTTTGCTCTCAGAACTCTCTAAAAGACAAAGATGACCACAAGTATCTCCCCAGGTTACCACAGTACTTGGTACATTCTTTACTGGTCAGTAAATTATTAATGAAAACATTTACCCTTTAAGAATAAAATTTTCTAATCTTGAATTTGTTAAAATTGGGTTAATTCAATAATTAATAATGCTTGATGAGAAAAAAGTCAGAATTCTGGCCATACATTATTTAGCGATGCCCATATTAGCTACCAGTACTTTGACTCTGCTGTTGAATTGTTCAATCTGTTTTTAATGTCCCAGCTGTTAGATCATTTGGTGATATTTTCATGAATTTTTCTCCTTTTGAAGAAATTCTAGGCTGGAATAGTACTTGTGTCAAGCAATTGGAGGAAGCATGTTTCTGTCAGGCTTGAAAATTGTTATCAATTGGCGAAGGTTCAACTAAGAATCTTTTTTATTCTTGGGGTAAAAGCAGTTGGGCATAGGGAGTGGAGGAGAGAAGTCTTGGGATTTGGAGAGCCTCTGCAGAGCAGAAGGGGTGAAAGTGAGAGTACATTCAGAGAGCAAACAGACCCAGTGCACTATTCTATGAATATCTATTAGCAGTCGCTCCAACCATGAGTGTAGTTTTTCTGGATGAGGGGAAGGCCTGTTGCTTTCTCATATTCTGCAGACCATCAGCCTCACTCCCTTGCCTTCTCAGGCACATGCCCTTCCTAGCACCTAATGGGTCTAGGGCTTATGGACCACGAAGCATGGGGATAACATTCTCTGAACTTCTTTGGGATGACAGAGGCTCCAGTGCCAGGACTTAGGGGTAAATGCTTGTCTCCCCTCTTTTAGCTGCAGCTTTGCATATCTGTCTGCCTTAATCTTGCAGAGCCTTAGAAAAATGGGCTTAAAATACGGCAAGAAGGATTTGGGTTAGATGGAAATGAGAATTCTAATCAATGTGGGAGACTACAAAGTATTTCCCTGGAGATTATTAAAAACCTTTCATCTAGTTATTTTGGTTCAGTCATTGTTTTACTAGGAGGCAAGAACAATAAACACCAGGTGGCTTAGATAAAAAGAATGCTAGAATGTTAGAAATGTCACAACTGAAAGGTGCTTCCAAAATAATCTAGTTCAATTCACATATTTTGATGAGTAGGAGAATGGGGTAAAGTGATTTAACCAAGATTACATGACTAAGCAGTGGTAGAGGTCTTCTCCAGTAAAATTCCTCTAAACCTTTTTGCCTGTCAGGGAACTATTTAATATTTTCCCTAGTTCTAATACCCCTCAATAACAGTTATGGGCCTGGATTCATATCATTGTTGTTCAGTTGTTTAAGTCATATCCAACTCTTTGTAATCCCATTTAGGGTTTTCTGGGCAAAGATATTGGAGAGGTTTGCCATTTCTTCCTTCAGTTCTTTTACAGATAAGGAAACTGAGGCAATCAGGGTTAAATGAGTTGCTCAGGATGACACAACTGATAAGCATCTGAGACGGGATTACACTCAGGTCTTCCTGACTCCAGGCCTAGAGCTCTATCCACTCACTGGGTCACCTAGCTGCCCTGGATTCACTGTGGAATCCATGCCTGGCTCTTCTGCTTGAAACTAGGTTTCTAGCAGAGTTGAAGACAACAGTTGGAGAACCTACAACATTCCCTGTATTTCACATTATTTGGAGGCCAGGACTGACGCTGGCAAAAAAAATATTAGGTTATCTAAAGCTGATTATGGCTGATTCCCCACCTTGTCTTTTGTGCTTATTTCCTTCTGGTGCCCCTCCCTTTATCTTCCTCTCTATCAAAATGTAATGCAATAGTTCAATATCATGCCTTATAATTGGGGGCGAGGGGTGGCAAGGTCAGGGAGAATCTTAGGCCCTAA
>NW_027187419.1:90927328-90957467 GCF_028583685.1 Petaurus breviceps papuanus | reverse complement strand
CTGACACTAAATTCAGTGTTTGTCCTCTCAGAGGATGTTTACATTTGCATCTACATAGAATCATAATTGAAGAGCTTGAAGGCACTTCAGAAGTCATCTAGACCAAACCCCTTATTTTATTTAGGAGACTGAAGCTCTTAGAGGTTAATTCCCCTGCCCAAAGTCAGAATCAAAGAGAGAATTTGAACAAAGGTCCAGAAATTTATCCAAAATAACTATCTTTTGTCCCATTCTTAGTTAATCTGATAGAAGAGGGAGGGTTCACCTTTGCTAAGCTCTATATAGCTACATAGCTCTGTACATTTGAATAGAGCTTTCTGTAAACAACATCTCAACACAATGGAATAACTCAAGGTAGAAATTTGGGGTCATGTAGCATGATAATGGAGAACTTTTAGTACACAGTAACTTTCAAGGCCCTCCAAGTCACACTCTATCTGTAAATGTGTGGGTTTAACCCCTGAGCTCCTAGTATTGGTAGAATTTTAAGGAAGAAGTATCTTGGCATAGTGGGTAGGGTATTATTAGACTTATAATCAGGAAGTCTCAGGTCTAAATTCGAGCTCTGACACCAGCTGCATGACCATGGGGACCCATTTAGAACCTCTGTACCTCAGACAATTCTCTAAGATTGTAAATTATGGATTGATTGTGACATGGAGGAGTTTCCACACAGGGGAATCCTAGGTCCTTGAAGTACTGGTATAAAGGAAAAACAAAGAGAGAAATTCTGACCCTTACTTTGGGGATAGATTGGAAACCAAGAGAATGAATAGTTGAGATTGGGTGAAAAGAGCATGTATTACATTTTTTTAAAATAGGAAAGTGCAGAGGAAGAGATAGTAAAAACAAAACAAAAATGTATTAAGCAGTCATTGTGCTAAAAGATGGGTATAAATATAAAAGCAAAAAGAAAGCTGATCCCTTTCCTTGAGTAACTTATGTTCTAATGGGGGGGGGGGGCGGGAAATAACATAAATAACTGGGAGAAGGGGAAGAAGGAACCTGGAAAAGTGGCATGAAGGAGAAATTTGGATTAAAGTCTGACAAGAAATGAAGAGATGACTGGTCAAGGTGACCTTCTTAACTGCAGGTTCTGGGAGGAGCTATCCAATCAATTGGAGGGTTTTCATAGGCAGAGAATACTTCCAAGGTATAATTTTCAGGTTCAATTTATTTTGTGGGATGAAGAGGCTTCTGGGCAAGATGGAGAAACCTTGAGCAACCTGCAGAAAAAAAAAAGCAAGAGGAGGAGGTGGAAAAGGAAGAGGGAAGAGGGGAAGGAGGAGGAAGAGGAGGAGGAGGAGGAAGAAGAAGAGGAAGAGAATAAATATCCCAATTCCCCACCTTTTCTGGGAAGTTATTCAGTCAATCTCTGAATTTCATCCCCATGTTTCAGGTGTCTTCTTTTTTTAGCAGCTAAGTAGTACAGTGGATAGAGCACTGGGCCTGGAGCCAGGAAGACCTGAGTTCAAATTTGACTTCAGACATTTACTAGCTATATGACTTCAGGACAATCACTTAATTTCTGTTTGTCTCAGTTTCCTCATTTGCAAAATGGGGATGAAAATAGCACTTACCTCACAGGGCTGTTGTGAAGATTGAGTGAGATAATATTTGTAAAGTGCTTAGAAAAGTGTTTGGCACATAGTAGGTACTATGTAACTACTAGTTATTATTGTTACTATTATTATTCTCCCACTGGTCTTCTACCAGTGAGTTTTTCCTGGAACTTCCATTTTAGGGAAGGGCCTAGATTAATCATTTTTTAATATCCATATTTTGTCTCTATGCCCCTGCATCAGTATCCCTGCCTGCTTTTCAGGTTCCCTTTCTGTGTTCTCTTCTTCCATTAGAATATAAACCCTTTGAGGGCAGGAAATGTCTTTTTTTTTTTGCTTCTATTTGTATACCTAGAATTCAGTACAGTTGTTCCTGGGACATAGTTAAGCACTTAATAAATGTTTATTGACTCACTTCCATATACGTCAATTTTCCCATTTATAAAATAGGCATAACTTTTCAGTTGCAGAAGTCCTTTTACATATTGTCAGAGGGATGATAGGAAGTATAGTGTGTAAGGGCATGGCCAGGAATTCTTCACCAAATTAGAGACAATGGTTCAACACTGAAGCTGATCCATTCTAAATCTGTTAACATCATTAAAGTGTACCAGTCACTGAAAGTCACGATTCATGACTGGAGTGGATAGAATTACCAGGCAATCCTTATATTCTTGTATCTCAGAGAGTATACAAATGGGGGGGGGGGTAAGATGTTTGCCTAATCCCTAAAAGATTTCTCTTTTTCTCAGGTTTCCTAGGTTCTATTCAGTCAACTAAGGAGTCAACTTATTGAAATAGTGAAATATTTTGACCTCAAGCTCCCTAGCACAGTATGCAGTGGAAAGTTGTTTCTTTCCTTCTTGGAAAACATCTATCTAGTGATTTTCTAACGTGGAGCATTTGTGATAAGTCTTGTTGGAAGGCTATTTTTTTTAAGAGCTAAAGAAAATTCAGTGGGACCCCTCTTGATGGTTTTTAATGCACCTATAAAATTGTTTGCTGGATAAGAGTAATCATTTCTATTTCAATCAAGGATATACCTTCATTTACACAAGAATTTCTAAATGATAAAATGTGATTACAACAATAAAATATGTATGTAATAGCACTTGGGGAAATGGGTAACTAAGAAGAGATTCAATAAAAATATTTTAATGGGGCGGCTAGGTGGCGCAGTGAGTAAGAGTGCCGGCCCCGGAATTGGGAGGACCTGGGATCGGTTCTGGCCTCAGATATTTAACACCCACACAAAATAACTGGCCATGTAACCTTGAGCAAGTTACTTAACCCCAATTGCTTAAAAAAAGTATTTTAACAGTTATTAATTCATAATGGAATTGAAAGAGAATAGTAATAACTACACTATTTATTTTCCTCACACTAATCATTAGGTCACTCTGAGAATGAATTTTATCTTTTTTTACATCAATACTCCTTTTCGAAGAGTGTGGGGACACAGACATTTGGGATAGACCAAGTGATTACAAGCTGCCACTGTGTTTGGATGAGTCTAGCCATCAGTGTTGCCAATGTGCTGGGAAAAGTCCAGCAGCACTTTGGAATGAGAATGACAGTACCTGGAAGTGGTCTGGCAGTCAGAATGGAATAATTCACTGGGCCAAGTTGAACAGTCTATTGAGATGGGTCATGCCGAGTGCTGTGTTGGACAAGACCCAGAAAATTTTTAGGAGTAGTCCATTGGGGGAATGTCTGACAATCCACTGGAAAAAATCCATTGGAAATAATCTGGCAATCCATTAAAAGCAATTCTTTGGAAGCAGTTCAATTAGAAACATCCCATTAGAAGTATTCCAAATGTCCGTATTAAGCAGTCTTAGTAAACTGGTAGAGGGAGTAGATCCTCCTTCTTCCCTACCTCCCTCCCCCAAAAAGGTACATTGATAATTATTACCTTGGAGCATATCTTCAAGGTATTACAGTATTATTAAGTCAATCAAATGGTCTGGCATTTCATAAAGGATGTATATATTACATTAAAATTTAACTATTTCTCTTAATACTCCCTAGCATTCCTTATAATGGCATGTAAGATTAATTATTATTGTGATGATTTTAGTGTACAATATTTGGGACTTATGCAACCAAAAACTTATAGCAGATTCTGTTTTATAGATAAATATTAAATTAGTTTATAAAAAAGATTCAGAATTTATATTTTTAAATTTTAAATCTACTCATGCCAGGGAGATAACTTTCTAAAAGTTTGGAGCCTTCTGGAAAACCAGGATCAACTTAAACTTCTATCTAGTCATCAGCTGGAACTATTTTTCAAAATCTGTAAGCATAACTGATATTGATTTTATATTTAGTATCAGCAATGAGGAAAATTCATCTTCAGCATTTTCTTGTTGCTATGGTTAGTTTCATATTTATATAAAAAGCCAGTTTGGTTGAGAGTTCATAGTTTATGCTGCTAATAAATATTTATGTACTAGTAACTGTAGGTAGCGAAGCAAATATGTCAGAGACAAAAATAAGAAGAAACTAACAACAGTTCAGTGCTATTGCAAAATTTCCTTTTTTCTTCCCCCAATTGGCATTTCCTTTTAAAAGGTTCTGGTCCTCCATAAATTCTATTGACCAAATCAAATAATAAGTATTTACCTAGTACCTACAATGTACCCAATATACTCTCAGGTTTGGGGGGGAGTATGAAAGAAGTATCAGACAGAGTTCAACCAACAAACATTTATTAAAGGTCTACTATATACCAAGCAATATGCTGGATACAGGAAACATTTTAGTTGCTAAATACTTCATATTTGCACTCTGATTTGATCATAGACTTTTAAAAATAAAACTGAATAATAATGTGAATTCTTTGGGGACCTAACAACAAAATAGGTTAATTCTAATGATGTATGGAACACAACATAGAGAAGCCATTAATGCTCTAATAATTTGTTGTAATTTAAATGGCAAGAAAAACAAACTTCATGGTATTTTCATTAGCATTTTGATGAATCGTTAATAGGAAGAGAAAAGGTTGCACTGTTGGAAAGGAGGTTTTAAACAATGAGTGGAAAGAATTGATATAATATTGAAAATTTTCTTCATTTTGATTTTTATCAGTGTAAGTGTGTGGTGAAGGAAGAAAATACATCCATTGAGATGAGTAGGACACAAGAAGGAAGGACTGTGATGCTGCTGCTGCTCTCTACATCTTGCAGAGGCTTTCTTCACATCATTAGACAATCTCTTGTTGAGTTGAAAAAAACAAAACAATACCACCTACCTAAATAAAACTTGTTTGCCTCAGTTTCCTCATCTGTAAAATGAGCTGGAGAAGGAAATGGCAAATCATTCTACTATCTTCACCAAGAAAACCCCAAATTAGGTCATGAAGAGTCAGACACAGCTGAAATTATTGAATAGCAACAAAGTCATATAGAGATCTTGTGGTCTTTGGGTACAAAAGACCAGCCAAAATATGGAGACCTGCTAACTGCCCTGAGTCTGTATTGTCAGGATTCTGTCATTTGGGGGCCTAGCATACAGTATATTGGTTGATTTTTAGTAACATCTGTCTCCTACTTGAAAATTGCATTATGGAGATAATAATAGGGTAAAATTCACAATGCTTGCAAAACAGGTATTGATATTTAATCAGGCTGTTGTTTAAACAGCTGATACTATGAAATTTTACACAAATATTGAATTTTTCTGATATTATTCTAGCCATTTTCAAGGAATTTTTCATATTACTTTTTAAATAACAGGATCAGAGCAGTGTGAGGTTCAATAATCACTCAGGGTCCAACTTTAAAACCTCAGCACTTGCAGCTTGGCTTAGAGTATCTTTGCAGAATTGCATTAACTGGTGACTTTTCTCATTTTACAAATACTATCCTCAGACTTTCATCTGTTCTTTAATCATTATGGAAGGTGATTATAAATATTTAACAGGCAAAAATAAATAAATACACTTACCAGGGAAAGGTATGTGTGGTTTCCCTTACCCCAGCATTCACATGAAACATAGTCTCCATTTACTTTGGGTGTTACCTTAAAACCAAAAATCAAAAGTGAAAAAACAATTCCCTCATAGTATTCCCTGAAGAGAGGCCCTATGGCACTTACCTTTGTAAGGGCAATGAAAAGCTCCAACTTTTTTTGTAGGAACTAAGCAAGCTGTTCTTAAACCTCAGAGTTCTTCAAATATTAAACCAAATGTTGAAGTCAAACAAATACTTTGGATTGGAGAAATTCAGAATAAATAGACCCTGGAGAATTTTATTCATTGCCTTTAAGTTTATCTGACTGTGGAAAAATTGCTTGATTTACAATGGTGAATCTTTGCCATCAAAAGCGACATGTGCATATAGCAACCTTGTGTTTGTTCTTCAGCTAATTGTCCTGATAGCCAATTTAAAAACCCTCCCTGCTCAATTTATCTACAGTCATATAGACATTTCACTGAATCATATGCCCATCTTTCTACTTTCTGACCTAGTCACCTCTACTACAACACACCCTGTGCAATCTCAGCATCTTAGACACTCTCATAAGGTCTCTGGGACCCCCTGATGATCTCATGAGGAGCAGGGTTAATTCAAAGTGAGATTCAACTGTATCGTAAACAGAAGGCCAAGATCAGATGCTATCCTTTCATTCGTTCTCCCACCTACCCTTGGTCTCTTCCTCATTTGAACTCATTCCACTTTGTACTTTTCTTATGGAATTATTTGCTAATTTGTATTCCAGTCATTATCATGCTTGTTTCTTTGACCCCTACTAAACTGTTAGTTACTTGAGTTAGAGACTTAAGCCTTACTTTTTCTCTCTCCTTCAGTACCTAGCACAGAGTAACCACTCATTAAATTTGCTGAAAGAATCACTGAAATGATACCAGAATGATTATGTGACATTTGCTATACTGTTTAGCATTCTCCAAAAGCTGAATAACTTACAAAGTAACACCATATGCAAAGCACTTATTATGTCATGGGCCTTTTTGCAAGGAGGCAGAATTTTCATTTTCCCTGTGCATACCACATGGGCCCACATAGCCTGATCTTTGCCAGTGACTCTGCCACCTGTCCACTACTTTTGTGATTGTAAGGGTTATATTTTCCTTTCTGCTCTCAAACTATTGCAGGCTAACTCTGATAGCAATCCTAGCTCCCCATGAAAATGCAGAGGGAACACTCACTTGAATGTGATGCTCATTAAATGCCTCAGTTACCTAATTAGTAAATTGTTGTCATTGTTGTTCAGTTTTTGGTCGTGTCCAACTCTTTGTGACCCCATTTGTGGTTTTCTTGGAAAAATAATGGAGTGATTTGCCATTTCCTTCTCCAATTCATTTTACAGACAAGGAAACTGAAGTGAACAGGGTTAAGTGACTTGCCCAGGGTCACACATCTAGTAAGTGTCTGAGGTCAGATTTGAATTCAGGAAGATAAGTCTTCTTGACTGCAGGTCCAGCACTTTATCCACTGTGCTACCTAGAGGTACCAATTAGTAAATTAGGGAATCAATTAGATTAGATCATTTATAAGTTACCCATTCATGCTAAACTGTGATGCTTCTTGAATTCTCTTCCACAAAACTTCCCCTAACTCTTCCAGCCCACAACAAAGTCTATATATAATTTAGACTAAGAATCTTGAGACATAAAAGTCTTAGCTCTTCCAACTATTAAATCTATGTGACCTTCATATGAATACACCCATCACTGATCTTGGAAAGTGTTTTCAAATTATGGGACACCTTCTGTTACCTTTTTGAAATGTCATATTCCCAGGGATATATTTTTATTTTTCATTTACCTATATTGTATAGAGTGTGTTATGTAAAAAGAGTGCTGTATTCCTAATTTTGTAATGCTGGTTACAAATTTCTCTTCAGTGGTCTGTACTTATTGCTTCTACCTCCTTTCCACCACTGGAGGCACAAGTTCTTTAGCACTGGATTATAGCTTCCTCAGTCATCATTGAGTCTTTATTCTGACCATTCTTCTCACGCATTCAGTTAATAAGTCTTTTCTATTTTTCTCTGCACCACATTTCTCACTGACATTCCCATCTTTCCGCTCATATAGACAGAACCATAGTTCCAACTGTCACAAGCCATTGTTAGAGTTTCTTAATTTGTCTTTGTACCTGCAATCTCCCTCATCTTCAATCTATACCTCACACAACTGACAAAAAATAATCTTTGTAAAGCACAGGTCACTCTTGAGCTCCAAAATGTAAGATAGGTTAAGGTAAGATACGGATTCCTCAGTGTGGCATGCAAGGTGTTCCAAAGTTTGGTTCTAGCCTATGTTTTCAGTTTTACTGCATATCATCACTAGATTACCAACTACTCCATAACTTGCTTCCTCCCATTGTGTATTTGGATAGGTTTTCCATAATTCTTGGACTATATACTCTTTTCCTATGTTTTTATCTCAGAAATGACACCTTCTTTCAAGTCTCAGTTCAAGTATCACTTTCTCTATGTAGCCATTTTTTATTGCTTTCAACTTTAAATGTTGCATTTCTTCTCAAATACGTCTTTGGCAAGTTGTCCAGATCAGGGCTTGTTAAATTTTTTCATTGCCTATCCCTTTTTGCATTTGGGCAGTTTTTGTTGGCATTGTGTGACCTGAGAGTATGCATTGTGCAAAGAGTGCAAGCTTTGCTTTCAGAACCAAGGCTTCAGTGAAGTTGTGCTTTACAACATGGACAAGCACTGCCAGAAACACCTTAGGTTGATGATACATTTGATTTTTAATTAATTTTTGGTTGTTGCTCGTTCAGAAACCTTTTACTGTTGCCAAATTCTAATCCATATAATTTAAACCATTTTTTTCTGTGTATACATCATAAAACTATATCAACAATCACCTCAGTCATTCATTTCTCAAGTACCTACTAAGTGCCAAGGTCTGTGCTAAAGTACTAGAATACAAGGAGAGGCAAAAACAGCCTCTGCCCTTAAGGAACTCAAAATCTATTGAAGGAAACAACAGGTACAAAGAACTATATACAAAAAAGAAATATGCAGGATAAGTTGGAGAAAATCTCAGAGAAATGTCATTAGCATTAAGGGGATCAGGAAAGGCTTCTTACAGAAGATGGGATTTTAACTGAGACTTGAAGGAAAGTAGGAAAGCCAAAAGGTGGAAATGAGGAGAGAGATAATTCTAAGCATAGGGGACAGCCAATGAAAATGCATGAAGTTGAGAGGTCTTTCTTGGCCTGTCAATATTTTCATCTTTTGGAGGGGTTGTACTTAACAGTCTCTCATGCCTCCTAGTACTGACATCCTAGGATCCTGTGAAGTGTCCTAGCATTTATTGTTTGTAATGTCATTTTTGACACTTGCCTTTTTGATATCTGTGTCTTGAGATTGCTGAATTCTTAGCATGTTGTTACTATGTCATAGATTTTGCTTATTATGCCTCCCTTCCTAAGCAAAAGAAATGCCTATAAAATAACAGAACACCTAGTAGGAGTTCAAGAAATTCTCATGGAACTGAATTGAATTTCTTTTCTACATGAGGATCTTTTATTATTATTATTATTATTATCATTGTTATTTCCCTGAAAGCACAATTATATTGATTGAACCAAAATTCATACTTCAAGAAACATTCATGAAAAATAAGATCAGAAATAGGGAAGAAAATTAATCAGAGCATTATATATGTCTTATATTCTTTGGAAGAATAAGTAAAACTAATGAAACCTTCCAAATGGACTTAACTTTTGTGCTTAGAGTTTATGATTTCTTTTTAAGAAAGAAATTTCTCAGTTTAAAAAAAGAAATGTGAAACCTCATATGGTCTACCTGGACATCTAATTTCCATGATGGATAAATGTGTACTGGCATATCTCAAGGGATAAATCCAACCCAGAAACTTCAAAGCAAGACAGTTTTAATCTATACAGTCATTAAGCTCTCCTTCAAAACAAACTAAGCCCTAGCTAATGGTACCATTGTGAAAAAGGAATATTAGTATCACATTTGAGCAGATTTTTAATATTTTAACATTTCAATATTTTAATGAGTTTAACAATATGAAAATTAAGCCATTAAAATGGACAGTTTACACTCCCACTAATTCTGCTTGATTCAGTTTTTCACATATAGTAGAAAAAACCATAGGATATAAAGGATTAAAGGATACAAAGCATCCTTTAATTAAGAGCAAATATCCATGCAAGGAATGCCATACCTCAAACCTGAATTTTAATAGTTCTAAATGGATTAACAGAAGTAAAACTTATTTTCTTACAGAATTAATTTTTTTCTCATCCATTTATCTTGAAATATAGCATTTCTCCTTAGATTCAAAGATACTGTCCTTCTCCCTTTCTAGAATTTCAACAACTACCAAAGCACTGTTCATAGCCTGATGCTTGAATGGAAACAGAACACAGCCTTCATTGTTCAAGCTCCTAGTTCTTAAGTTTCCTTCCACTTCCCTTTACAGTTTCAAGAATTTAAATCTGTGACATGAATCTTTCTCTGTGCCCAACTGCTTATAGCTTATGAATGCAAACATTACCTATTCTGTATGTGATTCCAGTTGCCTATTGAAACAGTGCCCTCATGTTTGATTACTTCCCTTGTTTTTTTTTAACTAGCTTCTTTTACCTAAAAGTTGCACAGAAAATATGCTAAAATTATCAATAGAAATGTTAAAAGAGCAATTGTCAGTTACCATAATCTCATTAAGTTGTTCTATCTCCCATATGATAATCTCAAAGATCCTATGTTCACTAACTCAGGGGTGAACTTTTAAAAAGGCATCTGATGCTGAAATGGGTACTGCACTTTCAAGGTCTCACTTTTTACTAATTTATATTACTGCTTCCTAATTGGGACTCATGGAGCCTGATAACTGGTCAAGCCTATTTCCTGGTCTCAGTTGCCCAGTATATAATGTCTATGGTTTGCTCTACCACCCATTTCAGTTTTTTTTTTTTTTTTGTTTGGGAAGGAATATTAGACATGCAATTTCATGTGAACAAAATGAAAAGGAATTCTGCATTCCAAATGAAATTAATTCAGTATAGTTGGAGTCTCTCAAGTTAGAAAAAAGGTTCCATAGCTTGGAAGAATTCAAACCACTACAGCACTTACATATGAATTTCCTTGTCTTATAGCTAGCTGGGGGCACCACTCATTACTTTATTAGACTGCAATTGCTGGGTAGCAGAATCCAGTTCTTGCTTCTCTTTGTCTCTTCCGTAGGACCAAGCCTAGTGCCATCCTCATGGTAGGTTCTGATGAAGTAGATACCGAACAAATGAACTATAGTGCCCCTTAACTTTTAGGAAATGCTAGTCATTTTGTTAAGAAGTATTTCTGTAGCATATAGAAGACTCAGATTCGTACTGGACAAAGTACCTGGCTCACATTATGTCACATCTTCTTCTAAGATGACTTCCAGGCAGCATAGTCCTCCTATCAAAAGAGGCTGTATTATCTTCGTATACAAGTCTATGTCTTTAATTCAAGAGAATTGTCTAACATAGAATTATTACTTGCTCAGGTGTGGGTTGGACTAAGTGACCTCTCAAATCCCTTACAAGTCTGAGATTGAGTATTTATAGGTGTTTACAATTTACAAAGTGCTATAGAAAAATAGCAAAATAATTAAAACCCAGTGCTTGCCATTTAGACAGCATGGTGTTGTCAGGAAGGTCAACTATCAAATCATGCCTCAAATTCTTACTAGTTTTGTGACGCTGAAAAATCAATCAAGTACAAAGACTGAACCAATCCCTGCTTGCAAGGAACTTATATTCCAGTGAGAGAGACAAGTACGCACACACACACACACACCACACATGCATACACACACGTACCCCCCAACGTTAATAATTACAAACACATACACAGTAATTAAATATAAGATGATCTGGGAGGGAGGGAACTAGAGGCTAGGGAAATAAATAAGGACTCTTTAGCAAAATACTTAAACTACATCGTAAAGGAAGAGTGGGAATCTATTAGTAGAAATAAGGAGAGAGTACATTCCAGTTGTAAGGAATGGCAAATGCATGGAGATGGGAGATGGGCTATTATTTATGAATGAAGGCTGGTTTGGCTGGATCATAGAGTGGAGGGAGGGGTAGGAAGCATTCAGTGGGTCTGGAAGAATAAGTTGGAGACAAATTATTCAGGGCTTTAAAAGCTAAACAGAGGAGTTTATATTTTATCCTAGAGGAAATAAAAAGTCACTGGAGTTAATTGAGTCGAGGAGTCACATGTTTGGATCTGTGTTTAAGGAAAATTACTTTAGCAGCAGTGTGTAAAATGGAATGGAGTTGGGAGAGATTTGAAGAGAGAGATTTGAAGCAGAGAGACCAATTAGGAAGCTGATGCAATAATCTAGGTAAGAAGTGATGAGGGCCTGAACTAAGGTAGAAACTGTGTGAGTATCAAATGAGAGATTTTATGAAAGAAGAAACAGCTAAATTTGACAGCTGATTAGATATGCCAGGTGAGGCAGTGTGAAGAGTTGAGAATAATGCCAAGGTTACATACATGGGAGACTTAGAAATCATGAAGTCTGAAAGAGCAAGTATTTAGAGGGAAAGATACTGACTTTGTTTTGGACATGTTAAATTTAAGGCATCTTCAAGGCATCCTGATTGAAATGTCCAATAGACAATTGTTGATCTGAGACCAAAGCAAGTCACCTTAACTCTTTGGGCCTCAGTTTCACCATTTGTAAAACTGGAGGGGTGGAATCATTAGTCAATAATATCTCTTTCTATTCTAAATCTGACTCTATGATAAGTGCTAAAGGAAATGTGAATAAACTACTATATTCATGGATGAAAGAGAAATTTCTTTTGGATAGGAGGATCTTGCTATCTTTGACATTTGAACTGCATACCTTGAAAGGTGGGCTAAACCTTGAAAAGTGAAGATGTGATGTGGAAACAGCATTCCATACAGAGGGACTCACAAGAGCAATGGCTTAGAAGTAGAATTTATGGAACTTATGTGTTCTAGTAAATTTAGCAATAAAGATTAGTTCTATAAATTGTATTCCATTTCCAATCAGTTTCCCTTAATAAAGCTTTATATGCATTCTCATAGGAAAAAATGAGCCAATATACTCAATCAAAAACATTCAATATTGAAGATATTAAATTTTTTGGCCAGCATTGTTGCCTTCTTATCAATCTAAAGTTATCCATATTACAAAACATAGGAAGAGAGAAATTCTGGAAGTCAACTTTGGATTCCAATATTAGGGTCTGATATTTTGTTCTGCTTTCTCAATTGTCCTATGCTAAGAAAAAAAATCTTCCACAGAAATACACATAGAGCCCCATCAATGATCTTGAATTTGTGAAGCAATTGTGGCTACACTAATTTGGACCAAGATTCCTTTTGGATACCTGTGGTGTCTATAAATGAGCCCTTGGGTATTACCACTGGTTATTTGTGCACAAGTAGTAATGTAAAAATCATCATCAAGGAAATGCATCATTAGAAAAGGAGGTATATTCATAATCTAACAGGATCCCAGAATTGTTTCAGATCATTGAGGCCATCTGACTGAAACACAACTGAATAAGAATCCCTTCTAAAACATGGCCTACAAGTGATCATTAAGCTTTAGCTTGAAGACTTTCAGGGAGGGAAAACCTCTGTCATCTAAGCAGTAGATTCTGTATCTGGATGCCTCTATCTGTTAGGAAGTTTTCCCTCATATGAAGACTAGATTTATCTCTTTGCTGCTTCTGCCTACTGTTCTTATTTCATCCCTTTGAATTCAACATGCAGCATGCCAAATTTGACCTGAACAGGACAGAGTACAGTAGGATTATTATTACAGCCTTGGTCCTAGATACTATGCCTCTTGAAATTCAGTGTAAGATTATAGTAGCTTTCTTACCTGTTATATGACCCTGTTAACTCATTTTGAGCTTGTAGTCCATTATAATTCCAAGACATTATTCTAGATAAGCTGCTGTTGAACCTCTAGTAAACCAAGAGCAGTGTTTCTTAATCTTGTGTGTGTGATAAACTTTGTTAAAATCCGTGGGATCCTTCTAAAAATAAAGTTTTTAAATGTATAAAATTAAATATATAGAGTCACAAAGGAAAACAAAACTCCTGATCTAAAGGAATTGCTCCAGAATACAAATCTTGTGTAGAGGATTTAGCAAGAGTTAGGGTATAGTAGGCATACAGATAAGTGATGAATTGGTACCCATGAAGTGTTCAAGTTCCCAGTGGGAGGCCTTCACCACATTAATCAATGAGGATATATGTGAGAAGGTGGATGGGAATTCCACAGAATTAGAAGGCATGAATGAGTTGCAACTTGCCATAGTAAGGTAAGTACCCCCATTGATGAGATCAAAAATCATGGAAGCATTGATGTATTCATTTAAATTACCAATTTGACACAAACACACATGCAAATAAGGCTGCCATCTTTGATACAGCTAGCACTCATGTAATAAATTAGACCAATAGTTCAACCATATCAAATCCCTTCTGCAATTATGTTTGGGGATCACTTTCCATAAAAACTGAGCAAAAGATGCAAAACAACTTGGCATTCCACCTGATGACAAAAATAATGTAACCACAAAGCAGTCCAGAATATACAATTTACATATAATATTGATAAAAGAAAAATTACTAGCTTCTTATGTGTTTAGTTTACATAATGACAGAGCCCAAATTAAGCATTAGAGGACTAGATTTCCAGGAATGACTTTGGAGTTGGGAATGCTATCAGCCACTGAATGTATGGAGGGCAATTAGACTAAAGACAACATTTGACATGGGATGAACATTCTAGTTTATTTTCACAAGATACTAGTTGTAATGAAAGTAACAATTGAATCTGAGCAATGGAGACCCTCTTCTCAATTTTATATTCAACAGACAAGATATATGATGAAATTAAGTTAAATTAAATTCTTCATAAGAATGTAAGTACATTTCCATACCAGATGGAAAGGCTATCCTTTGACTGCATTTAATATGCTTCACTAAAAATGCAACTTCTCGGAGAGGATCCTGGATCTCCCAGGGTATTGGGAATAGGAATTTGAAGAGCTTCCCTCCCCCTTAATAGGCTGAATGTAACCACATGGAGCTTGTGGTGGGAGGAGTTTGCTGCAGGGAGGAGCAGAGCCCACAGGAAGCTGGGAGTCAGAGCAGTTAGAGTGGGAGGGAGGAGAGGAAGCACCCAGTGAGATAACTAGACTTGTGAGTGTTGGTTTGTGGGAAGGCTAAAGGATGGTGTGGTTCTCTGTAGTGTTATGGCATATTAATTTCTTTGCTACTCTGATGATAGAATCAGTTTCCTGGTGGTGGAAATTTGGTTTTCTGGTGTCTAAAGAAATGTTTTACTTATGTCTTATGTATGGAGAGTCTGTTATATTTTGTGATCGCGAACTATGCTGGTATATTTACAGTTGCCATCGGCATTGTGAATATTGCATTGATGCTACACCCAGTTTGCAATGATAACTTTGTTTTAAAACAGTTGGGAGTCAGAATATCTAGAAGTCATTATGAATCTGTTCTAGGTGTCCAGGTTGACTGCATTTATTCATTTATTTTTAAAGTGGCAATGCTGCTATGGTTTAGTCATTAATATCTATATGGCAATGTCAGGACTGCTAAAGATAATAGTCATCTTTAGGTCCAGGATGTAGGAATATAGAAAGGGAGGGTAATAATCTATTACAATTTGAGTCTAGAAAATCTCTTAAAGTAGATCATATATTCTAGGCCAGTGGTGTCAAACTCAAATAGAAATGTATAGTTGCTAGCAACATATTGATTTAGAAATCCACAGATTAGCATTACCTTTGTTGACATATATATATATGTATTTATGCATCTATGTATGTATATATACATGTATATATATGTATATATTATATAGGTACACAAAACATTTGTTACAATAATATATATTCTTTATTGTAACAAATATTTTCATTTCACTTTTATTTGTAATCTAATGTCATATTTACTCCTGTGCCATAAGCTTTTGTTTCTTCAGTTTCTTCTGGGATATCTTTTTCTTTTGAGCAACTTCCTCTTCTGGTTTAGAAACAATTTGTTCCTTTCCTGTAAGTATCATCTCAATCTGACAAAGAAAATTCAGTACGGTTTGATTCAACCATGAGACCTGTAAGTATGCCATCATATTTTAGGAGCTTTGTTAACTTGGATACACTCAAAGACAAGAGAATCTACACCTAAACCTTTCAGTTCTCTGCTACTCTGCATTTTTAAGCATGTGCATCAAGAATTCAATCCTCTTGGGGCGGCCAGGTAGCACAGCAAGTAAGAGCACTGGCTTCAGTGTTGGGATGACCTGGAGATCGAATCCCGGGCTCAGACACTTAGCACCCACCCAGAAACACCTGGCCATGTAACCTTGAGCAAGTTACTTAACCCCAATTGCTTAGGGGCAGCCAGGTGGCTCAGTGACTAAGAGCACTGGCTTCAGTGTCAGGATGACCTGGATCAAATCCTCAGATACTCAGCACCACACCCAGAAATAACTAGCCGTGTAACCTTGAACAAGTTACTTAACCCCAATTGCTTTAAAAAAAAAAAGAATTCAACCCTCTTTTGGGGCCAACAACCCTGTGTCCAACTCCATTGCTTAGCCTAGGCAAACCTGCTAACTCCACCATTATATTGATGAAAGAGAACACATTGTTTCTTCATGTCACTCTCTTTCAAATACTTGGTAGCTTTTTGGATATGCATGCCATTAATAGCTTGGACTGTTTCACAGGCTTCTTGAAGTGGATTTATAGATTTGAACTCCTTGCCTTTATTTTATTTTCTTGAAAATTGTTTTATTATTTTACTCATATAAATGGTGTAGCCAGGGGATAGAACTGAAGTCTTCCATGAAGGTTAATTTTTTTCTTATAAGATCTTAAAACGGCTTTCAAGATTTAACAGAAGTAAGGATCAGGCTATTGACCTAAATTCCAAATTATTCAAGCAAAGAGAAACAACAACACAAGGAGACAGAATGGGAAGCTATGTTTAATTGAGAAAATCCCGTATACTTTGATCAGTATTTTTCTATGCTATGACTAAATGAAGTCTTTTTAAAAACTACTAAATGGTCTATGAGTGTCTACTATTTTTCAAGTTCTGAATCTGATTTTATTTGAAATATATGGATGTATTGATGGTTGTTGTGGAATCATTTTGAATATTGATATTATACTCAGTATATTATCTTGAGATTTTATTGATTCTCAAAAGCTTTCTAAATTAATTACTATATTGCATGCACATAGGAATCACTTTGTCTCTTCTTTATCTATACTTATTCCCTGAACTTTTTTTCTTGCTCTATTATAATAATATTTCTATTAATTTGTAAAATATTAGTGGAGATAATGGGGCATCCTTGCTTCAACATTGTGACTAATGCTAGTTATTAGTTTTAAATTATTGCTTTTAAAATTCTGTTAAGGGAAACTTTCTTTCTTGACTGTTTTTAATGTGTTTTTTTATAGCTGTTTTGTTTCATAGCCAAAGCTTTCTTCTTCCCACCCCCCTCTCACAGGGAAGATCCATATATTAATGGCTTTTCTAAAATTGAACCATCTTTGTATTTTTGGTGTGATTTCAACCTGATCACAATGAGCAATGACCTTTTCACTAATTTTAAAAATATTTTGAACAATATTAATTATTGATGCTATTCTCTTTCTCTTCCTTATGCCTCACTCATATAAGTATAAAGATCCTACTTGTCTTATGGCTTGAGCCATTAGCATTATTGCTGACCCTTCTAGAATACCCTAGAATCCTGAGAAGAATATGTTTCTGACTTTTCTCTGTGAGTGAAGTGTATCACAATTCTAGTTTTACAAATTTTCTCTTTAGGTCAATAATTTCCTTCTTTAAGAAAATCATTCTCTTAGATTTGTCAAGATCTGAAAGAGTCACATTGATGATGTTATTGATTATTATATTCCTCTGAAAAATTTATTTTAATTTTTATTTTTTGCATTTTCACTTGCTTGTGGTATAAGGGGGATAGGAATAAGCATTTCTTTAATGCCAATACATCCCAGGCACTGTTCTAAGTACTTTACAAATACTATCCCTTTTGATTCTCACAACAACTCTGTCATGTAAGTGGTATTATTATATCCATTTTATAGTTGAGGAAACAGAGAGACAAAGTTGAAGTTTCTTTCCCAGGATCACACAGCTAGTAAGTGAGGCTAAATTTGAGTCTCCCTGATTCCAAACCCAAGGATATAATCATTGTGCAATCTAGCTACCTAAAATAGGTGTTTAATTATATTCCATGAGACATGTATTTCATTTATTTATACAGATATTATTAATTAATATTCGGCATTAATTAATAATGGCATGCATATCCAAAAAGCTACCAATAATAATAAATATATTTAGCTATAAATATATTTAATATTAATGACATTCTTATTTTTATCTATTTTATTTTAACACTAGAAGTATCTGGTATATAAATTGATGTAAATTTCTAAAATCACTTCTATCGATAATTCTCCTATCTCTGCAAACACATTTTAAATAAGCATAATTATAAACAGATTATAATTTTACTTTGAAAAACATTTTTCATCCTATTTTCATTTCCTTTTCCTTATCATATAGATACAGTTAGGAGTATCAGTCAACATAGCTTGGTTCTTTGAAGTATTCTTAAATTCTGTTCTTTCTTAAGCATCATGTAGCTCACCTGATTGTGTCTCCTAAATGTATCTATTTTTGATTTTGGCTTATGCAAAAACATGATGTCAACTTCTGCTTATTTAGATTCAGCTGAAGCACAATAATCCCCTCTTTAAATCTCACAATCCTTGATCTCTTTTCTGAATGATTTTATTATGTGGTACCTAAATTTAAAAAAAAAAAAGGACTGATTCACTTTTTCCACATTCCTCTCTTTTCCTACTTCCTCCCAAGATACTTCTATTTGGTAATACTTCATGGGATTAGTCTATAATGATTGTCTCTTTGTATGTTCAGTTACCCTCAGGCAAAGTGGAACTTCAAGGAACAATAGTTTTTTTTTTTTTTACTTTTTTGTGATTGTAAACACTGAACTATCATTAGATTTTTTATGTATTATACTGGTTTACCCTTACTAAGTTTATATATACATACACACATATCTCTATCTATCTATGTATCTATGTATCTATGTATCTATCTCTCTATCTATCTATCTTATACCCTTATTAAATCTACCTAAATTGTAATTCAGAGATCCTACCCAACTGAAGCTAATAATTGAAAAAAAAAAAAAAAAACTACTGTCCTGTTTAGTGTCAATCCAATATTGGGTTTTCAGTGTATTATACTATAGTATGTTCTTTCTTTTGTTTTCTTTCATGAATAACACTTCACCATCCACACAAACTGGTATTGCTTAATTTTTTTGTTGCTTAAAAAAAACCTTTAAATGCACTGTTATTTAGCAACTAGATTTCTGAGTAAGTACAATATGATTCTTTTGGTAGTATCTTGTGAATTCTCTTGATTTGCAGTTTTTCCTTTTACCCTTCCAGTTATTATAGGTAGTTTTCTTGTGTAATACCCTAAAGTATGCTAGCCACACTCTTTTATTAAAGGCACTTTGGGGGGAGTTTAGTAATTCCCAGATGTATAGCCAAAAATGCTTGTCATTCAATAATGTTGGAGAAGTAAAGAATGACTTTTAAGTTAATATCCTAAGCCCAAGAGACAAAGGAAGGAAATAGATATTAGGAGGGAGGAAAGAATACAAGTAAGTGTAGAGGAGAGAAGTATATTGTGGTGGAGGGTACCTAGAATTTGCAGTCAAAAGACCTGGTTTTGAATTTAGCTTTAGTACTCACAACATGCCTGGCCATAGGCAAGTTATTATCTAGACTTTGGATTCATCACATACAAAATGATATTGGAATAAAATTTATTATCACTCTAAATCCTGTGGTCCAATAAGTAACACATCTCTGTACTTAAAACAGACATAGTCATCTTGAAATTATCTTCCTCTGGACCTTCCGAATTGTGACTTATCCATGTCTACATTGGGTTTCAGCCCTCTCTTTACTCTCATTTAATATATGATTTACATGTAATATGAAAGCCAATTGAAACTAATATCTGTAATCACAATCTCTGTTCCAAGGAATGTTTGAAAGAGGGCAGATATGCTTAACCTATTGCTTTCCATCACATTAAGGAAAAAACCACTATTCCTGTTATGTAGGGTGGTAGGGAAAACTTAAGTAAGAATTAAGGTGGAAAAGTGAAACTTATCAAATTTGTGTGACCTTAGTATTTTATTTGAAGCTAATTCCCAGAACTTTAGGCACATGTGAATTAAAATAAAAGCACATAGCTATATTCTGAAATCAAGTATAAATGATTTTTGAAATACATGTCATTTTGGATAATTTACAATTTGGCAGCTCTTTGTTAATGTGGAGATTCAGGAATTGATTATAATGCAGTATCTTTATGGTGGCCTCATCGTTCTTGTGGGATGAATTTCCATACTAGAAATCTTTCATTATATATTGTCCAATCCAATCCAAAAACCATTTACTAATCACAAAATATGTGTACCATATATATAAAGACAAAATGAAAAACAGTTTCTCCCTTTTAAGAAATATGTTCTTTTGAAGGAACATAAGATGTAAGCATATAATTAAGTGCACAATAACTTAAGAACAATAGCTAAGATGATCTGGAAAGGCTTAGCATAGGAAGTAGCCTGTGAGATAAGTCTGGAAGGAACGTAGGGATTCTGAGAGGCAGAGGTTAGGAGGGAATTAATTCCAGGAATAGGTGACAGCCTGTGAAGAAATATAGAGTGCCATGACACAAGAATGGCAAGTAGGGCATATTCACTTTAATATAGAATGAGTGGAGAGGAGTAGTATACAATATAACTAGAAAAGCAGGATGGAGTCAGCATATTGGGGACTTTAAATGACAATCCAAAGAATTGTATTTTATAATAGAAGCAATTTGTCAACCCTATGCTTCAGGTCAGTGCTTCCTTTTTTTTTTTTTTTTTGCTTTTTGGAGGGCAATTGGGGTTAAGTGACTTGCCCAAGGTCACACGGCTAGCTTTTGTGTGTGTGTGTGTGTGTGTGTGTGTGTGTGTGTGTTAATTGTCTGAGGCCAGATTTGAACTCAGGTCCTCCTGACTCCAGTGCTGGTGCTCTATTCACTGTGCCACCTAGCTGTTCCAATGTCAGTTCTTCTTAAACTGTGGGTAGTGACCCCATATGGGGTTGCAAATATTTGGCAACAGTAAAAAGTTTCTGAATGTACAATGATCAAAAATTAATTAAAAATCAAATGCTTAATGAATCTGAGGTATGTCTGGCAGTGCTTGCTGTATTGCATGAAGGAACTTCACTGCAAGCCTTGGTTCTAAACACAAAGCATGCCCACTTTGCACTGTGCATGGCCTCAGGCCATGTAACTCCAATAAATGCTGCCAAAATGGGAAAAGGGGTCAGAAGTGGAAAAAGTTTAAGGAGCGCTGCTTTAGGAAATGTATTTTAATGCTTCTGTCAAGAATGAGTTGGAGAATGGTAGTTAGACATCTCATAAGACATTTTAAGCAACCAATTAAACAGGAAGGAAAACAGCAAAAATTATGCCATAACATTGGAATTTCAAAGTCTGCAATTTTCAGTTAGAAGTGATTAGTGCTTGAAATAGAAAGGCAAGCATGTGAGAAGAAAGAAATGCACAGATAAGAAAAGTATTTTGGATATAAGTCTACCAAAATTTGGTAATTGACTAGCTATAGGAGGCAAGAAAGAGGGAAAACTTTCATGTAACTCTAAAGTTATGAACCTGAATGACCAGAAAGATGGTGGTGTCTCCATTAGAAATAGGAAAGCTTAAAGAGGGAGTAGTTTAGGGGTAAAGATTATAAGTTCTATTTTGGACTTGTTGAGTTTGAAATGCCTATAAGACATGGGAGATTTTAAAAGGTAGCTGTTAACATAGTATTAGCCCTTTGGAGAGAGACTAAGACTAGACATATGGATCTGAATGTTACCTTCAGAGGGAAGATAATTGATCCCATTGGAGCTGATGTGATCATTAGAAGAGGGAGAGAAAAGAGGAGGAGAGGAGAGAACAGAGAAGAGGAGAAGAGAGGAGAGGAGAGGGGCACAAAGGAGGAGAGGAAAAAAAGGTAGAATCTTGGGGTAATGATACAATTATATCATGTTAAAGTCTTATAATATCTCCCTTCCAGGACATACTCATGAGTCAGATAATTCATGATTATGTACTGGAAAGAATATGTTATAAGTAAGCAACTTGCCCATATGTATTGAAATCCAGTCTTGTAAAATATATAAGTAATAATTTAGCAATTGAAAGCAAATTGACAAAGTGATAAAGAGAACTGAAAATCAGTAGAAAGACTCAGCAGCCAGTAGGGAAAGGGGCACATGTGGCATTGTTGACAATCAATGTAAAAGTCAGAACATATAAATTTATAGAATTAAAAGACTTTAGCTTCTGGGAGGAGCTTGAGAATGGCTCAAGTGATACCTTTCCTGGACTCCCTGAATCTTGACTCTCCAGACTTTAGCCATTTCCCTCAATTGTGAATTGTGACTGACATCTGACCCAACACCCTTATGTCAGGCTCTTGGACATTGATACCCTGCAGTTTCACTATTATCAGACTAGCTTAGCCATTGAATTATATCCTCACTTCTTCCATCTTTAGCCTCTTCTCCCCTGCCTCCAGCAAAGACTGCCTCTTTTTCTTCCCTCCCCCACCCCACTGAGGGACTTCCCTAATTACTGGCATGTCCCCTCCTGCCTCAGGCAGCTTATGACAGTATCAGTGGAGAAAGTATAGACCCATGTGGGTGGGGGAGGGATAATATGATTAGTGTAATGAGAAAGCAAGATCACCTTGGCAGAGACAGTTAGAAAAGATTGAAAAAGAGGAATGAGAGAAATGTGTGCAATAGTTACCAAGAAATGACACATTAACTGAAGATAAGAGTTAATGTTGAAAGAGAGACAGGAAGGGATTTCAGGGGCTATGTAATGTGGAATTAGAAAGGGAGAACTTTTAAAAAAAATTGCAACAAGTTTGTAGACTTATAAATAGAAATATCATTTGTTTCAACTACCAAAGACAAATCAACAAGCATTTATTAAGTGTCTACTGTATTCACTATTTTAAACTCTGGGATACACAGAAAGGCATAAAACAACTGCTTTCAAGGAGCTCACAGTCTAATGGGGAAGACAACATGGAAGTGTGTATCTATGTAGAAATAAGATGTTACAGAATAAATTGGAGAAAATCAATAGAGGAAAAGCATTTGAATTAAGCGGATTGGGAAAGACTTCTTAATGAAGGTGGGATTTTTAGCTGGGACTGAAGTTGAGAATGAAGAAGAGAAGTTCTATCCTTGCCATATGGATCGTAAGATGGTAGTTACACATCTCATGAGACATTTTAAGCAACCAATTAAATATAAAGGAAGACAGTGAAAATTATGCCATAACTGAAAGAAATGAGAAAAATGTTAGGTAGAGGGAATTGATAAGAATGGGTTTTTAGGGGCGGCCAAGTAGCACAGCGAGTAAGAGCACCGGCTCCAGTGTCGGGATGACCTGGATCAAATCCGGGCTCAGATACTCAGCACCACACCCAGAAATAACTGGCCCTGTAACCTTGAGCAAGTTACTTAACCCCGATTGCTTAAAAAAAAAAAAAAGAATGGGTTTTTAAAGGAAAGTGATTAAAAGAATTATTGATGGCTATCACATGTCTTTCAAATTATTAAATAAGTGGGATGGAGGGAAATATAGTTAGTCATTCACAATGTCCTATGGAAATTTTTTCCATGACTATGCATGTACAACCTATATTGAATTGCTTGCCTTCTCAATGAGGGTGGGTGGGGAGGAAGGATGGGAGAAAATTTGGAACTCAAAATTTTAAAAACAAATGGTAAAAATTATTTTGACATACAACTGGGGAAATAAGATATACCAGCCATGGGGGTAGAGAAATCTGTGTTGGCCTACAGGAAAATCGAAGAGAAGGGCATAGGAGAAGGAGGTGTATGATAGAAGAGAGGGCAGATTGGGATAAGGGGTAATCAGAATGCATGCAACCTTGAGGGGGAGAGAGATTGGGAAAAAAATTTGGAACTCAAAATCTTGTGGAAGTGAATGTTGAAAATTAAAAGTAATTAATAATGAAAAAAAGCAAAAACAAAACAAATAAGCAAATAATCAAAGAGATAGTGAGCAGGCAAAGATAAGTATAAGTATAAATAACTTTAGTATTATTAATAATTTTTGATCAATTGTTTACTCCTAACCATTAAAAAATGGAACTTGTATTAGACTTTAGATTCCCTTCTATACAGCACATTCATCATTTCAATTCAAAGTAACAAACATTTTCCAAGTTCCTCTAGCTAGCATAATTTTCCAAGTTCATTCCATTCAATTAAAAAATATTTACTGTTTCTAAGTTGTACAAGGATCTAGGCTAGGCAATCACTGAAGATATCAAGATAAAATAAGACAATCTTGTACTCAAGGAATTTATAGTTTAGTGAGGGAGTTTTTTTTTTAAAAGGCACATAATAACTATCATTTGAGTAAAGATATTCAAGTGCAATTTAGGAGTTCAAACACAAAGTTCTAAGAAATTTGAAAAAGGGGTAGTAATTTCTAACTGGGAGTATTAGAGATGGTTTATGGAAAATTTGTCACAGAGATGTGCTATGAGAAAAGGGAAAGATTTTATCATGCAAGGAAGGCAAGAGGGACTAAAGTAAAAGTTGAAAAGGAGTAAATTTCAAGAATTTAGGATGATATGAGCAAAGGGATGGTGATGATAGAAGAGATCAAAACCAGAAAATAGTTCAATTAGTCTTACAGTCAGACTGTTTTACACTTAGAATGTGTGAACATTTGAGGAGGAATAGAGTG
Organism: Petaurus breviceps papuanus; assembly: GCF_028583685.1. NCBI lineage: Eukaryota > Metazoa > Chordata > Mammalia > Diprotodontia > Petauridae > Petaurus > Petaurus breviceps. The sequence continues at coordinate 90,932,919 of NW_027187419.1, read as the reverse complement.
GGTAAAAGCTGGAGAGAGTGGATCCAGATTGTGTATGGTTTCCAAAGCACATTAGACTGATAGTATTTAGACAACCACAATGTAAAAAATCCATCCTCCAGCCCCCTGCCGAGAATGAAGGGGTATTTTCTTACTCACCTAGGGAATAAAACATGCTCTTTGAACTTTTAGATAGGATGAAGCCTTGTCTTCAAGAAAACTGACTACAATTATTTTGTGCAAATTATACAACCAACTGTCTATAGCAGTGGTGGGGGACCTACAGCTTTGAGACCACATGTGGCCTCTAGGTCCTCAGGTATGGCTTTTTAACTGTTTTCAAGTTTTGTAGAACAAATCCTTTTATAAAGGGGATTTTTCTGGGAAGTTTGGATTCAGTCGAAGGGCCACTCTTGAGGATCTGTGCTGCATGTTCCTTGAAGCCAGAGGTTCCCCACCCCCCCGTATACCCACATGGAGACAAAATGGAGATAAAACAGAGATGACAAATACAGCAGGAAGTAGTACAAGGAGCTCCCTCAGAAAACTTCTGCAACATCAAATCCTAATGGGGAAATCCAGAAAAAAATCACTGAGAGTCATTTGTCTAGCCTAAGTCAGCAGTTAGAGATGGACAGAAGTCTATGGACTCTGAAGATGGGATATGGCCAGGAGCACATGCCCATGGAGCACTCCAGTGTCCAGGCATGGACTGTACACTAGGTCAAGAAAAGGGTCTGACACATTCTGAAACATTGTATATAGAGTGCATCAACAGATGCCAATTGACAGCTTTGGTGTTTACTACCTAGTTCTGAGCCACAGATGCAGGGTTGTTTGTGAAGGTGATCTGCACTTTGAGGTAGCAGTCCTGGTTAGGAAACCCAGGGTAGTATACTGAGAAAGGAGGAAGTTTAGAAGCAAGTAGCAGCAGTGTAGTTTATAATGCAGGAGCAGAGCAAAGTTTTAGTTCCAGCTTCTAGCTCAGTCTGAAGCCTACAGAGAAGTAACCTGCACAGGAATCCCAGACCAAAGTGATATTTCTGCTGTCACTTCAAGTCAGTAGAACTTTTTAGCTATCTCATAGGGGCTAAGTCCAGCAGCAGACTACTGTTGTCCAGGACCAAACCCAGGTCAAGAAGTTGCAGATCTCAAAACTCAGTTGGGCAACAGTTGGACTTTAGCCTGGATCAATCCACTTTGGGACCACTGAAAGCTTGCAGATCTCCAGAGTATCTCTGAGATATGAGAATAACACAACACTTAATACCTCTTCAAAATCATCAATGGGACCTTCCTTCCAGAAGTTTGCAGAACCCAGTCCTAACATGAAGTCTGAAGTTAGGAAGTAGGCCAGAAGTGTGGGTAAACAAAAAGAGAATCTCATCATAAAGAGCTTCTAATAGCACCTCCCTTCTAGGGTTGTTGTGATGATCAAATGAGAAGATAATTATGAAACACAGCACAATTCTTGGAACATAGTAAGTTCTACATAAATGTTAGCTATTAAGATGGCAGGGAAACTTAAGGAACAAATATAGAAGAGAATGATTCCAAAATACTCATGAGCAAAGCCTAAGAGAAAAACACTGCTTAGGTAAAAATTCAGTTAGAATTCCTAGAATAAATTATTTAAGAGTTGAAAATATTTTTTAATAAATGAAATGAAAGTACTTTTGGAAAAATGGAAAAGAAATGAGAGCTATGGAAAAAGAATTGGAAAGCTTGGAATTGGCAGCTTGGAACAGAGGTACAAAACCTTGTCCAAGCAATAAACTCCCTGAAAAATAGAATGAACCAAATAGAAGTCATTGACTCCATCAGACAACAAGAAATATTAAAGCAAAGTCAAAAAGTTGAATAAATGAAGAAAATGTTACATATTTCAAAACAAAAAGCAACTGACTTGGAAAACATATAAAGGAACAAAAAAAAATAAAGAATTGTTGAACTATCTGAAAGTCATGACCAAAAAATAAAGAGCTTAGTTATCCTATTTCAAGAAATCATAAAAGAAAACTGCCAAGATGTTAGACACTTTAAAGGAACAGAAAACTTAGAATATGATCTTTCAAAAAAGTAAATTCTTTCAGGCTTATAGTCAAGAATAATTTACCCAGAAAAACTACAAGGGGAAAAGTGGATCATTAATGAAAAAGAGGATTTCCAAGTATTCCTGATGAAATGTCAGAGCTGCATAAGAACTTTGTAGCTTAAACATGAGTTAAGGAAAATTTCAAAAGGTAAATACAAATGAACAATGACAAGGGACTAAAAAAAATGAAGTGCTTATATTCAAATATGGGGGGATGATATATATGTCCCCTCTGAACCCTACCATCTGTAGGGGTCATAGAGGTATTCTAGTTAAACAAGAGGAGAGGTGCTAATAATTGATGATATTAAGGGAAGAATGGAAAAAGAGGGAAATAAAGAGAAATAAATTGGGGTGAAATAAAGAGGGAAAAAGAGAAATAAATTGGGGTGGGGGGAAAGGAAAGGTTAGGACAATTATCTCACCTAAAAAGAGTATATTGGTAGACATCTATATAAACAAGGAGAAGGTGGGTAGCAGCTGACATTTCAACCTCATTTTCACCTGAACTGATAAAAGGAGGGGAAATACACACTTGGGAACAAAGGTATATCTCACTCAACAGGAAAAGAGTAGGAAAAGGAAAGTAAAGGAGAGGAGAAATTAGAGGTAAGGTGGCTTAAGAGAGAGAGAGAGAGAGAGAGATTAGTCTTAAGCAAAGCAAACTCTAAAGATATTCAAAAATACAGGTTTTTTTTTTTTTGAGATGACAAAGAATGGGAGCCCATAAATTGAGAAATGGCTGAAGAAGTTATGGCTTATAAATGTGGTAGACTACTATTCTGCTGTAAGAAAAGATGAAGGGGATGGTTCCAGAGAAATCTGGGAAGACTTGTATAAGCAGATACAGTGTGAAGTGAACAATTAATATAATAAAAACAATATGAGTTTGGAAGACTTATGAACTCTGATCAGCATAATGATCATATACAATACAATTTCAGAGAAGTAATTATAAAAGGTACTACCCACTTCCCAAAAGAGAAATGAAGGTTTCAGAGTAAAGAATGAAAAAAGAATTATATGATCAGGAAATTTGTTTTTCTTTACTACACATTTTTGTAAAAAAGATTTTGTTTTTCTTCTGTTTTCAATGGCAAATTGTTGGTGGTCTTGGAAAGGGAGGTTGAGATTGTGGATTTTTGCAGATTAAAAATACATGGTTAAATATAAGAACAAAGACACAAAATGACTACAGTATCAACCTCAATAGAAATACATATTGATATTCTGAGAGGTTAGTCTTGAAGATGATATGATTAAATTTCTTTATCTAGTATAGATTCAGTCAAAAAGCAAAAATAAAAAAAAATAATAAAAATCCAATTGGGCTGACCCATAATACTGTAGAGCATCCTGGAAGAGATCTCTAACCAATCAAGTATTTGTTTTGACCATCCACACATGAAAGAGCAAGTGAATGAAGAATGTCTGTTTAGATTATAACATGCAGTTGAATGGATAAGGTAGAGAGTCTGTTCACCAGTATGTATATTTAGGAAAGACAGTGCAAATGGACATTAAGTTGGGTCCATAATTAAAGAGGAAGAGGAAAGGCAATTGAATTTCCTTCAAATTAAGAGGCTCCTTTTATGATCCCAACTTATTCCTGGAACAAAACTCCCTCTTTTTTAGGATTAATATTCTATTATTGTTTTTGTATGGGTCTGAGACATGTAGTGCAACAGTCTCTAAAGAATTCAAAATGAATATCACATGGAATTCAATGAGCAATGACAATGGTATGAGTAGGTTACAATGTGTAATCCATGAGCAGTTGAAAAGAATAATGGGAATAAAAATTATCAGGGAAACGTATGAAAGTAAAAGAAAACAATGGGCTAGGCATGTAGTGAGTGTGGGAGAGGGGTAGGGATAACACAACTATTCCACTGGTACATTCGTGATGTCAGAAGAATGTAACAAAAATCTCTAGGTCCTCTGGTAAACATATGGAAGGATACAGCATGAAAGAAGCATGGAATAAGAAGATTGGTTTCAACCTGCATCATTGGAGAGAGCATCCAATTTGATAAGTTCAAAGAACAATTGCATACTAAATATCTCTAAAATTTTCCAATACTCTTAGAATATTGACAATTAAAAAATTTTCTATAGGTGACCAAACAAAAGAAATTAGTGACTTAGGAAAGTTTATTAGGCAAATAGAGAACTATGAAAATTAAAACTTAGGACTTACTAGAGAAGAAACCCGTAGAATGTTCATGCCTAGTTTTTTTTAATGGTATAGAAAATGATCAATTTGGATTTTGGGGGCATTTATTTGCCTAAAAACAAATGGTTAAATAGGACTACCTTTATGGTTTCTCCTGGATAACTGTCTCATCCAATGGCTACATATTAAAAAAAATCATTGAGAATGTCAACTGGAATTCCTTCTTTTAGGGGTGGGGGTTTAACTGAAGGAGGTTCCTTCTAAATTCAAATCCAAAACAATTGCAGAAATAAATAGAGTATGGCAAAACCTGCAGGTAGTCTATTATATTGATACTCAGGATTATATCAGCCATAAAAATAAGAGTATCCATATTATTCTAGTAAAATTCCAAAGGAGTTTCTGAGTCACATTTGAGCTGGGGAGCAAGTAAAAACCCATGGCCCATAGAAAAGCCTTCAAAAATGGTGTATGAGTCCATTAAGGAATCTAGGAAATATCTTTAACCTTCTCCCATTATAGAGTCCACACTCATTGAAAACGTCAGCTAACTAAAAACTCCAGAGACTAAGCTTCCAGATGCATAGTTAGGGTAAGGAAGCAGACTAATTATAGCAGATTATCAAGCCTTCCTTTCTCAGTTATACTGTCGTAGTCATTTATTTGTTCATTTATTTTCTTGAGAAAATCCTTCTTTCCCCTTGTTTAAGAATGGTTTAGGAGTGAGAATAGCCTTATTCCTGTATAGTACAATGGAAAGATTTACTGGTTCTGAAAGCAAAGGTCCAAAGTTAAATTCCTAACTCTGGCCCTTGTTATCTGTGTGATCTTGGTTAAGTTATTTAGGCTTCCTGGGTCTAATTTTCCTCATATTATTAAAATGGGGGGAGAACGTTTTCTAAATGACTTTTTACGTCCTTTCAAGCTCTAGATCGATGATCCTTGACAGTTGATGACATGAAATTTTGTTTGTTTTGTTTTATTTTTAACATGTTCCAAGTATGAACAGTGTTAGTGTTGGAGTTCGATGCTGACACTATGCATTCCTTGCCAGATTTGTGATCAACTTACTGAGGCAACTCTCCGTTCCATACCTGATGAATTCATGATGGCAGGAACTATCTATCCCCCCAACCCTAAGAGATGCCTTCTTGCCAGTACTCACTGTGGCCCAAAAAGTTTTTAAAAACCCCACTTTTACTTTTATCAATTAGGAACTCAAACTCTTAATATTTAGAAAGTTGGTATACTATTCACCTGGTTAAGAAAAGTCTGGCTTGAAGATTTTTGCAGCACAGTTGTGTTGTAGGAGGAGGTGTATTTTTTATTGTAAAGATAATT
>NW_027187419.1:90864291-90924818 GCF_028583685.1 Petaurus breviceps papuanus | reverse complement strand
TCTCTCTCTCTCTCTCTCTCTCTCTCTCTCTCTCTCTCTCTCTCTCTTTCTCTCGGTGGCTTTGGCTAAAATTTCTTTGCACCAAATAGTATCAGCTGTATTTCTTAAAATTATTGACTCTAAAGACAAAATGGTAAACTTTCTGAATTGTATACACACACACACACACATTGAGATACATTTAGAAAAGAAACTTTAATTTCATTGGGAAGTAGCATTTGTTTCAGCAGAGCACTAATGTTAAAGGACTACTAATAGATGAGTATGTATCCTATCTTTGATTCACAAATATGATTTATGATAGGCTATTCATTTCCTTAAATAGAAACTTTTTTCTTCCATGAATAAAACTTTTGCTAAAATGTTTCTCTAGGCAGTACAAGACATTTAGAAGTCAGAATTCATATAAGTGTTTTGGAACCTTAAAAACTTAAATATGATCAATATTTGCCCCAAACAAAAAAAAATTGCGATTCAGATAAAACAGATAGTGCTTAATCACAGGAATCAGGGGGAAAATCTTCATATTATTGTCTTTCAAAGGTAATAGTTTGATTTATGCAAAAAAAATCTGAAATCCAAATAGCTGTTTGCTGTGATGTCTTGCCAAATTCTGCTATAAGGGACACTTAGAGACTGTGCTGAACTCAATAATAAAATAGCATCTCTTGTTGTTGACAAAGGTGAGGGCATCAACCAAGCTTTTATTTAGAAAATTGAAATCAGTCTTCCAATCCTATAGCCATTACTGCTGCCATGAAATTACTTTGAAGTAATATTAAAGCAATTATATTGATAGATATCTGCAATCATTAGCTGCTATTAAATCACTTTGAAATGATATTAAAACAGTAATATTCGTGGACATCCTCAATCATTAGTTTATTACAAATATTAATATGAATTTTCCATTCATTTCCAGACAGCTCTTCTGAAGATCATTATCTATGTACCTAACATGCAATGTGTTTATTTGTAGTTGATTTATTTAGTTTACTGTAGATTGATTTTCCATGCTACTTTCATGTGGGTAATCAGGGAAAAAAGAACAAATGATCTGCATCTATTCAAATATATTTGCAAAATGATTAGCAATTCCAGAAGACAAGTGTTCTGTAAAATCAACATTAACTGTCCTAATCATTGTACAAGGGATCTAGAACAGCTGGGGGAAAATGAGCTGATATATCTCAAGCTATTGACTGAAAGATAAACAACTTTTGTTTTGTTAAAGTAACATCCTTAATTTTTTGTTTGTTTCTCATAATTAAACTATGAATGCTATATTTTACTTGGAGATTGACGCGCTAGTGTCTGTGGAGCGAACAGATTAATGTAATGTTTTGCTACCTTTGACCTTGTATCCTTGAGTCTCTTGATTCTATGTCACCAAACATAGCACTGTAATAGAGTTGAGGTCTAGCTAATAGTGTGTGCTATTCTGACTGTCATGCTCCATCATTGTAACTTACTGCATGAGGTCCCCAAAGTAGTCTTATGCACTCACACACACACACACACACACACACACACACACATACGCACGCACACATATAGAGAAAGTCACATTAACAGAATCAAAAAGTAAGCAGAAAATTCTTTTAAATGGAAATTTTTCATTCAACTCATAAAAAATAAGTAAATTTTTAGAATTGATTGTACTAAAAATCTCCAAGTAAAAGTATACTTAAATACATCGGGATATATTTGCACAGTATCCAAGTACAGTTATTTTCCCCCCATTTTGCCATTATTTTTTACCTAGTAGTCCTACATGTAGAGTATATTCAGATGAAAAATATTGCAAATTGTATAAAGGAGTATTCCAGTATATTTTTGTATATTAAAAATCTTTTCTTCCACATAATGATAGTGGACAAAAAATTCTGTGAGACTATTTACTACCTACAAATTTACTGTTGATACCTACTATCAATACTTATTCAATTCCCCTGTTTAGTCGTCATGAAAAATATGGGAAAATAAAAGACTATTGCATGGGTTCTTGACCTTTTTTTATCCTGGACTCCTTTGGCAATTTGATAAAGCCTACAGATCCCTTCTCAGAATAATATTTTTAAAATGCACTAAATAAAATACATAGAATTACAAAGGAAATCAACCTTATTAAAATAATTGTAAAATATTTTTAAAAACCAAGTTCATGGACCCCAAGTAAAGAACGCTTAACCTAATACATGCATTCCCACTCTATACAAAACTGTATCTATTTCAAGTAGCAAGGCAACTCTCTCGAAAGCTATTATCCAACTTTTGAAAACTGAAGAAGAGAGTATAATTTCTGGAAAGAATGCAGCTTCCTAGCAGGTATTAGCCACATTAAGGAAGAGATAAATATGAACCTTCATAAGTCCAGGGAAAACCAAGAAGTAAATTTGAAATTGGGAAGATTCCTCTAAATATAGAGAAACATCGTCAACCTTCTTCTGGTTTCTCTCTTCTTGTTTTCCTTGATTTTGAAATAGTAATCTTCAAGTTTTAGTGGCAAATCAGGTTGTGTTTTAATGATTTTTGTTTTAGTGTTTCATTTGAATAGCAAATTAAAGTGAATGAAAGTACAATCAGCATATTTACCTTGTAAAGAAGTACAAGTCATTTTTATTTTGCAATTGAAGATATGTGTGGGGTAGTATGGTGTAGTAGTTAGAAAGATGACTTTGGAGTTGAGAAGGCCTTGTATACAAGTTCTACCTCTGAAACCTCCTGACTGTGTTATATCGAACAAATCACTTAACTACTCAGTGACCAACTCAGTTCTCTCAGACTAGAAGTTTCAATGCTTTACATTAGTAGGGGGAAAGTGTACCCAGGAACTCCTTATACCAATGATATCACTGATATATTTTTTTTAAAGATGAAAGATTATATTTAACACACCTAAAATTGTACTGATTTTCCTTTTAAGCAAGAGCATTACATTTATTGCTTTATTTGAAAGTTACATAGAAAAAAAGGAATTAAGTATAAACTTATAGAGGGAAAAAATCACCTTACCTGACATAACAATAAATAAATATTAAATATTTTTTAATAATTCTAAATATACAACATAATCTACACAGCACACATATACCCATTATACCTAACAGAGACATATGTGTAAACAGAATGCCAGACCACGGCTCTTATTAGGACATTAGAAGAAAATTCTTTGTTCTACAACAAAATCAGAGGCTTAAGAGGATAAACAGCACATATCCAATTAAGGGTCCTAAGTACAAGTTAGGTAGTTACTGCCATAACCTACTGCTAAAACAGTAGCTTTTGTTGGCACGCTTTAGGAAGTAAATATTTACCTAGAGAAATGTAATTTCCTTTTCATTTATATAGAAGCCACCCGAACTGGTCTCTGATTTCCAATTTTCTTTTCATCAGTTAAGGTAGCGCAAATATTTCTCATTTTGTTCATCTTGATTTTAGACTTTCAGAGTGAATTTCTATTTAGAAAGAGGAGAATGTTTTCTTAAATTTAATTATTGTCTCCTTTCCTTTAATTATGAGTATGTTTAAAAATTAGAGAAACAATTTGTTCTAATATTAGGAAATGTCTGTTTTCAAAGTTATTCTGATTAACACCTGCTATGAGAAGCAAATGCAAACTTTCTTGCAAGTAAATGTAATTGTTAATAATTTCATCATGATTGCTATAACAGCAATTTATTTATTCTTAATTTATTTTCATAATGAACTGCTTCAGTAAAATGACAAATGATTCCATTAGTTAGGAAACTAAAATGTCAATTTACAAGTGGACTTTGGTGACTAATTTGCTGAGTCGAGGCTTTTGTTTTAGTTATCATAATAATATTTGGCTATGCTCTGTGAGCAAAATTTATGAGGTCTTAAATATTAATCTTTCAATTTACTGAAACCAGGTAATTTTCAACTTGAAAATGGGAGCACTTTTCCTTTCAGGGTGTAAGAACACACAAGTTTTAGGCAGAAACTTCTGAAATGTTGTCACCCCAATAAACAATGAATACTTTGTTCTGAGGGATCATAAAAATAATTCTTGTTCACTAATGGCTGCAAATATCAGCCCATTGCCAACACAGTTTCTTGTGGCAAACACTGCTTGGTTGTCAGTAAAAGAAAAGGGATTACATCAGCATTCAGGGAGAAAAAATGTTCTGTTCGTCTTGCTCCATAGTCTATGTGCAATCAGCCTACAGCTAATGGAAGCCCTCCAGTGCTAAGCAATAAACAAACACAGTTGGGCAAATAGTCCAAAATCAAATCTAGTATATAAGGTGGACAATACATAGTTAGTTCCATTACCGAATCCTCCCTTGGGAACCAGAGCTGCTTCGGAGCCCTTCTCATTACACACCAGCACCATCTGTAGCCAGCCTGAACCTTATTTGGGAATTTATAAAGTACACGGAAAAAATAGACTAGGAACCAAGAGCCAGAGAATCCTATTTCAAGTTTAAATTTTGCTTGTGAAAGATCATTTGGCTTTAGACTCAGCAAACAGTGGGCCTCATCACTCACAATGAGGTACGCATGTAGCAGGGATTACTTCAGATCAGGGAGATTGAAGGTAATTGCTACTTTCCACAGGGAGATACTCAGTACTAGTATATCTCAACAGACGTACAGTCCAGGACCATTAGGTGCAGGGCTTCCATCCCACACCAAATTTCAAATGTCCTTTTGTTTTGTTTCTACCTCTGCTTTGGGGAAATGACCAAACAAACTTCCTTATGTAATACTAAATTATAAGTGGGAAAGAACTTGTCTACAATAGCATATTGGAATCCCACAAATTTGATTTTTATTTCACTCTTGAGGGTGGCTTTGACTGAGGACCACTGTATAAAGGTTTTATTCACTTATAAGAAGGGAAATTAAAAAAAACAAAACACCATCATGATATAGACTGCTTAGGAATTTGTGTTAAAGAATGAGATATTCATTATAAATTTTACCAATAAGTTGTATAAAAAAATCTGTGTTGTACCTGAAGAACTTCACCAAAGCCACAATCATAAGATCATAGATTTAGAAGTGGAAAGGACCTTAGAAGTTATTGAGACAAGCCCTTTGTTTTACAGATGAGGAAACTGAGGTCAAGAAGTTAAATGATTTGCTCAGGATAAGACAGTAAGTGTTTGAGGCAGGATTTTAACTCAGTTCTTTGATTTGAAATCCAGAACTTTATCCACTATTAGACATTAATCTATATAAGCAACAAAACCTCTATGGAAATCTGATATTTTTCCTCCCCTTGATTCAAGTGTATATAATAGTGCTAACAATGTATTTTTAGATGAATTTAGTTTTCAACATTCATTTTTAGTTGTAAATTTTTCCCTTCTTTTCCCTACCCTTCTCCCTCTCCAAGATGGCATGCAATCTGATATAGGTTATAGATGTATGATCCTATTATACATATTTCCACATTGGTTATGTTGTGAAAGAAGAATCAGAACAAAAGGGAAAAACATGAGAAAGAGAAAACAAACAAAAAAGGAGAAAATGGTATGCTATAGTTCTTTTTCTGGACATGGATAGCATTTTCCATAATGTTTTTTTTTTTTTAGTTGTCTTAGATCACTTCATTGCTGAGAAGAGCCAAGTCTTTCAAAGTTGATCATTGCACGATTTTGATGTTACTATGCACTTTGTTCTCTTGGTTCTGCTCACTTTACTCAACATCAGTTCACCCAAGTGTTCTCAGGTTTTTCTGAAATTCTCTTGCTCATCATTTTTCATGGCACAATAGTATTCCATTACATTCATACTCTACCTCTTTTTTAGTCATTCCCCAATTGATGAGCATCCCTTCAATTTTTAATTCTTTTCCTCCACAAAAAGAGCTGCTATAAACATTTTGTACACATGGGTCCTTTTTATTATTTCTTTGGGATACAATAATGTATTTTTAAAATTAATGCTTTGACAATGGACTTGAAGTCAGCAAAATCTGAATTTGACTTCTACCTCACCTTGGGTAACTGACCCTCTCTTGGTCTGTTTTTTTCATCTGTAAAAATGGAGCTATAGAATAGTGCTATTGAGAGGATCAAATAAGATAATATATGTAAAGTACTTTCCAAACCATAAAGAAGTCTATGTAGCACAATGAACAGAATGTTGGCCTGAGTTCAAATCTAACTTTAGATACTTTCTAGCTGTGTGACCCTAGCCAAGTCATTTAACCTCTGTTTGCCTCAGTTTTCTTAATTGTAAAATAGGGATAATAACAGCACCTACTTCACAAGATTATGAAAATAAAATGAGATAATATCCATAAATAGTGATCAGCATAGTGCTTGGCATCTAGTAGGTGTTAAATATTATTTCCCTTTTCGTTAATATTAAGACAAAATGATGAAGTTCAGAGTATCCTCAACACAGAATAGGGGCTTAGTAGTTTCCAAGTTTCTTGCTTGGCCCTGAGTATCTACTAGAGTTTAGACCCTGATACTAGTGGTAAGTCAATAGTTTCCAGGACTCTAGGCTTACCTTAAGCCCCAGTGACCATCAGGGAGGAATCTGGAACTCTAAAGATGGCAATAGGTCTCAACTACAGATGTTCTTACCCTCAGGAGAATTCTTTCCTTACTGAAATGATATCAGATACCCAGGGACCAGCAGCAGCTCTCAGTCAAATTATGATCGAATGAGGTTTGTTTGTCTTTGACAAATCCAGATCAAACTTTTCCGTCCAGTTTAGCACTTGTCACACTGCCTGGAGCTCCGGGTTCTTATGGCATCTGATATCTACTGTTAGGGTAGAAATTAATCTAAGAAATTCATTTATACTAAAGTGTCAAGGACTTAGTATATTATCATTTTCAGGTATGTATATAGTACTTAGCATAGCAGATATGTAATGCTAAAGGGGGGTATGTTTTTGAACAAAAGCTTTCCTAACAGCCTTCAAATCGCATACTTCTCTGTTTACATGTAAACTTGTTCCTAAAATAGATAATAATACAACCCCCATAGAGAAACTAAAAAGACTATTCAATAGACAAATCACTTGGAATCTGAAAGGCTTAAAAGCCAGGTACCATAACATGATTGAAAAAATGCTGTTCATGATTATTTTTCTATTGTGTCGGATGCCTTATGTACAACGGTTTCTATTTCTTTACATGGTCAGTTGAGCCATTCATTCTGAAGCTGAATAAAAGGTGGGATTGTATCAGGAAAGCTGTAATAGGATCCTGCTTTGGGTGGGAATGGAGAACTAGGGCAAAGAAATCTCCCTCAACTTATTTCTTCCCTTCTGCCTTTCCTATCAATTGCTCAGTCAGCATTTATTGTCTACTATGTACCAGGAACTATAGTAGGCACTGAGAATTTGATGCAATAAATGAAACAATCACTACTCTCAAAGAGCTTGCATTCTAGCAGAACACTCAAGTCAAGTCAAGTATATATACATATAAAGAACAAATACAATTAGAAAAAAAGTGAAATCACTAGAAGGTCTCCATATAGGTAGGGAAAGATAATTTATTTAGCAACAAGAGCCAACATTTCTCAGATTCAAGATGGAGGTTAAACTTTTTCAGTATAAGGAAATGTCAGTTAACAAGCTACACCTGACTGGAAAGTACTATATTACAGAAAAGGTTGTTTGGGAAAATGCAAATGGATTAGATATGTAGGGGTTAACCCCAAAGCACAGTCAGAGCAGGATCACCACTAGGTGTAACCAGGTATTTACCGTCCCTCTCTAGTCGTCTCCTCTCTAGTGACAATCTTCTCCAGTGCTACCTTTTCAGTCTGGGAGTCTAAATTCAGACATTTTCTGCTATCCATCCTGATTTGGACAATTATTGTTCTGATCTTTTTATAGTAAACATCTTATCATTTTATCATGCTTCTGACTCCTCCTTATCTCTTAATCTTTACACCTTGTTTTATAGATCTGAGGTCATCTCTATAGCTTTTATTTCTGATCTCTGTGTTTCTGATTTCAGGATCAGTAACCCAATACTGATTGTCCCCTGCTTCCTTTTTTTGAATTAACAGTCTGTACTTTAAATAACTCTTTACACCACACATATAGTATCAAACAAAAGTGGAAGGTCAGTGGTTCCATGGCTCAATGGAGGGATGAATTATTAGCAAGAATTATAGTACTTAAAATTATTGCCAAGGAATTCAGAGATTTTTTTAAAATTCTTGTAGACCAAATGGATATCAAGTTATTTTGGGGGCCAAAGCTGCCTCCGCTGATGATGCAGCAATGTTCATAGGTCTTCTGAATATTCCCAATTTCTTCATGGAATTCCTTTATAGGATTGTCCTTATGTCTTTGTGTTATATACTGTGTCCTTTTGAAGATATCACAAGTACTTGTCAATCAACAAGAATTTAATACTATTTGTTATGTTCTAGGCATTGGCCTAGGTCAAAATTAGTATAGAATAAATATTTTATACAAGAAATGGGAACCTGTGGCCTTAAGGGTCACATGTGACCCTCTAGTTCATCAAGCGCATCCCTTTGACTGAATCCAAACTTCACAGAACACATCTCCTTAATAAAAGAATTTGTTTTCTAAATCTTGAACTCAGTCAAAAGACCACATCCAAGACTTAGAAGGGCCACATGTGGCCTTGAGGCTGCAGGTTCCCCACCCCTGTCCTAGGTACTAAGGAAAAAAACAGAAATAATGGGAAAAAAAATCTCTTCTCTGGAATATTCTCTCCTGAGACATCAAAGTTTGACTCTACCCCTGATTTGAAGTTCTTAAGGGGCTGAAAATTTCCAGTTTGCTCTCTCATCTCCCATATTTTATCCACTTGTCATGATTCTGGCAGGATTCCCTAATTACCTACACATTATGCATACCACCATAATATGTCATGGGGCCTGACTCCTCCATAATTATGTACATAATATGTATATACATACAATTGTATGTATATGATTCTTGTTTTATTGAAGAAGGATCTGTAAGATTCAGTTGTGCCTGCATTTTATCATGTATGTTTAGCCCTCTTCAGTCTATCTACTTCTATTTCCCTATGTTTCAAATGCCTGACTTGGGAGTTCTACATTACATATCATATAACTCCTATTCAGTTAATTAATTTGCTAATTATTAATTATAATACTTTTATTCTCTTAATCTTAAATAAAAAGACTTTAGGGGTACTTATTGGTGGAGTATAGATTGTTTTATGCATGAATCACCTCTAACCAAAAAGTACTTGGCAGGTGGAATATCATTGTTCTTACAAGCTCCCTAGGATCCTTCTTACCAACCCTTATTAATCTTACTCAGTAGAGAATGGTAGACATAGGGGAATTCAAACTGCAAAACAAAAGCCCTACCCAGGAACCCCTTTTCTCTGCTTCTAAATGTATAAAAAGACACAGATTTCTTTCAAAAGAAAATTAGTTAGTGACTGGATAGGTCAGGCCAGTATTGATGACACATTGACTATTCCAGAATTTGTGCAATGAGCCCTGTGTTTTTGTACACAGGAACAAGAAGCACTATACTTATAGAATTGGTCTACATTTACAATTCATAGAGTGGCCACTGAAAAAAATTTCACTTAAGAAAGTGAGTACTTAGAACCTTGATAAAAATGTAAAACACCCTTTTAGTTCTTCAAGGGGCAAAGGATCTTCTCAGTGTCATGTGGTTTCTCTTCACATTGTAGATACTTACCTTAGCAATCATCATTTTTTTGTTTTTTGTTTTTTGTTTTGGAGGGGAAAGGTAGGGCGATTGGGGTTAAGTGACTTGCTCAAGGTGACAGAGCTAGTAAGTGTTAAGTGTCTGAGGCCAGATTTGAACTCAAGTCTTCCTCACTTCAGGGCCAGTGCTATATTCACTGTGCCACCTAGTCGCCCCAGCAGTAACCTTCTTTTCAGGCCACATAGCTAGAGCATGCAAAAGGTTGAATGAGTTGTAATTGGGTAGTATGTGCCTTATGCCCTAAGAAAAGGATAAGAATGGAAGGATGGGAAAAGATAGCTGAATGTTTCACTTCTTACTTCTGGAATTACAATTATTTTCCATCACTAAGTTGACACGATGTATTGTGACTGGCAATACTTTTGCTCATGTTCCATGGAATTATAGTCCCTACTGAATATAGCATGTTTTCTGACCCATTGAGAAAAAAAGAAATAACAGAAAACAGAAAAACAGAAAATAGTATTTTCCGGTTTTATTTTGCCATCTGCAGTTTTAAACTCTGCTTGTGTTTTTTTTCAGTTTTTCCCTGCTACCTACCTACCAAGTACTGGTTAGATTGAAACTGAAACTGTATATGAAATATTTCATCACCTTTTTTTCTAAAATTATTTTTATATCTTCCACCTCTGGTGCAACAACCTCTAACCATTCCATTACTTTATAATAGTCAATCAAGAACTTTACCCACAAAAATCCAAATACAATGCTAGATTAATTTAAAAGAAATAGTTAAATGTGAAAATTAGTACAGTATAAATATTTTATATAAGAAATGGCAATAAAAATATTGTTGTATTATTTACTTAAGGAGAATAGCTAACTAATTTTATAATAATTCAGATACTGTAGATGTAAATATTTTTATCTAGTATTTTAAAATCTTACTTTCAGACTTTTTTAAATATAGGAAACTCTGTAAACATCTTATGTTTTTTCTTCTATTGTTTCCATAAACTAGAGACACATGTGTGTATGTGTCTATGTATCTATCTGTATATACACATGTAATACAGATTATCTTCACTATTACAGTACATCACAATGAAATATAATAGAGTACATATTAAAATTTCCCATTAATATAGTAGAGATACTTACCAATCCATATTCAGATATGATATCCTCTGAAAATCTAGATAGATCACCAGGGAAACATTTAATCCACCCAAATAAGATAATCCTAATTAATGGCAGCCGGGTACTAAAAAGTATTAATCCTTCCCAGGGCTTGATCTGTTCCCATGGAAAATATCACACTGATAAAATTAAAAATTCTTTGGGAGCACTGGTCAAAATTATTATGATAACAATTTTCTGTAGTCTACTGCCATAGGGCCCATAATATCTAGAATTAAGACACTGAAAAGCTTTCCTTGATTTTTAGACTTTTAATGTATTTTCAAGGTTGAGTTAACATTAACAATTAATGAATGAGTATTTTTAACAATATCAAGGAAGATATACACCCATGTGTGGTGGGAAAGTTTTGTTTGCCAGCGGGTAGGAAATGAATTCTTAACATTGCTATCTAGGTTTCTTACTGTGTTCTCAGGAATGTCTTTATGTAATTGATTAAATAAAATGAGATCTATTACACACTACTGTTTCATTCTATTCATATCCTGATTAAATGTTGCCAATGTTTATTGTAATAGTCATACTC
Organism: Petaurus breviceps papuanus; assembly: GCF_028583685.1. NCBI lineage: Eukaryota > Metazoa > Chordata > Mammalia > Diprotodontia > Petauridae > Petaurus > Petaurus breviceps. Next base: position 90,913,455 of record NW_027187419.1, on the reverse strand, counting down.
CCTTGGGATAAACTAGAGAGGAATTCAGAATTTCCAATATACCTGCAATTGGAAATTCTAAGCTAGATATTGGAAGAATACTCTGACTAGAAACTTTCATTAATATTTGACCCCAATTTGCCATCTCTACTATAATGACTGGGAGAAGTGAAACATTCAAAACATTTTTTCTTCTTATATTATCAGGGGATAACTCAAGGATCCACAACGGAGGCCTTTAGGCACTTTGTCACTAGTAAAAGAAGTTATGTTTAAGGCTAATGAGAGGTATTAGGATAATAGGGTAGCATCAGACACCCTTATCCCAACCAAATTTAGGCATCAGTAATTATTAATTTTTTTTTAAATTCCCTTTGGTCCTAAAACTTGCATCACAAAAAATAGGAAATAAATAGGGAAAATTACAATTCTTTTATTATAATAGTGGATTTAACTACCCTACAAGGATTCAAGAAGGATGTGGCATAAGTAGTAAATGGGAAACCAAAGGAGAATCTATAATGGATTGTCTTTCCAGTTCAAGATAATAAATCTGATTTGCAGTCAAATGACAAAAGTATGAACAGTGTAAGATGGGTAACTGGAATAGAATTATGAACCCAGTACTCAGAGATCCTGGCTAGGGCACTGTTCTAGTTTGTTCAGAGCAGAGCAAAGACCCAGTCCAAAGCTCAAAATGATAACCATGAGGTCAGTCAAGAGTTCTGAGCTAGGCCACACACTTATACCCTCTCCCTGCTTAATTTTCATCCTCCCAAATTTGCACTCCTGTCCCCAGGCCAAGAACACTTTTAGTCAGTGCCCAAGCCTTCAAGGTATGCCAGGAACACAAAAGATTCTCAGAGCTGATCATAGACTCAGTCAGCAGTTTGTGCCTGGATCTCAGACTTAATATGGGAAGCACTCAGGAGAGATCATGGGATTAGTCAACCCACCCAACAAAGGGGTTTAGTGTAGGTCTGTCCAGAGTAGATTCATTATCTGCAAAAATGATTAAGTCAAAAGGAAAAAAAGAGCTATTGTGAGTCTAGTGATCCCAAAGACACAAACTCAGAAGAAAGTAATTACAAAGTAGCTATGAGCAAAGCTTTAAAAAGAAAAAAGAAACACCCAAAACATAGTTTCCCTATAAGATCAATTAGAACTGCTAGAAGACATAATTCAATGGTTAAAACAAGTAGTTTAAAAAGTGATGTTAGAGATGAAATGAGAGTACCAGAGTAGCAAAGTTGGAATAAAAATGAGAGCTATGGAAGAAATTTGAAATAAAACCACTAGGTTGACACATGAGATACAAAACCTTATTCAAGCCACAGACCCACTGAAAATTAGAATGGAGCCAACAGAAGCCAAAAACTCAATAAGATAAGAAAAAATATTTTTAAAAGTTAAAGATGGGGAAAAAAAGAAGAAATGTAAGATATCTCATGAAAAACAACTCAACTGGAAAACATATCAAGGAAAGAAAATTTAAGAATCATTGGACTACATGAAAGTCATGATCAAATAAAGACTCTATACATCATATCCCAAGAAATAATGAAAGAAAACTGCCTGGATCTCTTAGAACAGAGGGTTAAGTAAAAATACAAAGACTCTACTGGTCACCTCCTGAAAGAAACCTCAAAATGAAGATTCCTAGGAAAAATATAGCCAAAATCTAGTGCTTCCAGGTCAAAGGAAAAATACTTCAAGATGTCAGAAAGAAAGAAACCATAGCCAGGTCATAGGAGATTTGGCAGCTACTCCTATTAAAGGAACATAAAACATGGAACTCAATATTACAAAAGGCAAAAGACATAGACTTATAAAACAAAAATTACTCACTAAACAAAGCTAATTATAATCCCATAGGAAGAAAGGTGATCTTTAATGAAATAGAAAACTTCCAAGCATTCCTGATTAAAAGATCAGAGTTTAATAAAAATATTTAAATATAAATATGGGAATAAAGAGAAATATTAAAAGGTATATATAAATGAACATCTGGAAAATATTTTTTTTAGCTACAAAATGTTTTCATTCTAATGGGACGATATAAGTACGATACAAAGATCTCTTAAGAACCATCATGTCAGTAGAAGTCATAGAGGGAGCCAAATAAGATGGAGGGCCTGGCATTGATTTTTGCTGTTCTGATAACCTTAAAGGGGGAAAGGAATGGTATGAAGATTCACTAGAACATATAATTTTAAAAAATAATCATGAATTGATAGGATTACCCAAAATTTTGAACTATACATACTATACTTCAGTTGAAGACTCTCGATAATCTGCATCTACTATGAAGCAAATTACCTAAATAATTAATAAAATGCTTCCTTTGTCAGATTCCTGAATTTATGTCTGCATCTTCATCTACTCCTACCGTCCATTTCTTCTGTGCATTTGAATAAAATTTGCCATCCACTCCTCCCTCCATTCTAGTACAGCTCGGGTCACAGTAAATAGAGCACTGAAACTGGAGTTAGGAAGATTTGATTTCAAATCCAGAGTCAGACACTTACGAGTTATGTGACCTTGGTTAAGTCACTTCAACTTCTTTCTACCTCAGTTTCCTCAATTGTAAAATGAGGATGATAACAGCACAAACCTCAGAGGATTGTGGTAAGAAACAAAGAAGATATTTCTAGTGCTAGGCACTATAGAAATGTTTATTCCCTTTTCTTCCCTTCCCCTCCTTCCATTCTTCATTCCTTTCCCCTCCACCTCTAAGAATCCACCCTCCCTTTTCCCATCAGGATATTTATGAATGTGTGAGCTATATTCCCAAACTCAGAAATGGAAGAACGATAGAAATTAGCTCAGTTAAGATGGGATAAGAAAATACAATATTATTGGGAACATGGAAGTCTTCTTTCTTTTTTTAAACTGCCAGTAATGCATGTCCAGATTTTCTCAGGTCATCTCATACTATTTAGTTCATCTGTAACTGTTTTATTTGACTTCAGTTTCCTGATCTGCAGATCTCTTTTTCAACAAAATTGCAATAAAATACCAAAGCTATTCCGAATACTGCAAGGAAGAATAATTCACTGGAAGCAGTACTTATAAAAAGAGATCAGAAAAACCAGTGGGATTTTTATTTTGTCAAAACCTTGTTAGTCATGTTTTGGTTTTGGATTTACAGTCTATGGAGTATTTTATGCTTCTCAAATTTCTTCTGCTCACTTGTGACTCTCAAACCTAATAGAAATCTCCTTTTCCCCTTCAAGTAATACTTGTCTGCTTCTAGAGCTACCAAGGGAATACTTAATTTTTTTTTCCAAACCAGCCTGAGTGGTGGAAAAAACACATACAGAATAAGAACCATAGAAAATTGAGTGTCAACATAGTCCAAATAATCCAAAAAGAATGTTGCAAAAAAGGGAGGAAACACCTTAAAACTCACAAATTTGCATAATCAAACTCAATTTCCCACATGACTTACTGTGGACAACATACACCTGGGTAATACATAATCCTCAAACTTCATTGTAATCTAAAACTTCAACTTTCTCTTCTTTTAAAGCATTTTAGTGAGTTTTTTTTTATTTGAACTAAATGGGTGTGTTTGAATTTTACTTCTTTCTTGACCTAATTGATCTTCTAGAGCAGTTCTTAACTTTTTATGTAATGGACATCTTAGATATCTCCATAGGCTGGTGAAACCTAAGGACCCCTACTCAAAATGATAGGCTTTAAAAATGTCATAATTGATTAAAGTGCTAAATTTCAGTTAGACGTTAGTGAAACTAAATATGTCTTTTTCACATTCAGCTTCATAGATCCCCTTACGTCCATCTGTGAACTATAGCATAAGAACCCTTGCTCAAGGGGGAGCACAATCTATGGTACATCCAATGCCCCATTCTCCATCATCATTCCCTTCAAAAGGAAGAAATATCATATTTAATGGATAGAAACAAATTAGCTTTGAACAACACATTTTTTAAAAGAATTTTAAAAGTATCACAGGTACGATAAATGTACCAAGTACAAAGCACATATCTATACCATATACTCCTGTCAATCTTCCCAAAAGGCAACGGAGAGGTATATACTAGGTATAAGTAGGCTGCAACACATTAGCAACTTCAAAAGAAGTGGCATAAAAGATGCCATCTGAGAAATGTATGCCCAGCAACAAAGTAGGCCAACCACATGGAGAGAGCAAAGGATCGATAGGAAATGATAGCCCGTATGCACTACTATTCTCCACACAATGTCAAGAGGTGTGGGAGAAGGCCCCTAGCATATTGAGTGCATCTCCTGTGGAGAATTTACAGGAGAACATGGACAAGAGTAGTATGGGATGTGACTTCATACTGCACAGATGGATTATGATTTGTGCCTTCGGAAGACATGCTCATATTGATGAAATCACGGACCTATCAAAGTAGAGAGAAAACTATAAGCTCTCCTAAGTACAAGAACAAGTTGTTTCAAAGTTGAGGTAATTAAAGACATTTTTAATATCTTTACACATTCATGTGTACCTTAATACTGTAGAACTATGTAGAATCTTAGGATCATAGTTTGAGAACTAGAAGGGACCTCAAAGGCTACCTTGTCTAATTCCTTCTTGTAACAGATGAAGAAACTGAAGTCCAAGGAGTATAAATGCCTTGCTCAACGTCCCAGATAGTGTAGGAAACAAAATAGAATAGAATAATCAATATAGTTTGCTAAGGCCTTCAGACTCACAGTGAATTTTCTATTTCTTTGTGTATCCCTTAATGGTATATGCCACAAGTTTCTTCACACAACAGGGGCTCAATCAATGCTCAAAGATTACTTGTTGAGTGTATTCCCTTGCACAGTAGGAAAATTATACAGCAATTCTGATAAATTATATGAAGAATTTTTTTTAAATAGCACTTGATGCCTCTTTTATTTTATTTTTTACATCATAGTCATTTCTGGATGTGTTCATTCACTGAACCTTCCCTTTTTACAAAGAAAAAGCAATACCAATTGATGCAGCAAGTATGACTAATATCATATGCACCACTCTATAATTATAGTCCCTCACTTCTCCACAAAGAGAAGAAAGGTATATTTCCTCAGCTCTGTTAATAATTAATTTTTTAATGTGACACACAGTGTAGCTTTGTTTTGGTATTAATTTCATTTACTTTGCTATAGTCATTTTGCATTGTTTTCCTTCACCTAATAATTTCACTAAGCATTAATTCATATAGTTCTTCCTATGCTTCTCTGAAATCTTCATATTTATTGTCATAATAATATTTCATTCATGTACAAGAAAGTGTCTAATCATTTCATAATTGAAGGATTCATGTTTTTTCTAGTTTAAAATAGTTTAGTCAGTCTGGAAAGATTCTGTCTTTACCTTTCTATGTAGAGTCATGCTCTCTCTGTCTCTCTCTGTCTCTGTCTCTGTCTCTCTGTCTCTCTGTCTCTCTCTGTCTCTGTCTCTGTCTCTGTCTGTCTCTGTCTCTGTCTCTGTCTCTCTCTGTCTCTGTCTCTCTGTCTGTCTGTCTCTCTCTTTCTCTCTCTCTCTCCCCCTCCCCCATTCCCACCCACCCCATAGATAGTGTAGTAGTTAATATAGTCAATCTTCTAGGACTTGAAATCTTCTTCAGAGCTTCTAAAGGACTGAAAAGTAAAAAAAAAAAAAAGCCTACCTATAAATTGCCATGGTTCTATACTTATGTCTTTACATTTCTCAAATAATTCTTAATTTTTAGAAAATTTGCCTAGTTGTTAGTAAACTTCCCCCACACAGACCATTGTGTTTGCACCTTTCTAATGTATTTGGCATGAATTATGCTTATTTGTGTCTCTCTTATATGCCCTATTTGCAAGTAAGTTCTATGAGGGCAAGTATCTTATTTACACTTTCTGTCTCTACCCTGAACCAGTGTTTTACACAGTTGACATTTGACAAAGATTTGTTGGGTTGACATTATGACCAAAAGTCTAGAATAGGTTTTTACATAGGGAAATATAAGTTGCTTCCTTTCCGGAAACCAGTTGATAGAGACTTTCTTAAAGTTTTACTTTATTTCATTAGAATTAAACTACCTACTTGCAATACTTGCAGTTTAGGAAATTACTCTTAATAACACCTGGCATAATTACAAGCTGTTTGACCCTAGGCAAATCACTTAAGCTATCTCTAACCTTCAGTTTTCTCATCTCTAAAACAGGGATAGCAATAATGCCTCTTTTGTAGGCTTGCTATGAGGAGCAAATAAGATAATATGCTTAAATACCTTTGTAAATCCTAAAACATCATACAAATGTTGACTGTTGTTATTTGTTATTATCATTTTTGTTTCTCTCATTTGTAGATATGAATATGAATTATTTATGGTTGTAAAGAATGTTTTAAAAATTCCATCAACCATTTCACAAATGAGTGAAATGATCATACTTTAACTGGAAATAGATCTTGAGTTTAGAGTATTCTGAGTTAATATTGACACATTTTTACTGTATCCTCCTATCTGATTTTTCTTTCTTAAAAGCAATTTTTAAGTTCCCTTTGTAAAAAAGAATATAATTAGGCCTGAACTAATGGAGGAATGGAAAGTTTCTGTGATTAAAATTTTGAGACTTTTAATTGTACTTTTATATTTCAAAAAGGTAAATAATTTTCATTAATGCCACAAGAAGAAAAAATAACACAATTATCTTAGAAAACCCCATGTTCTCCATCCAACCAACCACTTTATATACTCAGTTGAAGACTGTGAAAACATATTTAACCTTCAAAATGGAAGCTGGCCCACCTTACCTTTCTTGACTAAGAAAGACATTTAGGGAAAAACCGAATGTATTCAGAATAGGGGATCCATAAAGAAAGAAGCTTTGTGGGAATTTCCTCAATTGTGACAGGTGCTCTGCCATGCACCTTATTTTTATAGCCACTCATGAATCTTTTAACCTATCTAACCCAAGAATTTGTATTACATCCTCCCAGCAATTTTCAAGTTAGAGGAAGTGATCATTTGAGGTATCTTACTTTCCAGTTCATCTTCTACCAAGGAGATACATTTAACAATCTGTTTTGATATGTTATTTGATTTGTTATATTTTAGAACATAAATTGAAGATAGTGTTTTAGAATCTCTATACTCAGTTTTGGGTTTCAAATAATATTCTGTTTTATTTGGTAATTTTTTTTTCTGTGCTGTTTTTCCTTCTGGTATTCTTCCTTATTTAAATTTCACAGAGCACTATTCCTTCAGAGTTGAAAAGTCCTTTGGTCTCTGGCATAGGCATAGCCAATAAAATAGAACTCCTCAGATGCTGCTATCAAGAAGGCATTTCTGACCTCAATACATAGCAAAATCACTGGACAAGCCCTTTGGCATATTCTGTGCCTTGAGATCTTCATCAGCTTATATGTACTCTATTAAGAAAATCCCTAGGGCACACCAAATATAGAGGAATACAAGCACAGGTAGTGAGGGATAACACCCAGGTAACTAGACTTCCCAAAACTTCAGAGCTTTTCTATAAATTGCTCTCTTTCCTGGCCTTCTTGCTTTCTCATCTGAGATACAGCAAGCTCATAAAGTAGAGCAGAAACCTGAAGTAGCATTTGATAAAGATAGGATTGATACAGCTAGCTTCATAAGTGGAGAGAAGCTGATGCTCCCATCAGAATTATTGTTAAAGCTGTTGCCTTCCTGTTCTGCCAATCAATTACTTTATATTCCTGGATGTCGTAACATCCAGGTTCCATTATTTGAGGAGCATTAAACAAAAGGCCCGAAAATCTGGCATGCTGTTTTCTCTTGCCAGTCACCAGCCTAAGCCACTTGGAGGTATGCCCTCAATGTAGTCAACACTTTATTTTGTCATTCCAGTTGACCTCACTGCCGCCAGTCTTATAGTCAATCTATTCTACATACAGATGTAAAAATGGACTTTTTCTAAAGTTTGATCATTCCTCTGCTCAAAAATTGTCACAGTTTTAACACTCTTTTAACAAATCCAGTATTTTTTTCAGAATTTCTATTCCCCAAACTTGTCTGATTTTGAAAACTTTTTTATCTATAAATAAACTATACAAAAATAATATCTTACTTGTTACAACAATTGAAGCTATACTATATCATTTTATTTTTCTAAATCTCTTCCTCTCTCTTTCTGCTTAGTATCAGAACTTTGTTTAGTGAGCAGAAATACCTTACTCATGTTCTGCCTCCAGTAGATGCATGAAAGCACAGCTCAAAATTTCAAGACTCATGAAGCTTTCCCATTAACATGGGACCTTCCTCTCCCCAATGTTATTTACTGTGGTAGAGAGTGTTTAATTACACTAAAGAAAATAATAGATATAAGTGAGGAAGTTGGTCTTTCAGAGACCTAATAACATGAAAGAGATCTGATAACGAGGTGTTAAACTAACTATAAAATTATGGCAAGACCAAGTGATCCCTTTATGAGGTTTAAATAAGTCCCTTGGGTGAATCAGGAAGGCAATTGCCAGAGGATCAAGACTGATAAGTCACCCCTCTAGATAACCTAGAAAAGTCAGTGGAGTTATTCTAGGGGAGATTCAAAAAAATGAACCAACTTCAGATTGCATGTGGAGAAGAGCATAGAACTAAAGAAAAAAGGAAGCCTTGAGAAGCTGTGGGGAGTAGGGAAACAGGAAACATGGAAAGATATAACTTTAAAAGGATCAGAGACAGCAGTTAAGAAGTGGGAGTTAATGAACTGATAGGTAAGAATAAATGCTCTCTTGGGGCTGATGCTCTCTTGCTTAAGATCCTCTAGAACATTAAGCCCCAAAGCCATAATCTCACATCCTCTTTCTTTACTTTTTCTCCCTTATGGAAATTCTGGGCATGGGAAATTTTGTGGACTTTTGTTTTAAATATGTGCTTTGTATTCATAGTGTATGTTAAACAGGCCTTTGCTAGTCTACAATTACTTATTGGAAATAAAGAAGCAATTAAGTACCCCTCCCCCCCCAAAAGAGAGAGAAATAGATCTAAAGCTAAGATGTTTTGCCATCTCTACTTGGGGGCTTGCAGCTATTAAAAATGGATCTTTTGATAGAACTACTGTGAACAAGAAGAGGGAGTATCTTGAAAAACTGAAAACTCATCTAGCCTAATGAGTCAATAGTAAGGTGAAAGGGGCAAATAAGTGTGGTTGACCAATCCAACTCCACCACTACTACATACACATATCACAGCATATAGGATATAAGTAAATCTTTCCTTTCAAAAACAGTTCCTTTCCTGAAAACATTAACAAAATTGATAAAGGTTTAATGGTTTGAACACTCAAAAAGAAAGTTGATAATTCACTAGCAAACATTTCCTGATATAATAGAAGAAATCATTTTAAAAATCAAAGGAGAAATAAATGAAAGTGAAATTAAATGTTTTATTGTATTATCAAGCGAAACAGAAAATTTTAAATGAGTAAAAAGTGGAGAAACCATTAAGTAATTTGATTTTTTAAAAAGAGAAACAAAACCATTTGACAAAAATTAACATAGTTAATTTGCAAAAATAAGAGGAATTGAAAAATTTTTTAAAAATTTTACACTTAATGATATGCCAATCAAACCAAGAACTTAATAGAAATGGATGAATAATTATGATCTCAGGAGGGTAAATTTAGTATACCATAGATGAAATACTAAAAAGTAAAACAATCTAACAAAAAATTAACCTTGATTTGGATAATTTTATGACCAAATTCTATCAAACTTATAAACATCAATAAATTCTTATGCTATACAAGTGGGTCTGAAATATATCTAAATAAAATAAAATGTTCTCATATAGAGGGCTCTTTATGAAACTTCTATGACACAAATGTAGTTTTGAAAACCATGCCACTTAGAGATCATAGAAAGAAAAGTATAAGCAAAGTATCAGTACTAAATGTTGATGTAAAAATTGTAAATCAAATTTTGGTTACAAAATTATAATATATTCATTTTCCCCTTCCTAGATTTGTTGAATATGCACTAAATATGCAAAGTACTCCAATACTAGGAAAACAAGTAACAGAAGCAATCATACAAATAACAAAATACACATAATTGTTTCACTAGATATATTTCTTGAAAAATACATTCATTCATATTAAGAAAATTCAGAATTATATATATATTATATGAATATATATATATATATGTATGTGTATGTATGTGTGTTTGTGTGTAATGGTTCTTTAATATGTTCAAAAGCATTTAACTACAATTTTATTTTAACATTATTTAACAGAAAAACAACAATAAAACTCCCAATAAGTTCAGGGTTGAAAAAAAAAAGATGGATTGTCCTCTCCATAATTATTTTACACATTTGTAGAAATGCTATTAAAAGCAATCAGAAAAGAGAAATAGATTGAGAGAATAAACATTACACAAATGTTGCAAAATAACTCTTTGCAAATGCTATCATGGTTTACTTAGGAAACTCTAAAGAATCAATAAAGAGATTAATTTTTAAAAATAGTTTACATAAAGTACCAATATACAAATAATTTTAAAAAATCATTAAAAATTTGGTATATAGTAACAAAAATTAGGAGACAAGACAAAATGCGAAAGTATATTCAAATAACTATTAAATGCATGAATATTTGAGCTAACCTGCTAAATCATATACTATAATTATATACACAAAACTGCAAAACAATTCTTACCAATATAAAGGAAAAATAATGAAAAATATTGAATATTCATATTTAGACAATTCCCACAAATAAAAATGTGACATGAATTCCTAAATTAATTTACAGGCATACTAATTCAAACTATCCAGCACAAGAGGTGCACCCAAAATGTTTGAGGTCTTCTTCTCTTAAAATTATGCAAATACCAGTGGAATACATGGACTTTCCATCCTCTATCTCTCAACTTCAGTGACTATGCAATCATTTTTTTTTTTCTGTCTGGACATTTTTGGTGATACCCTTTAAACGAGACAAAATAACAAAATTCATATGGAAGAACAAATGCTCAAGAGTTCCAGGGGAAATGTTGAAAAAAAGGAATGAAAGTGGATTTGTGTTAGCATACCTCAAACTATAAATTATTCATAGAAGCTTTATTGTATTCGGAGAAATATAGAGATAAATTATGTGTCTATAATTGATGAGCGGTAGAACTAATTCTAGTATATGGTTGTAATGGATCCAAATTATACAATATGGAATAAAGAACATAAAGAATTCAGAGAAACATGGAAAAAATTGCACAAACTAATGCGGAATGAAATAAGAACCAGAAGAATGCAAGCAATGATTCCAAAAATGGAAACAAAAGGGTGGCCATTATAATAAGCAATCTCATTCTTATAGAAAAGTAAGAAACTATGTTTGCAGAAAATTATATATGTTGTCACACGTAGTAAATGTTTCTGTTAATTTTGCTTAATAGGTTTTCGCTATTATTGTTGTTACATTCTAGCGTTCTATGGGATTTGGTATACATTGGGAGATTATAGTGTTTGTATAAACACAAAGGGAATCCATTAAACTTGAGAAGGGGTATAAAATGGTAAAGTTTAGGAGAAGGACAGCACCTTAGAGCTGCTAGTTCTAGTTACTCTTTTAAATAATTTTGCTTAACTATTTTTTTTAAAGCAATCGGGGTTAAGTAACTTGCTCAAAGTTACACGGCGAGTTATTTTTTTGTGTGGGTGTGGAGTATCTGAGGCTGGAACCGATCCTAGGTCTCCCGATGCTGGGGCCCAGTGGCGCTCTTACTCACTGCGCCACCTGGCCGCCCCTAATTAACTATTTTTAAGAGAAAGTCTAATGGGAATGGGAGAGTATATATTTTTTTTTATTAAAAAGATTATTGTGGCAAAATAGTTTATGTTGATTTTAGTCAAGCTTCAGGGTTAGAAGCAGACTGTATGGAGTGGAAAAGTAAGAAAATGCTGGAAGAAGGAAAGAAATTCTAGGAGGTAAGAATCTGCTGGAAGAAATAATACATGATTCTTTCCAAATATTGGAAAGTGAAGGGGAGATTGGTTGATGTTCCACTCCATTTTAATTGTTTGGAGATTGAAGGGAAGTTTTATTAAAAAAAATGAGATTCACAAGTAAATGCTTCAAATATTAGACTTTTAATGGTACAATTATGGTACAATTTAAGTCACTGAAGGGAAGACTGGAAGTTTGTCCATACAAAACTCAATTGGGATCATAGGGGCATGGACAGAAGAATATAACCAGAGGCATAACTGAATCTCATTTTTTATTCATGATTCATGTTTTTAAACATACATTTTTTGCTATTCTTCATATTAGCAACATCCAAATATATATATATATATGTGTGTGTGTATACATATATAATATATATGTGTGTATATCTATCTATATGTCTATGTGTGTGTGTGTGTGTGTAATGATTCTTCTTTAATATGTTCAAAAGCATTTAACTACAACCACTTTTGCATTGAAGTCATCCACTATTACCGTATATATGTATCAATTTAATTGGAAGGATTTTGAATTGCTAGTGGAAAGTATCGCTTTATTTTCTGCCATAAACTATAATCTTCTTCATGGTGGTGTTTTTGGAAATATCATGAACACTGTAAGATGATATGGCCAAGTGTCCCACACAAGGGTGTTCCTTTTTACCTTTAGAAACATGATAAACCATTTAAATGATGAATGAATGAATAAAATAGTATTTATTAAGTCCCAATTATGTGTAAGGCACTGTACTAAGTGCCAGGAATCCAAACATAAGCAAGCAAGATAGTGCCTGCTTCAGTGATATTGTATTCAAATAGGGGAAGATGACATACAGAATGAGCTAGATCAGAAAGAGGGAGCACAGTAACATGCTTTGGAGAGGACTCAGAAACTGAATGTGGCAGCTTGATTCCAGGCAAGAACAGGTAAAAATTCACCTATCAGAATCGGTAGGAGTCCAAACTCCTGTGAGAAGAAGGAAATGCGCTTCCATCAGCTCCTTATATTGCTTTTCCAATGAGAACTTGTAAAAAAAACTTCCATTTAAATGTAACCTCCATTTTATTTTTGGTTTCATTTATAGTGAAATGTTTTTAAAAAGCTAAGTGTGCAAAATGAGAAGTCATGCAATTCATCAAATGTATATTTGAATCATATTCATATCATAGCATCTTCATTTCACTTTAACCATAATTTAATACCAGAAGTACATAAATTATATGTATACATGCATACATATATATTTAAAATTTTATATATATTTTATTTATGTATATAACTTTTTTAGATATTTAAATTTACTATAGATGGTTTCAAAACAATGATATCTATCTATCTATCTATCTATCTATCTATCTATCTATCTATCTATCTATCTATCACCCTCTGATTCCTTTTCCTCTACTCTACCACCATCATTTTGAGGTATAGGGTGTGTTCAGAGAAGACTAGTACCTCTGGTATGAGGCTAATGAAAGCTTTTCAGGGCTATTTTCTACCTGACTCACCCAATTCTCACCTGTGGCTTCAAGGAGCTCTAGCATGTGCAGTGACCACATCCTGGTAAACCATTTTAGCACACAGACCAAACCATGTTGGGGGTATCTGAGAGGTCTCTTCAGTGAATTAGTGGGGTGTCTAGCCCAAGCAGGTAAAAACTTCCCCTGGTAGAATGAGTGGAAATAATTTGTTCCCACAGCTATCAATGCAGCTGAAACAGGCACTATTAAGCATAGAGCTTAGTTAGATATTGAAGACGCCAAGGTTATCCACTGCATCTCAGGCCATTGCTGGTGCTCTTGACTTTTATCTTGCCCCTGGACTTGTATGACTCTGGAAGAGAGTGAGGCTGATGACTTTGGGCAACTCTGCCTCACTTAAATCTAATTAATGTGCGAATCTAAAGAAATCAGTCATACCATTTTACCATTTTGCCTACCTTAAAGTCCTGTGGTGACAGGTAAATGATGAACCAGCAGATAACACTGGTCACTGTGTAGTGACAACCCTGCACACAGTTGTCCCAGGTCATAGGGTTGTCTTCTTACTGAACTGACACAACACTGGGATTTGGCAGTACCTTGGGTGTCTGAGCAGACTTTTGGAAGGACTACACTGCTCATCTTCTGGCATGAGGTAAGGGCTAGAAAAGGTGCCCTAAAAATTGTCAACTTCACCCAACCTTGACCTAATTACTGTGAGAGGTGGGGATTCCACCCTGAGGTCAAAACGCACCAAAAAGAATAAACCTTGCAAAGATGATTCCACTCACCATCAGTACAGGGAATGTGTGCACACTTAAAGAAAACATAAGATCCAGTAGACCTGAAAGATGAACAGCTCTTGTTGTGAGAAAACTCAGCAGGTATTGCATTCAAATGTCAGCCCCAAGTGAAAAATGGCTGGCAAAGGAAGGCCAAATTATCAAAGTTGGAGCTAGGTACACATTTCATTTCCTTTTTTTTTTCTGGAGTAGTCACAGTGAAAGGGAACACCATGAAGGTATTGTAGGTATTGCAATAAAAAATAATCGAGTCAAGAAGCTTGTATACCTACCAAAAGGAGAGAATGACAGGTTCATGACAATGTGATTACCACTTGTAGGAAAGTGCCACATCATTATAATTGGTGCATGAAATCCCACCATGATAAATCCTGATGAGATCAAAGAAAATAATTTATGAAGACCTGGAGACCCTAATTATCAATGTACTGAAAAAGGATAAGCTTTTAATTCTGGGAACTTTAGTGCAAGAGTATGCTTAGACTATACATGGCAGTGAATCATTGCGAGGAATGGAGTTAGAAACAACAACAGCAATGGTCACTTACTACTAAAGATTTTTCAATCTTACGGCTTTGTTATCACCAACATTGTCTTCCATTTACCTAAATGCAACAGAATTTCATGAATGTTTCCTGGCAGCAAACATTGGCATTTAATAAATTATGTCATTTTAAGAAGAACAGACATACAAGATGTGAGAGTGACAAAGACAATGTATGGTGCAGAGTGCTGGACTGATCATAGACTTATCCTCTCCAAGATAAATTTTTTTATTCAACAAAAGCAGTGACCATAAAGCAAGATGACTACCAGAAAGCTTATTGTCAACAATTTGGAGCACTTTTCTAAGTGGGGACAATTTGTTGCTAACTTGGAGGGAAAACTGAGCCACCACACAGTTGGCAACAGTGAAGCAGAAAAGGAGTGGGCAGCTTTCAGAGATTTGGTGTACATTACTGCACTCACTAATCTATGCCAGAACACTTGCTGACATCAAGATTGGTTTGACAAAAATGATGGGGAAATTCAGAAACTGCTAAGTGAAAAATGGGAATTCCATAGGGTTTGTCAGCAGGACAATTCATTCATCTCTAAGAAGTTAGTGTTTAACACCATCAAAAGTAAAATGCAAGCAAAGCCTAGAGAGATGCAAGATTCTTGACTCAGTAAGAATGCAGATGAAATTCAGTTTTATGCTGATAGAAACAATCCAAAGTACTTTAATGTTGCCCTGAACGCTATTTAAGAGTCAAAGGCCTATGGCACATCTCAACTTCTCAGTGCTAATGGGCACATATTAATTAGTGATAAGGACATGATCCTGGAGGCATGGGCTGAACATTTCCATGGTGTTGTTAACAAATCACCATCAATCAATGCTGAAACATTGACTATATA
Source organism: Petaurus breviceps papuanus (assembly GCF_028583685.1). NCBI lineage: Eukaryota > Metazoa > Chordata > Mammalia > Diprotodontia > Petauridae > Petaurus > Petaurus breviceps. Next base: position 90,897,848 of record NW_027187419.1, on the reverse strand, counting down.
CTTCAGGTTAAAGTCAATCCCTGTCTGACTGAATTTCCAACTAAAGAAGAGGTTTTGAATGCCATTTGGCTACTCTTGTGTGGCAACATACCTGGTGCTGATTCTATTCCAGGTGAGATTTACAAGTCAGGGAGTCCACTTCTTATACAAAAGCTGACTAAAATCTTCTGGGTTATGTCAAGAAGAGGTTATCCCCTAGGAATTCAAGTGTGCCTCCATTATAGACCCCCATAAAAGAAAGGGAAATAGTTTGTCCTGTTATGGAGGAGGTGATATCTCTCTTAGGTATTGCTGGCAAGATTTTTGCCAGAGTCCTCCTCAATAGGCTGAACCTTCACCAGAAGATTGTGTTCTACCTGAGAGCCAGTGTGGCTTCAAAAAGGGTCTAGGAACACTTAATATGATGTTTGTTGCCTGACAAACCCAGGAGAAATGCCAGGAAAAGAATAGAGGTTCATACAGTATGTTCATCAAACTGACCAAGAACTTTGATATTGTTAGTCATGAGGGCTTGTGGAAAATGTGGCAAAGTTTGAGTGGTCAGAGCTTGCATAGGTTCTAGAAAACGGACAATGTTCTTGCACTTTCCAGTCATCAGTAGAGTAAAGCAGGACTGTGTGCTTTTTAGCATAATGTTGTCAGCAATTTTGTTATATGCCTTCAACAAGGACAAAAACAGCATCAAGGTCAGATACTGCACAGATGGTAGGTTATTTAACTTGGAAAGGTTACAAGTCAAGACACAAATGGAGAGAGAGTTGGTGTATGATTTTTGTTCTCAGATGATTGTGCTCTCAATGCAGCCTCTGAGACTGAGATGCAAGAAAGTATGGATCAATTCTCTGCAATTTATGCTAATTTTGACCAAACAATCACACCAAGAAAACAGGTTTTACAGCCACCAGTACCACGCCCTCCATACATGAAATCATTAGCTATGGCAAATGGAGAAATATTGAATGCTATGGATAAGTTCACTTACTGTGGCAGTATAGTTTCCAGGGATGAACACATAGAAGATAAGATTAATTCACCCATTGCCAGAACTAGCTTAGTGTTTGGGGGTCTCTGAAACAAAGTGTGGAAAAGAAGAGGTATCAGACTTCCTACCAAACTAAAGCCCTATAGAGTCATTATGTTGACTTCATGGTTGTATGTCAGTGAAACTTGGGTAGTATGTCAGCACCATGCCAGGAAACTGAACTGCTTCCATTTTAATTATCTTAGGAAGATTCTGAAGATCACCAGGCAAGATAAGATACTGAACACTGAGGTCCTTGAACTGAACTGCTGAACATTAAAACTCTACTGTAGAGAGTACAACTCCAATGTGCTGGCAACATTGTGTGAATGCCAAAAGTACATTTACCTAAAAGACCATATTATGGCAAACTCACACAAAGCAAGTGTTTAAATGAAGGACAGAAGTGATACAAGAGTACTCTCAAGATCTCTCTAAAGAACCATGAAATAGATTGTGTGACATAGGAGACACTAGCCAAGGACCAACCAGCATGGTGTACCCACATTAGAGAAGGTGCTGTGGTGTAAGAGCAAAGCATAATTGTAGTAGCTCACAAGAAAAAGGAGATATGCAAATTTAGAGCCATCTCCACTCCAAATGTTTACATGGCCTATTTGTGCTTGACCTGTGGTAGAGACTTCCAAACTCTTACTGGTCTGATCAACCATAGTGGGACATACTGTACCTTGACTCCAACATAGTGATATCATTTTGATCCTCTTCAAGAACAAAGGAGAACAACAAACAAAGTACCTCACTTTAGAGACAGAAAGAGGCTACATCAGCGTAGGAATCATTTCTACTTTTTTGTTTTTCTTGTTTAATGGGTTGCCTTAGTTAAAGATTTTATTTTCAAATGGACAGACTATGGGTTATGAACCTCCTCGTATTTTGTCTGGTCTTCTGAACACTCACATAGTTTGTTTCTGGGATGATACCTAAAACCTTTCTGACCTGGTACAACCTGACAGACATTGTTCTCAACTGGCACAACCTGCAAGAATCAATTGTCACCTCCAAAACACATATATTGATTAATTTAATGGATTACCACAACAGTTATTTGTCATACTCTGGGTAACATGCATTTTCATCTACTTTGTTTTTTTCCCCAGTGTGAATGGCTTATCCATTGATTTTGAATTAATATGAATTTCATTGAGGAGTGTATGTTATATTCTAGGACTTGATATAATATCTTTGTACATTGTCCTCTGTAAATGTATTCATTGAACCCAAAGACTTCAGTTATTGGGGTAAGGACACATTATTTGACAAAAATTTCTGGGAAAGCTGGAAAATTGTGGAAATTAGCTATAATATGACACCTTGTAACTCATATCAAGATAGATGCCAAATGAATGTGTTCTTTAGCTATGAAAGGAGATGTAAGAAAATTAGAGGAATCAGAAAAAAATCTTTCAAATCTATGTATACAGGAAGATTTCATAATGAAACAAGGGATATACAGGATCACAGAATACACAATCGGCATTTTGATTATGGAAAATTAAAAATATATATATTTAATGTTTAAACAAACCAAATAAAGTTACATTAAGAAGGGAAGAAAATAATTTATGAAAAATCTTTTTAGTTTCTCTGATAAAGGTCTTTTAGCTAGGACATATATAGTAGTGATCCCAATTTATAAGACTTACTGCCATTCCCCAATTGATAAATGGTCCAGAAGCATGAATAGAAACATTGAAAGGAAGAAATTCAAGCTATTGACCTTATTGACAGTAAAATATTCCACATTATTAATAATTAAAGAAATGAAAATTAAAGTAATTCTTAGATTCTGCCTCATCCTTCAGATTGACAAAGATGAAAAAATAAAAAAAATGACAAATATCATAGGGGCTAAAGGAAAACAGACATATTTATGTATCCTTGGTAGAACTATGAATTGACCCACCCTTTTTGGAAAGGAATTCAGAATTGTGCTCAAAATGTCACTAAACTATACATACCCTTTGACTTAGTGGTGCTACTATAAGACCTGCCTATACCTCCAAAGAAATTTTAAAAAATCAGAGAGTGCCCAGTAAAAAGGGTACAGGATTCTGAAGGAACTCAAGACCATATCAAATGAGATTTAACCAGACAATCTGGGGGTGTTTAGCCTGGAAAAGAGTAGATGTGATTTTTTCATTGTGGTTGTTTAGTTATATCTGACTCTCTATGACCCTGGAGATAATACTGTCCGTGGAGTTTTCTTGGCAAAGATACTAGCGTGTTTTGCTATTTTCTTCTCTAGTAGATTAAAACAAACAGGTTAAGTGACTTGTCCAGGGTCACACATTTCAAAATTAACACAAGATACATGAATTTAGAGAATCCACCCCTAATGTTCATAAGGACTATGTGTGCCTGACCTGTGGTAGAACATTCCAAGCTCTTATTTGTCTGATCAGCTGCAGATGGACACACCAAAACTTAACTCTAGCATAGTAATGTCAATTTTATCCTCATCAAGAAGGAAGGCAACAACCAACCAAGTCTGAGGCTAGATTTGAACTCGGGTCTTAATGACTTCAGACCCAGGGCTCTATCCACTGAGCCATTTAGCTGCCTTCTATTAGATATGATAGCTTTCTCCAAATATTTAAGGAGCTGTTTTGAAGAACAGGGTTTAGACTTAATCTCATTGGTTCCCACTTTTCTTTTAAGACCATTTTAATATTTCACTATGTGTAGATTAAGTGGCATTATGTCTACCTGTGTTCAGTAAATGAACACAAATGATTTCTGATTAAGCATTTTGTGAATGAATGCTATAATCATAAAATATTAGCAACTTCATAATGAAAAAGTTATGATTTACTTTGACCACTACTACTTACAATTGACAGTATGAGTTATACAATCACTTCCCACCAATGATTTTTTATTGAAGAAAAAAAAGTGGCCAGGAAATACACATTTATAACTCCAGATGAATGCAGTACAGTTACTTTGAATAGTTGATGAACACTTAAACTTATTGATACTCTGACAGGCAATATAAAATTTCACTATAGAGCATTTACCAAAAGGGAAACAAAACTGTATTGATTAGGACAACTAGAAAAAGAAAAAGCATACTCATCTAGATACAGTCAAAATCCATGTAATGAATATCAACATTTAAGCTTGTTTAGGGGAAGAGAATCCCTATTAACTTCCCAAGTTTTAAATTGAAGAAATTTAAGGACTATTTTTGAGAGTAGGATGGCATTTATAAGCAGGACTTTTTAAAGACAAACACACGACAGTCTTGTTTAAAAGAGAAAATCCACTAGCTATGAAAATTATTTAACAAGATCAAAATTCTTAAAATAAAGTGGAAAATAATTACTACTTACTCAAATTATATCTCCAATGAGAAAATATATGTAAAACACTTTACAAAACTTTAAAATAGAATGTAAGTTCTTGTTATTATCATTATGAATAGTAATAGTAGTAGTTTGTAAAAACAAAAGATCCAAAACAATCTCAGCAGGTTAAAACACTGACCTGTATATAATAAAATGAAATTTAATAGGAATATATGTAAAGTACTATATTTGGGTTAAAAAAATCAGCCACAAATACTGAATAAAGGAGAAGTGGTTAGGCAACAACAGTTCAGCTAATAAAACCTGAGGCAGCTAGATAGAACAGTGGGTAGAGTGCTGGAGCTAGAGTCTTAAAGATTTGAGCTCAAATCTTGCCTTATACACTTAGAAGATGTGCAACATAGGACGGGCAACTCTGTCTGCTTCTTCACCTATAAAATGGGGATAATAATAGCATCTACCCCAAGGGTTGTTGTGAGGATAAATGGAAAAAAATATTTGTAAAGCACTTTGCAAATCTTGTAGCAATGTTTCAATCATCACTATTATGAGATAGTCAGCAGTATGATGAGCAACCTCCCCCCCCCCATGTTGTTTTAGATTCTATTAGCAGAAGATGAAATTCTAGAATGAGACATGTGACCATCCTGCTATAGTCTTCCCTGTTTGGGACCATATTATTGTGTTCAGTTGTAGCAATCACGTTTTATAAAGGACGTTAACAAGAGGAGAACAACAGTGATGGTAAGGAAACTAGAAACTGTACCATACAAAAACTAGTTATAGGAACTTGTTCCGCATGTTTAGTCTAAAGTTGCCGAGACAGGCAGATTATGATAGCTATCTTCAAGAATCTAAAGGGTGATCACGGGGAAAAGTGGTTCAACTTATTTTTTTCTTGGCCCCAGAAGGCAGATGTAGGAATAATGGATGAAACTATAGAAGGGCCGGTTGTGAATTATGTAAAGGAGAAACTTCATAATAGTTAGGCCTATCCAAAAGTGAAATGGATTGCCTTAGGAAATAGTAACTTCTCCATGAATTGTACTAGATGAACTCTGAAGTCTTTTCTAATTCTTGGATTTCATGATTTAAAATTCTGATACAAGAGTCACTAGAAAAAAAAAGAGAGGGAACATCCTTGTTCATGGATAAACATTTATCTGACTTTGAGAGTAAATATTAGTTTAAGTCCAGAGTTTCCTGGTGAAGGAAAAAGGGATTACTCTAGTTAATATTTCACATAGGAATTCTTTTTACTTTTCTATAACTTCCCCCATGTTCCCCATTTCTTCCTACTGCTTGATGTTAATTGTCTGGATTATCCATGGTGGCCTCTTGATTTTTGTCTTGGCAGACAAGTTCAACTTTGGAAGGAAAAAAATGCTCCCCCTACATACCAGTAGTAATGGAATCCCCTCTCAGATGACCTTAGAAACATGTATGAGCCAAAGAATTTTACAAAATTTGGCCCATGGCCCCTTTAAATTTGTTCCTCAGCTAAACAGAAATCTAGCTACTTAGAAAAGAACCCACCCCCTTGTTAGACTAGCTGAGGGACAATCTCCTGTTGTCATTTTTATTGTCTGCCCTGGAGAAGGAGTGAGCATGGGATGCCTAATGGAATCTTGATTCTATTTCACAGCCACAGAGCACAGCCAGAAGGCCTGTGGAGCTTTTGTGAGCCAGAATCCGTGGAGGCTAATTTTGGCTGAATAGAGGCTAAAGAGAATTCATTTTTCCTTGTTACATTTATTTCACTAAAATTGTTCAAACTCACAAGATATTGCTGGAAGGACATCAGCAAGAGCTTCTTAATTGGGGCCCCATTCAGTAGCAAAACTGACTTTCCAGGTACTGGCCACAGAGGTGATGAGCATTTCAGGAGCCCTAAATGCATGGAAATTAACCTTAACACGGGAGACATAAACGTTATCTCTACTTAGATGTGGAATATAATCTCTAGGCTTATGTTTCACGTGCTTGCTGGAAACCGTAGCCCCAGCTCTTGTCTTTCAGTTGCTACAAATGAAAGGTTCATGTCCTGACATCACTAGTGGATTCTGCTAAGCATGCTCAGGGAGATAATTGCTACCCATCCCAAAGACGGAAAGTCTCTGGAGATGACTAACAGCCAAGACTACCCAATTTCATGAAGCCAAAAATGGATGGTAAGAGGCTAGAGATATTTCTTTGCCCTCCCCCCCCCAATTTTAATGAGGAAGAAAAATTTTTTATTTGTTTTATATTTATTCTTAAGAATAGAGTACTGAAAGTAAAAAGATATGATATTATACTATAATATTGCTAAACTCTGATTTCTCACCAATACAAATAAGATATATTGTTTCATTTTTAAATAATTAAATTTTGAGCATTTTTTACTAATAGACAATAGGAATGTCATTAAAAAGGGGAAATGTTCAAGTAAAAAAAATCTATTGGAGGAATCCTTAAGTATTTATAGCATGGTTGTTATTTCCTCAGAGCTCTTCGATCTTTCCTTAATTATAACATCATCCCCAGGAGGTAGGTTGGGAGGAAAGCATAATTATCCCCATTTTACAGATGGAGAAATTAAAGTGAGCCAGTGCCAAAGTAGCTAATCTTAGAGTTGCTGGTTGCCATTTTTAACTTGATTCCACAGCGTGAAGCTAATCTAATGGCATTTCAAAATGAATATAAAATATAATACCAATAGATGAAAATTAGTGTTTTGTAAAGAAAAAATGGGAATGTTGGTGGAGGAAGGGGGAGGATTTTGCCTGGAATGGGGTACTCTATATTGTTTGTTGTCCAGAAGGTGCCAAGGATAGTTAACCTAAGCTCACCTGCATTAAATATTGACCCTGAGGGGCAATTTGGGGCCTTACTAATGGGGCAATTTGGGGCCTTAATGATGCAGATGAAAAAGGTCCACAATGCTACTTGATGAAGTGAAGAGCCTTATTAGCATGATTTTCAAGGGTGGTGCTCAAAGAATTAGCTTGCCAACCAAAGCCATGTCTAAACGGGTCAAATAAAGTGCTCTTCATTTAGCAAGAGTGCTTTATTTGGCCAGTGTCTCCAGTGTTTCTGTGAATTTCATTTTATTTTTCCCTGAAGCAGGAAGCTCATCACTCCCTAGAAGGACAACTTGGTGGCTTTCATTTATTTATTTATTTATTTATTTTTGCAGAACTTTAACTGTACATCAAAAGGGCTGCATTTGGAAAATTATGCTAAAAGGCCATATGCTAAAAAGCAGGGACATTCACTATATCCCTAATGGAACAAATCTCCTTAGTGTGAGAATATCTTGTCACTTAAACTGATGGTTTGCCAATTAGGTAGCAGTTTTTGATCATTAAAGTATTGAAGGCAATTTTAGGAATTATAGACTTAATGGCAAATCAGCTTTTCATTTAAACCAACTCACCAGCAAATACAAAGTCATCTGTAAGTTTTATAAAGTGCCTGCCACTTTATAGATTTTCTTTTGGCAAAACTACAGTGAAATAAATACAAGAAGACACCCCCAGCCCCCAGACAGATCATAACATTGTTAAAAAGAAAAGACAATTCTACAGATACAGAAAACTGCATTCTTGAAAAATATACATGAGAAGCTGTGAAAAGCACAGCAATAGGAAAAAAAAAAAACTTGCTTGTTTGTGCACAAAAGTTTTTTAAAACAATTAAAAATAATATCCAATAATTTAATTTTAGTCTAATTGGATTACTAAAATACAATATTTTTTAAAATTTTTGATAGCATGTAAATGAATATATGAAAACCCCTCCCCTCTTTTTTCTTAAATGACTTATTAAATACACTAATATACTTTCTATTATTCTGATGGTTCTGACTATGATCAGATAGATTGAAATGCCCTTAGCTTTGCCCTAGGATCTTAAGGCCTCCAACTAGTAAGTTAAGGACTGATTCAAAAGGAAAATAAGAAATGGAAATACAAAATGGAACATTTTAAACTAATCAACAGAAAGATAATTTCCTCTCCTACAAGTAAAAGATGGCTTTTTTTTTTTTTGTGCATCTCAACTCTGTGGTTGAATACAATCTTTTGAATGAATATGTTTTTAAAATGGAATAATGTAATTATTATCAAAACTAATTTGTACCTCAAACAGCCCAAATTAAATTCAATAAGCGCAGCTGAACTGCAGTGATTTCAGCACCAATGTTTCACTGTGCTAAATTTTTAATTGTAGCAAATATGTTCTGTGTCTCCCATGCATAGAAAGAAAAGGGTGGGAAAAAGACTCCTGACATTCCTCCATATAAAACTGTTTTGGTAATCACTCTATTTAAATAGTAACATTTTATTTTTTTAAGCACTTAGTTTCTTGATCAGGATCCATATTCATGGAGGTCCTGCTGTAATCCACTTTACCACTTAATGTTGCAATTCAAATGTTCAGTAAGAAGCAAAGCCCTCCAGAATAAAGCATGAATATTACCGTGTGGGGCTGTAAAGAGAAGACTATTAGAATATATCACCAACACACTAGGGGACCATTTAGTCCACTGCTCTAAATACATCATTTAATTACAATGGAGACATTACTTCATGTTTCTACTGATGTAAGTATTATTAGAATTCATGATATTCGCAGGCTACTGTGGGCCATTACATTGGCCATAAGCTATTCCATAAGATTTACTACTAAAGGCCCGCAAGGGTATTTGAGCATTCATGGATTCTGTGGCAGTAGGCTTTTATCTAAGACACATAAGTGAGGGACAACCAAGTTATTATCTCTAAGAAACATAGCTTAATATTTTGGATTCTAAAGGTTAAGGTACCATAAATCCTGAATTACTCTGAGATATCACATAAAAAGACATTTTTATTTTATTTTACTCTACTCTGCCTCTTAAAATATTTTATGATGGCAGTTTCTAGAGTTGTACCATGTTGTTTACATTCAGTCTCTGGATGCATCAAAAACACTGACACAGCATTTCTTTTTAAACTGCTATAATAGAAGCAAAAAAATATAGATAGATATCTCCATCTATCTATTGATCTATCTACCTGTATTTTACTTGGGATGGGGTTTGGGGCCAGATAAACAGAGAGATTGACTTTTTTTAGTTTGGTTTTTAAGAATGGACAATTTTTACTTTGATTAATCTTTTTCAGTGATTTCTCAGTGAAAAGATTTACCCTTTTCATGATGAATGCCATTGTGTTTTTTTAAACATTGTTCTGCTATTGGATATGGGCAGTGAGCCCTTTTAGGAGGGAGTTTCTAGGGGATAGAACTAAAAAAAAACCCCAAGCCTCAGGAGACTGACTGATTTTTAGACAATGAGACTTGAAGGCAAATAATCAGTTGAGACAAAATAAAATGCTTTGTTACCTTTTTCTGTAAATATGCGAAGAGAAAAATAAAATATATACACATACAAAGCCCCTCCCCCCCAAAAAAAACCTGAATCAATTAAAGCATAAAATAAAAGCTCTAAATATCTTCTTTAGCAATGAATGATTTGAAGATTGGGAGAGCAAAGCTTTAAGTAGGCAGGTGGTGGAATGTGAAATTCTCTCAATTTCTTCATGACTGTCTGTGGGGGCATTTCCTATTATTCCATGACTCTTTCTATGTTGTTTTCTGAGTATCTGTGCTACTTGGGATCTTTATCATATACATTATATAAGTCTCATGTAAATTGCAGGAAAATATCAATGATATTCCCTAGAATAGTCTGCTCAACTTGGCGATGGAAGCATGACAATGAAGAGACAAATATCATTAAGCTGCTACTAAGGTGGAGTGGGTTCTATAGAAAAAGCTATAACCTCCAAGAGAGAGACAAGGAACTTAAAATAATTTGTCCATAGGACAAAAAGTCACCTGATTAAGTTGGGGAGACAAAATAGATATTTGACATGTAAACGTATTTCATGGATATTACATCTTAATTGTTGAGTTCTCCTTATTTATCTTCCTTTCCCCCTACATCTCTTTTCATCCACCAACATTCAGTAAGACTAGCCATTCTGGTGGTCGCAATTATCTATTGCCTAGACAATATCTATGCATAGACAATTTCTATCTATGCCTTTCAACCTCTAGAAGAGGAATCTAGACTGAAGGATAGAAATCTAGAGATTGGAAGATAGGAGTAATAGTGCAAAATTGATGTTTTCCTCTGAATGAATAGTTCTTAAAATCTGTGTGAAATGTATTTCTGTCATTGCTGTTTCATTTTTCAGTTGTCCAACTCCATTTGGGATTTTCTTGGTAGAGATACTGGAGCAGTTTGTCATTTTCTTCTCCAGTTCATTTACAGATGAGTACTGAGGCAATAGGGTTAAATGACTTGCCCAGGTTCCCCCAGTTAGTTCAAATCTGAGGCTAGATTTGAACTCAGGAAGATGACTTTCTGACTTCAGGCACAACGTGCTAGCCACTGTACCACCTAGCTTCTTTACCAAATAGTAGATAGTCTCTTTCTGTAACTTATTTCAATAGGTTGCTAAACAAGATAAACCAAGAAAATATTTATCACGATTACCATATTATAAGGAAATACATTTAGTAAGCAGACACTATCACATGACAGAAACTGCACCAAAATTTATTCAAAGAAAATTTTGGTCACAATATATTTGACTAGTTGAAACATATAAAATATTTTATAGATTAACTGAAATATGCAATAATAATGTGTACTGCATTATCATTTTTGATCTTTAAATTCCATTTTTAACTTTTTAAAATATTCTCTTATGGTAAACTTTCAAATTTCTTTAGGATGTTAATTGTCTCCAATTTACTCTGTATTTATAGTTCTTTTCATGTTGTTTCACCCATTATTAGACTATGGGCTCCTTGTAAGCAAGGACTGTCCTTTTTCTTTGTATCCTCCAAGCTTAACACAGGACCTAGCACATAATAGGCACTTAATAAATCTTTATTGACTGACTGATTATAATGGCAACAAATCTTTTAAGAAATTGTGGGGTAAATTTACTTTTTGGGGGGGGGATGGGAGTAGTTCCAATCCGTGATTTTATGAGTTGGTAAGTATTAAAACCACTTCCACTTATGAAGATCCACAATTGGGCTTTAACTTTTAATCTTGGAATTGTGCCTAGTGCACTTAAAAGTTAAATCATTTGTCTGTGATTATCCAACTATTAAATGCAGAAGTAGAACTCAATGCCAGACAGGTCTTTCTTAACTCCAGAGTGACCTCTCTATCCACTGCATCATGATACTGTTTTGGTATCTCATTTGCATGGTAACAGTATTTGCTTATTAAATGTGTTTTCTAATATTATAGAAATCATTAAAAACATGTTCATGATAGTTTTGTTTTATTTTATTTCACAGACTGATACAAAAAGTATATTTGCTATAGGCTACAAAATATAACTGACATATTTTCCATTATGTATATACAATGTCCATTTAAAGATAGTAGTTGTTTTTTTACTTTTACAAAACATAACTCAAAGTATTCAGAAATTAGCATATTGATTTATCAGTATTAAATCTTAAATTGTATAAATTCAGGGATGTTTTAAAAATTGGCATTCAATGAATGACTTTTAAAAATTAAAAATCTATATAACACTCCATCTTATACAATTAACATTGTTAATACAACCCTAGTTAAAGTTGAGAATTCAAATCAAGAAAAACCAAAATTTTAAGATTCTCATAGAAATCTTGAGTATAATTGCTTGTTTCTTATCTGGAAGAACTTTAGGAATATTTCTCCAATTAACCCTAAACAGTTTTAACTCAAAGCGTCCTACTCAAATTGGTCACCTCCATTATCATTTGAGGTCCGTTCTTAGCTCATTATTGTGATTTCCAAAGTAAAGCTCAATCATGGATTTAAGCACTCATATTTGGTTTCCCATGACTTTTTTCTTTAATTATTGTTCTGAGAATTTTCATCGAATCAAGATCTGTTTGTAATATTATCTGATTTATAAAGACTGGGTTGGTCAGCCTGTTCAAAACATTGCCTTTGGAAAGAAACACTTTTCCTTGGCCATCACTACCCTATATGTATTAAAATTATTTGTCACATAGAAATCATTTAATAGATAATTTACATTCTTTCATTCATTTATTCCCTAATCTAGTTCAGCACAATTATTTACAATCCCCTTCTCCTGCATCTCTCTAGGACATCACATGTCATTTCTCCACATTTCTACAGCTTCAAAGCTTTATTTAAGATTCTCATTATTTAAAGTCTTCCTAGACTAGTCTCATTTAGTCTCAGATGATCAAACCTTTTACCTCCCCGATTACTTGGAATATATGCATATTTGCTGTTTCTCTGATGTAAAAATATTGGTCAATTCAAGTTAATTTGATTTTATTTGATTACCAGTACCCATGGCTCTCTCTTTTGCTATCTAGGTTTCAGATTTAAAGGAAAATAGACACAGTTTCACACTAAGTTTTCTCAATTACATGCTTCATTGAATGATACCTATACTCATACAGAAAGGGTACAAGAAGACATATATGCATCTTCTTCAGTGGTGACCATTGGGTCCTGTCTTCATGTAATTTAGTAAAATGAAGCCATGCTTATAGAGTGGTCCAAAAATCTTAGTAAAGTCTTAACTACTACAACTGAAAACCTCTCTAAGACTTTTGGAACACTCTGTTCTAACTAGACAAGAATAGTCAAACTTTTTGATGTCCCACATTCTCTTTGCCCACTTTGGTATTTAAACAATCTTATGTAGGTCAGATAATACTACATGCAGGTATTAGTAGAATTACTTTGAAGTCATAAATTGGATTCATGGCTATTTATCAGTTAGTTACTCCATTTGGGTCTATCTAGATATTCCTTTCACTCTTTGCAAACGGTAGTATGATCTAATAGGTGCATATCACTTTTTCTTTTCTATATACCACTAGAATTTATTGTGCTGAAAAATGGATGCTAAGTAATTTTTAGCAGGGGTTAGGGGTTAGGTAGTTATCTTCTAGTGGTTTGCACAAAGTTCTATACCAATGTTTCTTTGATGTATGGAAGTGGCCAAAGAATGAACATAATATTCAAGAAATTGAACCATATAAATATTGGCAATTTTGCTATAAAAGAAGACTAAATAAAGTGTCAGTTAAATAGAAGAATGGTTGACAAATTCTCCTTCAACGGGTAAATGAAAGAGTTGACAAAGCTTATTTATTGTGCATCCAAACTTTTGTTTGGAGAAGCATTGTTTCATGAGATATTTGGTTATTTTTTTTTAAAGAAATTGGGGTCAGTTATTTTTGGGTGTGGTGCTAAGTATCTGAGCCCGAATTTGATCCCCAGGTCATCTCGACACTGGAGCCAGTGCTCTTACTTGCTGTGTTACCTGGCCACCCTGATATTTGGTTATTCTGCATTGTTGAACTGATGAAAATATTTAGAATTTTATAATCATAAAAATAGTAATGTTTTACATGCTATCTGTTACAAGACTGAAGAGGGAGAGGAAGTCCAAAGAAAATTCAAACTTGATGACTTCGTTGTAAAGGTAAGCATAAGTATTAAGGTGGTAAAGCACATGATGGAAAATACATCTTGGAAGTATGGAATGAGAGGGGTCAAAGACTTGTAAATTATATGGATATATTTCAATATATCACTATTACTTCCTTTGAGGATTTTAAGATATTAGATGTACTATATACAAAATGAAATAGAAATAAGATCAAAGTTTGCATTTAATGAATAGGATATGTTTTGTTACTGATGTAGGGAGTCACTCCTAAGTTAGCTGCCTATGTCCAGTGAGACCATAAACTTCTGAGACCTAAGAAGAAGAACATAAAACTAAATTCTTGAGAACAGAAATGAGAAAATCATATTAATTTAAATTAGAAAAAGCTGTCCTAGTTAAGAAATCATCGATATTAAAAATGGGGAATGGATATTAGAGAGAACATTGAAACCAACCAGTTAAGATATTTTTTTTTCTCAGAAATTTAACTGTGTTAAATCAATTGCCATAATAAGGAGATGAAAAAAGCATTAAAAATCATTGTTGTTATTTAGTTGTTTCAGTAGCATCTGACATTTTGTGAACCTGTTTGGGTTTTTTGTGGTAAAAATACTGAAGTGATTTGTCATTTCTTTCTCCAGTTCATTTTACAGATAAAGAAACTGAGGCAAACAGACTTAAGTGACTTGCCCAGGGTCACACAGCTAGTAAGTGTTTGAGACCAGATTGGAACTTGTGTCTTCCTGACTCCAGGTCTGGTACTCTATCCACTGTGCCACCTAGTTGTCATATTAAAAACCATATAAGTTAGTAAATACTTGATTTCCTTCACAAGGGGAGAGATATGACAGCTGAATATAACACTGATAGAATGTAAACTTATTTATATCTTGCAGAGAAGAATGATGGAAAGTTATAAGCATTATTGTTTGACAAAACAGTGAAACAGTTGAAGGAAAAACTAATTTAAAGTAAGCTTGGTGAGAAACCCCTCTAAAAGTTACCTGGGTGAGACTTAAAGATATAATTAGGAGAACAAGAAGCAGATAAAAAAAACAGCAAAGATTTCTATAACAATCTCTTTTCCATCATTAGAAATAAGTGGTCCATCAAATTTCTACTCTGACATCACACAAACAGATTTTTGAGGAAGAAGAAATGGCATTAAAAATATTAAAGAAGACAGCACATGAAAGAATATATAGAGCAGTACACAATTGAAGTTAAAGAGATTTCACCTAAAAGTAGTGAGGTCCTACAAAGTTCCATGTCCCAAGCACTCAGTCTCTTCCATCATAACACCCTCTCTTCTCCAGGTTTTCCACTGGGCTGGCAGCAGCATGTGACAGATATTATGCTAAGTACTGGGGATAAAAATTCAAGACAAATGAAACACAGTCTCTGCCATCAAAGAGCTTATATTTTAGCAGGAGAATGTAGGACATAACAGGGAACTAAAGTAGTGGGAGAAAAGATACTGTCATGGGTGACATAGAGGCAATGTCCAGAGAATCAAAAGCTGTAACAAGAAGGAAGCCCTAACAGGATCTCACCAATAGGGACCTCTATGGCAGAGGAATGTTCCAAAGAGAAAGGTCCAATGCAGTGAAAGAAGTCCCAGAGTGATAAGGCAACAGAGTAATGGTGGCAAATTCCAGTGTATGATTAGGTAGAAAAACATTGAAACAAAAAATCATAACACACTATAGAAAAGAGAATATAAGAAATGAATAAATGAACCATGAAAATAGAAAAAAAAATCGCAATCTGGTCCATATGACTTTACATAGGAATTTCATTAATAGTTTAAATCATTGATATACATACTACTAAAAAACAAAATAAAACAGAAGGGCTATTATTGAAAAAAAGATTTCTATCAAATTTTCTATGAGACAAGTATCATCCTTATATATAAATAAGAGGAGATAAACTAGAGAAAGACAGCTAGTGACCAATTTCCTAAAGGAATATTGTTCTTAATTTGGTGTTCTTAATGATAAAAATGTTAAGTAGAAATTAGCAAATAGAACCTAGAAATAACAATGGCAACATATGTTCAATGTAACATAATTGAATTCCTAATGTAGAAGGTTCACCATTAGGAAAATAATTTACATAATTTTACATAAACAATAAAACCTATAAAACAATTATTAACTTTTATATAGTTCTTATTATTTGTTAGGCACTATGCTAAGAACTTTATAATTGTTATCTTATTTGATCCTTACAACAACCCTGGGAGTTAGGAGTTATTATTATCCCAATTTTACAGATAAGGAAACTGAGGCAAGCAGAAATTAAGTGATTTGTGTAGGGCCACAAAGCCAGGAGTGTCTAAGACTGTATTTGAACACAGGTCTTCTTGACTCCAGCTACAGGTAGAATATACATTTATCTTTAAAAAAGTATAGGAATACAATGGTCCTTTTTCTTTTTTTCCTTTTTTTCAAATGCTTTATTAACTTCTGATTTACATCATTCATTTCTGTCAGATTTTGAGTTACAGATTTTCTCCCCATTTTTCCCCTACCCACCACCCCAAAATAGCAGTCCCACAGGATATTCCCTCCTCCAATCTGCTCTCTCCCATATTTTTTCCCATACCCCTTTAGACTTTTCCAGTAGATCTCTATGGCCCAGTGCCTGTATATCTTATTTCCCAATTACATGTAAAATAGTATTAATAATAGTATATATATATATATATGTTTGAATATTTGATTTTAAAACTTTGAATTCCAGATTCATTCCCTTCCTCCATTTTCACCCACCCTTACTGGGAAGATAAGAAATTCAGTATAGGTTGTACATGTGTAGCTAATGCAAAACAATAACATAGTAGATATATTGTAAAAGACTGACTATATTTCCCTCCCTCCTATCCCATATCCCACATATTCTATTCTCTACTTTGATCCCATCCCTTTTCAGAAGTGGATGCTTCCAACTTCCCTTCCCCCCCATCCTGCACTCATCTTCCATCATCCCCAGTCTCATCCCCTTCCCCCCCTACTCTCCTGGAGGGTGAGATACCCTATTTAGTGTATATTTCATTCCCTCCTCAAGCCAAATTCAATGGGAATAAGGTTGACCCATTCCCTTTTGCCTTCCTATTCTTCCCCTCCATTGTAAATAATTTCCCTTGCCTCTTCTCTATGAGATAGTTTACCCCATTCTGTCTCTCCCCATCTCCTTTCATTATATTCCTCTCTCACCTCTTAATTTCACCTTTTAAATATCATCCCATCCTGTTAAATTGATCCCATGCCCTCTGTCTATGTATACTTGTAAACATATATACACACATTCACATATGTATTCATATGCCCATATACCCTCATATATATATATATATTTTTCTATTCCCTTCAACTACTGAGAAAGTTTCATAAGCAACAATTATCATTTTTCCATGTAGGAATGTTAACTTTGATAAGTTCCTTATGATTTCTTTTCCCTGTTTACCTTCTCATGCTTCTCTTGCTTCTTATATCTGAATGTCAAATTATCTATTCAACTCTGGTTTTTTCAGCAAGAATGCTTGAAAGTCCTCTATTCCACTGAATGACCATATTTTACCCTGAAACATGATATTCAGTTTTGCTGAGTAGGTGACTCTTGGTTTTAATCCCAGCTCCTTTGACCTCCGGAACATCATATTCCAAGCCCTTCAATCCCTCAGGGTAGAAGCTGCCAGATCCTGGGTTATCCTGATTGTGTTTCCACAATATTCAAATTGTTTTTCCTGGATGCTTGTAATATTCTCTCCTTCATCTGGGAATTCTGGAACCTGAGTATAATATTCCTAAGAGTTTTCTTTTTGGGATATTTTTCAGGAGGTGATCAGTGGATTTTTTCAACCTCTATTTTGCCCTCTGGTTCTAAAACATCAGGGCAGTTTTCTTTGAGAACTTCCTGGAGGATGATTTTTAGGTTCTTACTTTGATCATGGCTTTCAGGTTGTCCGATAATTTTTAAATTCTCTCTCCTGGATCTATTTTCTAGGTCAGTGGTTTTTCGCATGAGATATTTCACATTGCCTTCTATTCTTTCATTTGTTTGGATCTGTTTAACAGCATCTTGATTTCTCATAAAGTCATTAGCTTCCATTTGCTCCAATCTAATTCTGAAGCAATGATTCTCCTCATTGAGCTTTTGTGATTCTTTTTCCATCTGGCAAATTCGGCTTTTTAAAGCATTCTTCTCCTCTTTTGCCATTTGAGTTAGTCTATTTTTCAAGGTGTGATTTTCCTCAGTCAGGCTGTTGACTCTCATTTCATAATTTTCTTGCATCGTTCTTATTTCTCTTCCCAATTTTTCTTCCACTTCTCTTATCTGCTTCTTAAGGTCCTCTATGAGGTGTAACCAGCTTGTATTTTCCTTTGAAGCTTTTGGTGCAGGAGTTCTGATTTCACTGTCTTCCTCCTGATCCATGCTTTGCTCATTTTTGTCCCCAAAATAGGAGTCTAATGTTGGAATCTTCTGTTTGCTTTGTTTCCTTTGCTTGGTCATGTCACCCCTCAGTCACTTGACCCCTGGGCTTTTTGCCACAGTAGGACTCTACCACCAGACAGGGGAGCTTTTGTCCCAAATGCTGGGGTTTTCTCAGCTGCCAGAGGTATTAGATGGGTGCCCTCTCTGAGGTCTCCACACACTCTGGCAAGGTGGACACACACACCCCAGGACCTCCACCCTAGATTGCAATCCAGATCCAAGAAGGTTAAAGCAAGAGCTATTACCCCTCATACTGGTGCTTGGTCCCCTTATACTCTGCAGTCCAGGAGCTGAAGCTGCCATGTGGTGCTGGCTGGCTGTGTCTCAGTGGCTTCTTGCCCCAGCCTCCCACTTCCTGGGTCCCAAAGTCCAGACTGCACTGACCTCTCACTTTTTCTTCACATCTATGTGTTGATAATTCTGGAAATGGCCACAGCTGCTGCTGATCTGGAGTCCCTCTGGCTGGGGGCTGGTCAGACCCGCTCTGGGGCTAAAGCCTCTGCATGGGGCTGGGTTTGACTCCCAAAGCACTGCACTGGCCGATTCCTGCTGGCCTGCCGTGCTGTCCTCAGTGGGAACTTAGCTTCTCTGTGTCCTTTTGTGGGTTCTGCAGCTCCAAAGTTTGTTCAGTGTCCCCTTTTTACATGGATAGGGGAAGGTGAATGCCAGAGCAGCAGGGAGTTCCTGCTTCTACTCTGCCATCTTGGTCCTTTTTCAGTACGGCCAAAATTATATATCTAAAATCAAGAGCAATAATTTGCTTTTTTTGGGGGGGGAGAGGGCAGTCAGGGTTAAGTGACTTGCCCAAGGTCACACAGCTAGTAAGTATTTAGTGTCTGAGGCTGGATTTGAACTCAGGTCCTCCTGACTCCAGGGCCGGTGCTGTATTTACTGCACCACTTAGCTGCCCCAAGAGCAATAATTTTCAATGGAGAAACACTGAAAGATTTCTTATCAAGTTTTTGGAGTAAAGCATAAATGCCCTCTCTCACTACCACTTGACAAATTTCTAGACATGCGAGTTATGTCAGTAAGAGAAGATAAAGAATTAATGGAATGGATAAAAAGAGAAAAGACAAAATTGTCCTCACTTTTAAAAGTTATGATGGCTTTATTAGAAATCCCAAAGAATCAGTAAAGGGAGTAACTGACTTAATGAATAGCCTTACCAAATCAGTAGGATATAAAATAAACCTCTAAAATCTTCAGAATTTCTTATAAGACTAACAAAAACCAGAAAGAATGAAGAGAAAGAGAAACTTCATTCACTTAAATAACATCTATAAAATATTCTTTTAAATTAAAAAGACAAAGAAACAAATAGAGAGATAGCATTGACTCAGTTATTCCAGAATAAAGCAAATGAAAGTACCATTATTAACCTACAGATTAAGGGTGAGGAAGTATATTTCAGTAATATCATAATCAAACTCTCAAAGGTTTACTTCATAGATATTGACAATATAATAACAAAATCATTTCTAGAAATAAGAATATCTAAGAGGAAAGGAGTGAATCTAGCATTTCCAGATGTCAAAATTTATTACAAAGCAATAATAAATAAAGTTGTTTGGTTCTGTTAAAAAAAAAAGGATAGTGATCCATGTACCAGACTAAATATGTGTTCATTCATTATGATGCTAATGGAGAATTCAAACTTAGACTTAGGATAGATATTATAAAAGTTTAAAGATATCATTTGAATGAACAAAATTAGTATACCTAGAATAAGAAGAGTGGTTAGATAAATTGTTGCACCAAACATCTCTGATGCAATGTTTGACATTGAAGATAAATTAAAAATTGACAGAAATTTATAAGGCTACCAATAAATAACTGGTCAAAATATATGAATTTTTTTTTGCAAAAGAAGAGATGAAATCTATCAGTCACCATAATAAAATGCACATATTACTGGTAAGAGAAATGTAAATTGAAACAAGTTAATCACTTCACATTTATCAAATTGGCAAAGATGATTCATGATAATGTTTATGGCTGTCAAATTCATAAATTAGCTCAACTATTCTGGAACTGTAATTTAGAATTATTCAAGAAAAGTTACTAAAATGATCACTGATTCAATGATCCCCCTACTCATTATATATGCAAAGGAAGTAAGTGAATGAAAGTTTCTATTTGTCTCAAAATATTTACAGCAGCAATATCTGTAGAAATTAAAAAAACACAATCAAATCGCTAGTGATTGGGGATAATAAAGCAAAATGTGGTATTAATGTCATAGAATTTTTTTTATTCTGTAAGGAATGACAAAAATGAGAATTTCAGAGAAACATGAGTAGTGAATATAGCAGAAGTGGGAGAAAAAATGGGAGGGAACATGACTCACAAGGAAGAGTATCTGACTTGAATCCTGCCTTTGACACTTACTAGCTATGAAAACATAAGCAAGTCCTTAAACCTCTCTAAGAGTCTTCTTATAGGATAGAATGAGATAATAAAAGTACCTCATTATGAAGATCAGATCAAATTATATATACAAGTTGCTTTTAAAACCTTAAAGCACCATATGCATGGATAATATTAATATATAAAAGCAACATTAAGAGAAAAGAGAATTTAAATCAAATGTAATGACCAATGATGTTTCCAAGGGACCAATGATACATCTTTCATATCAATTTAAATATGGTAGACAGTGAATATGGGAAGTTACATACTCTCTAAACCATGGTCCCATTATATTAGACAACTTTACTTAGTTACTTCTTGTCGTTATGAAGGGAAGTTCTATGAAGGTAAGGATGACTATGGGTAAATAATTATACTATAAAATGTGATAGAATTAAACTAAATTAAATTGATGATAGAATAAATAAAGGAGAAAAACTATTTGATCTAACTTGAGAACCTACAGTCCTAGCTTTCTATATATCTTTACAAAAGTGAGATTTTAAGTTACTTTTATATTTTTGAAGTAAAGAGAATAACAAAACACTACATTTGAGAACTGGAAGGCACCTATACAAAGTCCTTCCTAAAATGTGGGGCCAGAACTAAACACAATACTCCTGCTCTGATTTGACCAGGGCAAAAAAACAGCTCCTCATTTTCTTGTTTTTGTATCTCCACTAATGAAGTCTAAGGTCATATTAACTTTCTTGCCTATCATTTTTGTTCTAATTCAAATTAGCAAACACTTGTTAAGTGCATTCTATGTCTTAGGCGCCAGGGATACAAAGACTAAAAATAAAATAGTCCTTCCCTTAGGAGCTTATATTCTACTTGGAGGGATGGAAATAAGCTTTGTACAGGGAATAGTATAGTAACAATGTGTGCTGTGATGGAGGCAAAGGAGAGATCAGTCAAAATGCTCTGGGAATTGCTGAAGAAGAGACTGCATTAATAATCTCAGCAATACGGAAGGTCTACAGATAGTATGTGGCAACTGAGCTGAGTCTGGAAAGAAGATGATGAATCTGAAAGGTGGAGACAAAAGTACATATTTCAGACATAGGATGACAGCCTATGCATGCATAAGCAGGTGAGAGATTGTGTGTCATTTTGACTGGAACATATAATGCACAAAGGGAAGTAGTAAGCCCACTCTTGTCCCAAAGCACACCATTATGACTCTTCAGGGAAGGTGCAACCTCTCCCCTGATTGGAGAGGGAAAGGGTGGAAGTGAAGGAAGGTTAGTAAAGCTAATGTAATGATAACTGTCTTTAAGGATTTGAAGAACTAACACATGGGAAAAGGTTTAAACTCATTCTGCTACAAGTAGAGGCTGAGTTACTGCTTATTCAGGTCATAGGATCATAAATTTAGAGCTAGAATAGATTTTAGAGTTCATCAAGTACACATATTCATTTTTTTTTCACAAATAGAGCAAAGAAAGGTTAAATGACTTAGCCAGGATTATAAAGGTACTAACTAACTGAGGTGGGATTTGAATCTAGATCTTCCTGATTCTAAGTCTAATACCCTACCCACTATACCACATGAGGGATAAGTTTTTCTCTTTAAGGAGAAACAAAATTGGGATAAAACAATCTGTTTGCTCTAATCTCTATTTACAACAAGGGTTGAATTATTGATGGCCTGTTTAATCATCCCAGGAGTATTTACATTTTTCAAAACTTTGGTTACTTATAGATAATAGGAAAATGTGTTGAACTCTTTATAAAATCCTACAGAACTCCCAGAACATAAGGAATAGGAATCATCACTACTAGACTTTTTAAAACTTATGTGCACATTCTTCTATCTACTTGCGTATGTGTTCTTGAATATAAGCATAGATTTGTAATATAGTAATACAGAGTCAAACATAACTGAAATGACTCACCAACTAATGATAATAATCATATCCCATATAAAGCAGCCTCAGCCAAAATCATTTCACAGTAATAGTATTAAAACATTAGGTTCCCACCATTATATCCTATAATTAATACCTAAAGACTACTTCATTTCTCTCCTGGCAACTAGAAGCAACCAGATAACACAATGGCTAGAACATTGTATTTGGAGTTAGGAAGACTTGAGTTTAAATACTGCCTTAGAATTTACTAGTTGTATGATCCTTAGCAACTCATTTTTCTGTCTCAATTTTCTCATCTGGAAAATGGGAATAACAATAGCACATTGTACAAGGTTGTGAGAATCAAATGATATTATATAGGCAAACCTTAAAACATTATACTAATTTTAACTATTAATCTGGTTTGAGTCTGGTTTGTTCATCTGAGTTGTGAGAGAATGAAATGGATCTGGAGCTAGAAGATCTTTGAATACTGTCCCTGGCTCTGTATGATCTATGGAAGTTACTTAATGTCTCTAGACCTCAGTTTCTTCAACCTTAAAAGAGCAGTTTGGACTAGTTAGCTTCAAATGTCCATCCTATCTCTAAACCTATGCTATATATTCTGTACTAAACAGAAAAATGTCACTTATAAGGGCAATATTCTTGCCAGGAACATTCCTACTCAGAAGAAAGTAACTGAAAAGAAAAGAAAAAAAATTGTACAACTTAATCAAGTTCAAAGTTAACCTACTCCACCAATCTCTCAAGAGATGGGAATTAGAAACTTTTATCCCTTCATGTCTAAGCTCAAAATTTGCCCTTACATAAAGTTGCATCCCATTGTTGTTTTTCTATGGAAATGCAGATTGTACTCATCCCAACTGTGGTAAAAATATATATTTGCTTGAAAAAACTATTTATTTTTAAACATTTTTTGGAGAAGGATGGTTAGAGATTAAGTGAAACATTCTTTCCTCTGGACTTCCCCTCCCCCCAAAATAGCTAAAACAAGGGAGTGAAAAATAAATTTGCAGACAACTTGGCATAAGGGCTAAGTCAAATTATCTCAAGGATATTTATAGATGAAATTTATGCAAAAATAAAAATTGATGCAACATATATTTCTTTAATGACACTGTCCAGTCAAAGAGAAAGCACTGCATTTAGATTCAAACATTTCAGTACCTCTCCTTTTCCATCCATCTTGATAGATAGATAGATAGATAGATTAGACAGACAGACAGAAAGATAGATAGATAGATAGAGAGAGAGAGAGAGAGAAAGAGAGAGAGAAAGAGAGAGAGAGAGAGAGAGAGAGAGAGAGAGAGAGAGAGAGAGAGAGAGAGAGAGATAATGAGTGAGGAGGGAGAGTTGGTTCCCTCTTTGGTTTACTTAACATAATCATAAGATGATGAGGTGTTAATACTTTAGGAAATGTGAAGCCCTTGAAGTTCCCCATTGACAGGTTGAAGATAGATACGCTCCTAAGTGACCCCTAAAAGACAAAGTCCAGTTGCAAAAGCACTCTAGCCAGAACATCACACAGCTGAAAGAACTCAGCTCTTCCTCTCTCAGAGCTGAGATGGGGATTTTTTCTTTCCCACCCCCTTGGTATGGTCAAGGTGTTTAGCAGCAGACCTACTCTTCTGCTAGGAGACACTCTATGAGGATGTTGAGAGTTTCTTAGTGCAGTAAATTGCCAGGGGCACAAAACCAGTATATTTCAGAGGCAGGACTTGGTCTTCTTGACTCCAAAGAGTATTCTATATAGTACACCACAGTATCTCTCAATAACACTTTAACCAATGAAAATGAAGATGCATGCAAATAAAATTTGTATATTTCTATGTGCCAACTACATCAATTTAAAGCCTACCTTTTTCAATTAATTCCACATATAATATACACATGTACATTTATTAATATGTGGTATGTTTTATATTAATGTGTAGAAAGAAAATGCCTGTTTATGTATTTGTGTACAAATATATGTGTGTATACATATTTGTGTGTGTGTGTGTGTGTGTGTGTGTAGATAGCAAAGCATAGTGGATAGACTGCTAGCTAGGAGAGAGAATGAGGAAAACCTGAGTTCAAATCCTGACTCTGAAATATACTAACTTTGTGACAATGGTCAAGTCATTTGATTGTTCAGTGCTCCCAGTAACCATATAAGATTATAAAGAACAGAGAAACAAATTTGCATTGGTGGGAAGAGTTTTGGCTTCTGGGAATTCCTTGTACCGATATAATCACAAGCCCAGTGTATGTGTGAGTGTGTGTGGTGTGTAAATATTTGTACTGGAAGGTGGGGGGGACGATCAAATAAGGAATAGGGCTACTCCTAGGTTTAGTGTAACACTGTTATCAGACAAATGAGGGGATTGATATAATTACCTCTTCTTTTTCTTTTTTTGTCTGTCAGTGAAATAAATCTTTAACCTGAAGTAATAAACTAGGTGGTAGTAAGACAGTAACTAGTTGTCCTTGATGAATTTTAGTCTCAGTTTCAGGTGAATTACACTCACTTCCTTGAAGAGCCAATAAAGGTGAGATTTTGGATTAAATCCAATTCAACAAGCTTTTATTAAATGTGTATTCTGCAAAAGGCACTGTGTTAGGTGCTAAATTAGAAAAAAAAAATGTCAAATGAGAGATGTTCCACAAAGCCTGGAGAAAATAGTCCCAATTTTCAGAACAAAAAGAGAGAAGAAAGTAAAATATAAAAACACTAAGGTGGTTAGCTTAATTTCCATTCTTGCCAAAATTCTAGAATTTATTATTAAAGAAATAGTCAGTGGAGATCTGGAAAAAGGAACATCAATTAGAGCTATGATAACTTCAAGTAAAGAAAATAATGGAATCACCTCATTCTTTTTCTTAGGAGGTTACTAGAATGGTGGATCAGAGGAGTAGAGCTAATATAGATGAGCTAGATTTTAGCAAAATATTAGAGAAAGTCAATTACACTATTCTTATAGGCAAGATCAAGCTATTTACAATATATGATATTAGAGTTAGGTGAATCTGTATTAGGTTGAGTGACTGAACCCAAAGAATACTAATTAAATACTCAATGTCAACTTGAAAGGTAGTCTGTAACATTTTTTACCAAGGTTCTGTTTAATATTCTTCATCAATAACATGGATAGAGGAACGTGGCACACTTATAGACGATAGATGACATGACACTATGTGCCTATATACAGATGTGTTATATACGTGAAATTCATACATGACATGCTAGAGGTTTCTACTACAATTGCTCATGATCATTCATCCAGATAATTAGCCAGAGGTAATGTGATAGTAATGGCATTTAAAGATTCCCCCTGTATTGGCTTGGTTTTCAAATTGATTGTGTTAAAACCCAGAGCTTGTTAATCCCACCTGTGGGATGGACTTGTTGATGTGAAAAGAAAGTCCTGAACTGGGAGGAGCTGGTGATGTAGATTTGGAGAGACAAGAGAGAGGAGGAAGACCTTTTTGGAAGCAGCACCCACTTGGAGGCAGAGAGAGAGGCTAAGAGAATTGCTGGTGGCCGCTTTGAATTGCCCTGGACTTTTGAGACCTGCCCCCTGAGCTGCCAAGGACTGAGGAGACATGGCTGTTTTGCTGGTACTTTGTCTGTCTGTTTTGATGTTGTTTTGCCAGATTTGTCCACTGGTGAAAGACAGTCCTGTTGAAGAAGTCCTGGAACCTGGCTGTTCGCTAAGAAGCCCTGAGACTGTCCTGCAGACAGAATGAATACTGTCCACTGGTGAAGGACAGTGCTGTTGTTGCAGGGGTCTGGGAACCTTTCTGTTGGTTCAGAAGCCCTGAAGAAGGATTTTCTTGTTGTATGTTTACAGAAATCCTAGGAGAGGGTTTTGCTAATGTTTTCAGGGGTTCTAGGACTGTTCTACAGACAGAGGATGAATTAGTGAAGAGACTGGCAATGTATCTTGTGGCCTTGCTAGGCCTTGTCTCCCCAGGAACTAAGATTGCTGAGAACTTGCCTCCTGTCAAGATGAAGAAAAGACCTCCATTTGGGTATTAAGTGCTGAGCTTAAACTTGATGTAACTCTGGGGTAGATTCAATTGTGATCCAGGGGTGGGGAACTTTTGACCTTTTTGTGTTCTGTGGTTGAACAAATGAATGTAGTTTACTTATGTTTGGAAACTAATCTCCATTTGAGAAGAGGGGCTTTGTGGTGAACTAAATGAAGGTATAGCCTAGGGGTGAAGAAGTATTTAGAACTGGGACTTTGTAATTGATTGAATGATTGGAAGGTCCTGGGGTGGGGTAGTACTTGGAGATTATTTAATCACTCTTAGTAAATGCTGTATTTTGAATGATGTCATGTTTTGACCTTCTCTGTTCTTGGTTTGTCACTGAATAAAATGGAGAGCACCTATGCTGGTATTTTGAACCTTGGGAAGTTGCCTTTCCTTGGCATTACATTACATTACATTGTTTTGGGACTCAAGAGTCCCCCGGCTTTGAAAAACCCAGATGTGGAAACCCAGATGTTGACTGGGTATGGATGTAATGGTTGGACAGTTTGGAAATCTGTCTACTTGATCTGTTTCTGTCTTGATAATTCTGCCTGTATGCTTTGAAGTTCGGGGTGCTGACCTATTTCCCCTGAACAAGGTAAACGATATATGTCTGACTGATTAAAGTAAGCTTGTTAACCAATTTTGAGTTGCTTTCCTTTAACAAAGCAGATCCAAGAACCTGTGGTAGCTGCAAACCCTGAGGACGCTTGGGGTGCTTGCTGCTACAAAATGGCGTCACGAACAGGATCTGCAGAGTAAAAGGAAAGTATGGGGGCTGGGATAATCGTTTGTTTCCCAGTTGTGGTAGCTGTGACTCTGTGGAGCCATGGACCAGGAGAGAAGAGTGGACTGCATGCAGACTTCGCTGAGCTGAGAGCGGGAATGGTGAGCTGCCTGCATCGGGACCTGGGCAGAAGCCAGGAGCGGCTGCTGCCTGCTGGAGGAGAAGGAGCCCAGGAGTTCGGAATTCAGCCACAGGAAAAGATAAGAACTGAGCAGCAAAGCAGGGGCACTGAGTGTGTTTCCTGGCTGCATCCCACAGTTTGGGACCCAGGGGGAGGATGGACTTGTGACTATGGTGGGTGGGATGAAGTGCCTTGGATCCCCAGGGACCCCACCTTGTTGGTTTTGTTGCCCAGCCCCCTCTCTGTGCTTGGAAGCTGGGGCTGGAGCTGTGTGAGGGGAAGGACACTCCCCTCCCCCCAGAACTTTATTTGGACTCTTGTTCTGAATTGAAGTGATAATGTTATGTACTTTGTGTTTGTTTAAGGCCCAGTGGCCACTTTGGTAACTTTAGTTCTGTACTTTGAAAATGTGACCTAAGAAATGTTCAGTGCTAATTCAAAAGTAAATTGTCTATGCTATGGGCATGAAAGATCTTGGGGCTGAATGTAATGCGAATATAAATTTTAAAGATCTTCCCTGCCCCTAGGCTAAAGTGCACCAGAAGCCTGGGGAGGGAGGCTTGTTTTTCAGTAGACACTTTTTGATTGGCCAGTGGGTCAATAAGGTTGTTACATTCTCTGAGCCAGGAGAAGGCTATATAAGCCCTGATGTGTAGCTTTGTTTTGGGACTCACTTTGAGAAGTGTTCTGTGATTTGATCTGAATTCTGGGAAGCCGTTGTTGAGAGTCCCCTGGCTTTGAAAAACCCAGATGTGGAAACCCAGATGTTGACTGGGTATGGATGTAATGGTTGGACAGTTTGGAAATCTGTCTACTTGATCTGTTTCTGTCTTGATAATTCTGCCTGTATCCTTTGAAGTTCGGGGTGCTGACCTATTTCCCCTGAACAAGGTAAACGATATATGTCTGACTGATTAAAGTAAGCTTGTTAACCCATTTTGAGTTGCTTTCCTTTAACAAAGCAGATCCAAGAACCTGTGGTGGGGGCAAACCCTGAGGACGCTTGGGGTGCTTGCTGCTACAGGTAATTAGCTTTTAAAATGAATATTTACTAAGCAGGAATAAGAAGAACAATTGTAGGAGAAAGAGACTTCTGAGCTGGGACCACAATCTTCTCTTGTAAAAAAAAAATACTTCTGGAGAGACTGGGTTCAAATTTTAATTATATATGTGACCAAAGGGTAGGCTCATAGTTCTTGGCCAGTGAAGTTTTCCCTTCATGGAGGACTTATGCAGGTGCCATCTATAAAATGGGGGACATAATGCCCATAGTTCCAACTTCATGGAGTTTTTAGGACTCAAATGAGATAATTTATTTAATATGGGGGAAAAATAATACACATATGTTTTGTGAGTCTCAAATGATATAATTTACATTTAGTTCTTTGCAAAATTAAAAAAATAATATATAAATATTGTTTGTTATCATGGTCTGCCTGTCCTCTCCCCTGGTCTGACCACAGTCAGAAAATCTGTGCTCAGTTTGGAGTGTCACATTTGAGGAAGGACATTGATATGCATGAGGGACCTGAGGAATGTTACCAGATTGATGCAGACCTAGTGACCATGCCTTTTGAGAATTCATTGAAGCAATTGGGTATATTTAGCTTGGCGGTGGCTAGGTGGTGCAGTGAATAGAGCACTGGCCCTGGAGTCAGAAGGACCTGAGTTCAAATCTGACATTAGACACATAACACTTACTAGCCATGTGACCTTAAGCAAGTCACTAACACCAATTGCCCTGCCTTCCCCCCTCCAAAAAAAAAGCAACAACAATAACAAATGTTCCCTGGATACATGTGTTTGCATGCTTTCTTCGTGTGTGTTCTCTGGTCACATATATTTTCTGTGTAAATGCCCTCTCCCTTGATGGCATGAAACTCATGTTTGCTTTAGAGGGTGGGAAAGGAGAATATTTTCTTGTCATTCTAATTGCCATGATTTTTCATTAAATGTATTTTGTTTTGAATTAATAGATCCTCTGCCTGATTAAGAATTTGAGTGGGTACTAACCAGCAATGTGCCTTAAACCTGGACAGTTTTTGTTTTTTTTTCTGGGAGGTCAACCTCTGAGGGGATCTCCCAACTATTATACAAAAGTGAACTTGACTCCATAGAGAAAAATATTACTTTGAAGGTTTTCTTCTAATATAATGTCTAATATGTTTAGGTCATATCATGTTAAAATTCTTTGATAGATGATATCAGAAAAAATCTCTGTTTTAACCATCCTCTGATGATTGACAACATAAAGGGAATGGTAGAAGGAAGAAGTGTGATGAAATGACGAAGATGTTTGCCATCTCCATAAAAGTTGTTCTGGCCAGTGTCTAAATGAAAGAAGAATTCATTGTACAAATTGCATCAAGACCCAAAATAATATGCACACTCCTAATTGAAATCCATGGCTACTCAAAAGTTTCTATAAATCAACACAGGAAAACCAAGTGGATGAAAAATACCCATTGCCCTAATTATTACAAGCAATTCAATGGGCAGTCCATTGAATTAGTTCATCAATATATCTTTGACATCTTGAACAGGCACTATAAATAAATGACCTGCCCCCTTCAACACTTCTGCATTCATTCACCCCCCTCATTCATTTCTATTTTATAGGGTGTTTGAGAAACAAATAATTTCTTTAGGTCTGTTTTTCTTTCTAAGGATGTTTCAAACACCTCTTTATTACTGAACTTTCATCTTTTTTCATTCATTGTTAAGCTTACATTTGCAGGGTAGGTCACCCTATGCTATATTCTGAGCTCCATTGCTCTTTGGAATGTGTTATTACATTCCCTCATGCATTTTCTGGTGAGTGCTGAATAGTCTTGTGTTGCTTAGAATTTCTTTCCTTTGCATTTGAAATTCTTTTTCCTGGTTACTTAAAAATGTGTTGCTTCTGAAATGAATTATTCAATTTAAACACTACGTGTTTTAGAGTTCAAAGTCTTCATTTTCCACCTGGTGCTGCTCTATGCATTCTTTCAATTGACTTTTTTCTGTGATCAAAAGTTCTGGACAGTTTTTTTTTGTATAATGTCTTACATTTTGGTGGTCAGGCTTTTTTTTTTTAAACTTGTCATGTTCTTCTGGGAGGCTTATAGTCCTGGGATTATCTCTATGTATACTTTCTTCAAGATCAATATGATTTGCTTGAATAGAGAGCATGCTTTCTTTTATTACCTTTGTTTTTCTTCTAGTTTGTCTTTCCCTCCTGTGCATTTTCATTCCCAATCATATCTCCTCTTTTGTTTCTTTTGTGAGACTTTCCATCACAGATTAATTTTTTTTCTATTTTGCCAATTATTTCTGCTGTACAGTTCATGAATTCTGCTCTAATAATTCTCATTTCTTTTTTAAGTCACTCACAGCAATATGTTGCAGTTCCATTTTCTCAAATTCCACAGTCCTTTGCCTCATCAAGTGTTGAGTCATTTTCCTTTGTTTTTCAATACTTATTCATAGAGGCCTGGACTTGTTTACAAGATCTGGAAGTCATATTTCTTTCCACTATCAACTTTTTCCCTGTTGATTTGTATGTTTATGTTCAAAGTTTATGAGGTTTCTTCCTTCTGGAATACTTGATAATTTCTGTCTTTCTTTTTCTTTTCATTTTCGCCTATTGCTTATTTCTTATTTCTTCCCCTCTGATGGTGATTTTTGTTGTGACTGGATCCTCCCACTTTGGACAATTCACAGTTCACCAGCCTAGGTCTTTGCTCCAAGTGGCATTTGGAGGGATAGAGCTGACTCCAGCTAGATGCTGGACTCTTTTCCTCAGATTTAGTGGAGTGCCATACAGTGTCCCAAACACATGGTGTCCTCTTCCTTCTTGTGTTCCTTCTGTTCCTCAATTCTCTGTCTGGGGAATTCAAAGTATTGCCCTGCCAGTACTATTGCAGCCTGGGATGATTTCTGTCATTTGGAAGTTGCATCTTTGATACTCTGGCTAGAGAGGCCTCACAAGTCTTGCTGTTTAGAGCCTGGAATGCCATGTTACTGGAAAAAGGAAGCAGGAACCACAGTATGAAGTTCTTTTTTGTTACAAGCCCATTTTAGGGGTGGACTACTGTAACCTAGCTGCCAGTAGTATGGTTGGGCATTGGGAAAAGGGTGCTGAGTTCATGGAATTTTTTTTTAACCTTTTTTGAATTTGTGGTGTCCTAGACTATCAAGAAATCTGAAGTTTCTTTATTTCTGGCATATAATGATTGTTTTATAAAGGTATTAGAGGTCATTAGGATCAAAGAAAATGTTCAGACTTCCATATTATCTGTCACATAACTGGAGGTCTATAATGATGATTTTTTATTATAAAATTTTATTTTTAATTTATGAAATAAAACAAGCATTTCCATGACATGGTATAACAAAAAAAGATGGTTGCACATGAAACTACAAATCTACTATGCACAACTTGCTATTCCTTTCAAATATACAGCAAAATTATTGTGTAAATTTTTTTCTTCCCTCCTTCAATATTGCTGTTACTGTATACAATGTTCTCTTGGTTCTGCTCATGATTATTTAAAGAAGTAGAATGTGTCAACAATAAAGGTGATCATAAAATACTTCCCAGGAGGTAACATATGAGCTCAACCTTGAATGAACTTAGGCATTTAATAACCAAGAGGTAAAGAGAGAATGTGTTTCTTGAATGTGAGAAATCAATACAAAGTCAACAAGATGACTGAAGGAAGTATGGAAAGATAGAGTGGTGCTAGGTCATAGAGGGCTTTAAATGCTGCACAAAGGAACTTTAACTTTGATCCCTCAGTGATAAAGAACCTTTAAAAGATTTGGAATATAAGACTTTGCTCTTCTCCGATGTTTCTGACCACTCCTTTGTCTTCCATTTACTGATTTTGTATCTTCTTCTTATTCTTCAAACTGAGGCTGTATTTGGATTCTCCATTTAATCAGAATTTTCCTCCTTGGTGATGTGATTGATTTTCTTGGTTTCAGTTAAATTCTCTATGCAGATGTAGCCCAAGAATATACATATACATGTAAGTATGTATATACACATAGTATGTGTGTGTATATATAGTATGTATATAATCATATATGTATATATGCATGCAGATTTATATATGTATAAATATAAACATGAGTATATGTGTGTACATGTGTATACATGTGTATGAGTATGTATACATTCAAATTTTATTGGGCTGCAGAGATTGCCCTGGGACAGGAGAAGGAGCGGGGCAAGTCTTCCTGTCCTATGCTTGGTAAGGACAAGAGGTAAAAATATAGAATTTTAAGTCAGATGTAAAGGAAGTTACTGCATGACCTCCATATTCTTCCTTAAAGTATAAAATGAAGTCATTTGTAGAAAGTGAGGAGACACAAAATGTATCGATGAAAATGAATGTTTTAAAAGAACATAAGTATGCGGTGAAAGGGAATAGAGAACTGAGCAATATAAAGTTGGTCAGGAGGAGTCACTGCAAGGAATGCGATTGGGAAACATGAAATTTAAGAAAAATGCCAATTGGAGTACCCATTAAATTAGCAAAGATGCAAATGATGGAAAGAGACTTAATGTCAGAGGGCACACAATCTCTATTAGTGGAGTTTTAAATTGATTCAGTGATTCTGGCAAATAATTTAAGTTATGTGAGTAAAGTTACTTAACCATTTTTTACCTTTTGAACCAGAATTCCCATAAGCTCATATCTCCAAATGTTGAGTAGAAGAAAGACAAATTCCACATATACAAAATATCTATAGCAAAACTTTCCATGGTATCCCAACTCTGGAAAAAAAAAAAAAGTATGGATGCAATTAATTGAGGGATGACTGAAGAGTGGAGAAGAATGTCTGATTGGGAGTAGGTGAAGCTTTGACCATTGGATTGACATCACCAGAAAACAGCAAAATCTCTGAAGATCATAGGTGCTAACTGGTCCTCTCTCTCTCTCTCTCTCTCTCTCTCTCTCTCTCTCTCTCTCTCTCTATATATATATATATATATATATATATATATATATATATATATATAT
>NW_027187419.1:90817336-90864281 GCF_028583685.1 Petaurus breviceps papuanus | reverse complement strand
TATATATATATATATATATATATATATATATATATATATATATATATCTGTTCACATGTATTCCCCATATGGGTAAGTATGAAATGTGATTCCAATAAGTATCCATACTTCCCATTGAGCATGTATGTATTGTTGAGAAAATAAGATCAAGGTTTGAGGAAGCAGTTTCTTTTGTTGCTTACAATACTATTTTGTTAAATGACTTTACTTTGCCTTTTTTTTTTTTTGCTTTTTGGAGGACAATTGGGGTTAAGTGACTTGCCCAAGGTCACATGGCTAGTTTTTGTGTTAAATGTCTGAGGCCAGATTTGAACTCAGGTTCTCCTGACTCCAGGGCCTGTGCTCTATTCACTGCACCACCTAGCCACCCCAAATGACTTTACTTTGAATACTATCTATGACTGGCTAGTAAAATTAAACACATCAGTGGGGGGTTTGTGAGCTGTAGTTTAATAAAGATTTTAATCTGAATAGTACATAAAACCTGGGGTAATTTCTTGGTATCCACAGATGCTACACACATATTGGTAGTCTGAGAAATGATTATTCAATTGAAGTGATATAACTGGAAGGATACAGAGATGAATAAAACATAGTCTCGACCGCCAAAGAGCTTGTAATCTACTAGAGGATTAGTAGATAACAATTGAAATACCTATAGCTTATTTTTTGTTGTAATTGCTTTTATTGATTTATTTATTTAATATTTCATTTTACCAACTATATGTAAACACAATTTTAAAAACCTTTTTAAAAAAAATTTGTGTTTCAAATTATCTCCCTCTCTCTCTCCTCTTCCCACTCATTGAGAAGGCAAGCAATTTGGTACATCATCTTATAAGTTATATATGCAGTCATGCAAAAAATTTTTCCATAATAATCATGTTATGAAAGATGATACTACTCCACCAAAAAGAAAACAAAAGTTTAAGAAGTATGCTTCAATCTGCATTCAGATCCCATCATTTCTTTTTCTGAAAATGGATAGCATTTTTTATCATAAGTCCTTTGAAATTGTCTTATATCATTGTATTGATGAGAATAGCTGTTATTAACAGTTGATCATAGTACAATACTGCTATTACTTTGTACACTCTCCTGGTTCTGTTCACTTCACTTTGCTTCAGTTCATGAAAGTCTTCCCAGGTTTTTCTGAGAGCATCCTGCTTATCATTTCTTATAATGCCATAATCTATCACAATCATATACTACAACTTGTTCAGCCATTCCCCAATTGATCAGTGTACCCTAAATTTCCAATTTTTTGTCACCACAAAAAGAATTGTTATAAATATTTTTGTACATATAATTCTTTATATCTCTTTGGGATACAGACCTAGTAGTGGTATTGCTGGATCTAAGGGTATGCGTGATTTTATAGCCTTTGGTGCATACTTGCAAACTGCTCTCCAGAATGACTGAATCAATTCACAACTGCACCAACAATTTATTAGTGTCTCAATTTTCCCACATCCTTTCCAATATTTGTCATTTTCCTTTTCTGTCATATAAGCTAATCTGATAGGTGTGAAGTGGTACCTGAGTTGTTTTAATTTGCATTTTTCTAATCAATAGTGATTTAAAGCATTTTTTCATATAACTATATGTAGTGTTGATTACTATATCCTGTTCATATCCTTTAACCATTTATCAATCAGAGAATGATTTTTATTTTTATGTATTTAACTCAATTCTCTATATATTTGATAAATGACGATTTTTTCAGAAAAAAAACTCACTGTAAAATTTTCATTTTGAGATTTCCCTCAGGAAGTGATCAGTGGTTTCTTTCAACCTATATCTTAGCCTCTGGTTCTAGGACATTAGGACAGTTTTACATGATAATCTCTTGAAAGATGATATCCAGGCTCTTTTTCTTATAGTCCAATAATTCTCTAATGACTTTCAGATAGTGCAATATTTCCCAAATTATCTCTTTTCAATCTATTATCAGGTCAGTTGTCTTTCTGATGAGCTAATTCACATCTTCTTCCACTTTTTCATTCTTTTAACTTTTATTATTTCTTGAAGTATTATAGAGTTATTAGTTTCCACTTGCCCATTTCTAGTCTTCAATGAATTATTTTCTGCATTAAACCCCTTTTCCACTTGACCAATTCTGCTCTCTAAGGAGTTCTTTTTTTCTGTGAATTTCTGTATATCTTTTTTTTTCCCATGTAGCCAGCACTGTTTTCCAAGGAGTTCTTCTCTTTAGTGAAT
This sequence comes from Petaurus breviceps papuanus, assembly GCF_028583685.1. Classification (NCBI taxonomy): domain Eukaryota; kingdom Metazoa; phylum Chordata; class Mammalia; order Diprotodontia; family Petauridae; genus Petaurus; species Petaurus breviceps. The sequence continues at coordinate 90,862,061 of NW_027187419.1, read as the reverse complement.
TTTTGTTCATATTTTTTTTTCCATTTTGATCAGTTTTCCCCTTCAAATATTTCCTCTTTTTAGAGGATTATTGTGCCTCTTTTGCCATTTGGACTGTTCTGTTTTTTAAGGTATTATCTTCCTCAGTATTTCCCTGTGCCTCTTTTAGCAAGTGTTTGACTCTTTTCATGATTTTCTTGAATCACCCTAATTTCTTTCCTCAGTTTTTCTCTACCTTTCTTATTTGATTTTTAAAATCCTTTTTGAGCCCTTCCAGGAATTCTTCCTGGGCCTAAGACCAATTCACATTTTTTTTTAGACTCTGGAGGTAGCAGTTTTGACTTTGTGGTCTTCTAAGTTTGTGTTTTAATGTCCCCTGCTACCATAGTAACTTTCTATAATCATGTTCTTGTTTGTTTGTTTCTCACCTTTCCAGCCCATATCTTGACCTCTAACTCTATGTCAAAGTGGAGATCTGCTCCTTGGATGGAGGAGGCACTGTTTCAAGCTTCAGATTCTTTGTGCAGTTTTTAGGGATGGTTCCCAGGGTCTGTATTTCAGTTCTTCAAAGGTGGTATGATCTGAGAAGAGATGTGTTTACCATTCTCCTGGCCTGTAGTCTGGTCTGTGAGTGACCACAAGCACTCTTTTCCACCCTGGAACTGTGTTCAGGGTCCTTGATCCCCTGAAGCTACAAACTTTGGTGTGCCAGTGTTCCTCCTCACTCTAAGCCTTGGATGTAGGACTGTGATCCAGATCCATGTACGGGCATTACAACAGAGTCCTCTACCCAGTGCCAGAGAAAAACAGATCTCTATCGTCTCCTTCTGACTAGTTTTCTGACCCTTTTACCATCTATAGGCTGAGAGCTCTCAAAGCCACTGCTGCAATTCAGTTGGCCCTAAGGCGTGGGATGTGTTTGTGGAGGTGTGGCCTTTTGTTGTCTTGCCAGTGTTGCTTCCACTGGACTGAACTCCACTTTCACCTGAGGGCCACAGACCCTTCCTGCCAACTATCTAAGTTGCCTTAGGCTGGAAAATTGTTTCACCCCATCCTTTGGGGGATCTACCACTCCAGAATTTGTAGTGAGGCATTATTTAAAGATGTCTGGAGGAGAATCTGGGAGAGCTCAGGCAAGTCCCTGTCTTTTCTCCACCATCTTGGCTCCAGTAACTATTATCTCTAAACTTACCAGCATGCTGCTAACTCAAGCCTTGTTGACAAAACCTTTTCTTCCTTCTGACTGGAGGACTGGGAGGGCAGAAACTGGCCTCTCACTCCACTTTGGATCTGCTGCTTTGTTTGGTTTCAACTCCATAGAACAAGATACCTCTTGATGTCCCATTACACTCTCCCCTCCTTCCCTGACTTTTATGTGTATGGGTTAACCTCTTTAGATCATAAGCTCCTTGAGGGCAGAGACTGTCTTTTTATTAATTGTATTTTCAGAGCTTAGCACAGTGCCTGGATCATAGTATGTGCTTAATAAATGTTCATTGGATTGGACTGTATTGGAGGAGAGAAAATTGGGACATAGAATTATGCAGTATAGAAAGAGACACTATGAGAGCCTAAATGGCTTTGAATTAGGCCTTGAAGGACACATGTTTCATAAATGAAACTGGGAGAGAAGAGTATTGTGATGGAGGAAACAGTATGAAATAGGGGCCTTTGTATGACTTGAAAAATGTTCAGATTCATAAACTGAATTTGTGAATTTTTACACTGATTGAATTAAAAAATAAACTTCCTGGGAGCTACAAGAAATTAGGCTGAGAGCCCTACTTAGTTTATGAGTTACAGAGTCTATACCCTGGTCTACACCAATAAATCAAACATTAACCTAACCTAACCTTGCAAGTATGTGTTTGTGAGGGTTTTGAGTTATCTAATTAATCTTCTTTACAATTATAAAATAAAATAAAGGCAACCACAAAACAGTTTGTCTTAACTGCTTGCTATTCATGATTTCCATTTCTTTGTGACTTACCAGAAACTTATACAGTGTTAAGTCCAGCAAAAATTTAGACTTACGATGCCACATATGAGGTAGGATTTAATGGTTCCTATACTTGATTGCTTTTTAACAGGATTTCTAATAGACAGAAGAGAATAAACTGAGATTTTAGTTGTCAAGGATTTCCCACTAGATCCAAGAAAGGCCAAAGACACATAAATGCTTACTTGAAAGCAAAAATTATAGGCATACTCTTGCTATTTCCTTCTACTTTTCTCCGTATCCCACCCCCATAATTTTAATGCCTTTTAAGGTCAAATTTAAATGGATCTAAGGTTTTTTAATGGTTTTCCATAGTAAGGTTCCGTCTTGACAATTATTTAAAAAATTTACCCTATGAAGATTTAATTGCAGGATGTATTATTTGTTCTAGGCATTGTGCTTCACTCCCCCCAAAATATATGGAACAGAGGGGTTAGTCCTTTAAGATTGAGGCCTAAAAAGTAGGAATTAAAGAGAAAAAGAAAACTCTCAAATATTATGTTTCAGTTTTCCCACTTATTCTCATCTTCTCCCCTATATGATACTCCATATGTTATACTACACATCCAGAGCATTGAAAATTATGCATCTCAGTTACTTGGATCAAAACCTACTGGTCAGAAGCAGAAATATATCTGATGGAGACTTAGCAAATGAATTCATGTGTTTGTACATTGACAGACAATCACTTTGTTGGAACCATCTAAGTTGAAAGCTTGATGGAAGACTATGTAGATCTTATAGCACTTAGCAACTAAGAGGCAGCTCTGGGCACCATAAGCTGTGGGAAATACGTTCATACAAAATTAAATTGGTAAAGCCTGTCCCTTCTCATCATTTTCCGGTAATCAAGAGAATTCCTACTAGGTTTCCATGTTGTTGTTGTTTCTTCATGAAATGTCATTTAATGACTTAATGAAATGGACTTAATTAAATAAAATTTCTTCTACTGCGCAGGACCATTGAATATTTCCAATAGTTACCATCACACTCTTGCTCTAGTCAGCCAGATATATTCACTGCTCTCCAAGCAGGCCTGACATTTTCAAACTTCCTCTCCCTTATTCATTTGCACCATTGCCCTTACCTGAAATGCTCTCCTGCTTCATCTCCAATAATCGAAGTCCTATTCATCTGAATGTTTAGCTTAAGTTGCAGCTCCCTCATGAAGTCTTCTCTTATTACCAAAGCAAGTACCACAAACCGTAACTCTCAGCTGAAGCGGAGAGCATATAGACTGTGGTACTTTCCTTGGTTACAAAAATCTGCAGTAACAACTCTGGTGGTGATCTTCCACAGACAGTTAAGGAGTAAAGGACTACTCTGCAAGCCTCATTTAAAGAAGGTTTATAGACTGGCTAAATTTTCATTTCCTACCCATTTCACTCCTAGCATCATCAAGCTCCCAGGAAATATCTTTATCAGAAAACTCATCATTCTGTGAGACTGCATTAGTTTTGATACTCAAACTTTAATACCCACAGTATTATTTGCCCTTCTTATTGGAAGATGAAGCAAAGAACTACTCTCCAAACCCCATTTAAAGAGGGCTTGGAGATCAGTCAACTATTTATTTTTTTTCCAAACAGGAGCTTCACTACTTGAGGTAGATGCCGTCATGCCCCTCACAAGATGCTTTCTTCCCCCTACCCATATTTTTCATCTCTCTTCCCTCATTAAACTGTAAGATCATTGAAAACAGACATCTTTATTTTGCTTATTTTTATCCTCTGCATTTAGTACAGGGAAGAGAATGAGCATTTATGGAGTACTTACCATGTGCTATACCACATGCTTTACATATATTATCTCAGTTAATCCTCACAGCAAACCTGGGAGGTAGGTGCTGTTATTATTCTCATTTTACAGTTGAGAAAACTGAGGCAAACAGAGGTTAAGTGACTTATCCAGAGTCATACAGCAAATACGTGTCTAAGAGAAGATTTGAACTCAGGTCTGCCAGACTCCAGACCTAGCAATCTATCCACTGGGCCACTTAGCTGCTGTAAGCCTGACATATAGTAGGCATTTGATACATGTGTATTGATTGACTGACTCAAACAATAAGCTCTTCTTCCTCTGAACTTACTTAGCACTTGTTTTATGTATTGAATACTATTTTATGTTGTCATTATATTGTCCCTTTTTATTTGGATAACTGTAATGGTAATGGGAATTTGAAGATCTTCCCTGCCCCTTAGTAAGTCTAAGGGAATTTGAAGACCTTTCCTGCTTTGAAAATATACTCGGTCCCCTTATACACTGAATGTAGTCACATGGAGTCTGTGGTGGGAGGAGTTTGCTGAAGGGTGGAGCAGAGCCTACATGAAGCTGGAAGTCAGAGCTAGACTAGATGGTTGTGAGGAGAGCACATGTCCCAGGGAGTCAGTCAGGCTTGTGAATAAATATTGGTTTTTTGTTGGTTTGTGGGAAGGCTAAAGGATGGTGTGGCTCTCCACTACTTGTGTCGCATTAACTTCTATGTTGCTATGATGGATTCAGTTTCCTGGTGTTGGGATTTGGTTTTCCAGTATCTGAATAAATGTTTTGCTTCTGTCTTCTGTGTGGAGATTCTGTTATATTTTGCAATCGGTACCATGCAGGTATATTTATAATGATGGTGGATACTGTTAATGTTGCATTGGTGCTAAAATCACAAGATAATTTTGGGCAGAATACACACCTAATTCTTCTATGTACTCCTTTTAGGGCCTAATAGAGTACATTGCATATTGTAGATTACCAATAATTTTTTTTGATTACTTAAATGGCTATATCTTATAGAGATTCTGTGTTTCCTATTGATCTCATTTTTACTTTTTCTGCATCTAAATCTTGAGTAATAATGAAAAAAATGTGGGCAAAGTTTGTACTAGTAGCATCCATTAATCTTGAAAATGAATGTCATTAAGGCTATGTTATTTAGAATGGTATTGGTATTGAATGTCTAATTTGATATATTGCATATTGATGCTAAAGGTATTTTTCTCTTGAAATTATAGTTTGTCATTCATAGTTGAGAAAATTTATCTCCTCTGTTTCCAGAAGAGTTTCTTAGCTTTTTTGATTTAGTTTTTTTTTTTCCTTATTGTTGCTATGATTTCTTTGGTGTAGAGAACTTTATGTGAGAAAATGTCCTTCATCAATAGATATCTGCAAATCTTCTGCAATTATATTCTTAAAGAATTGCTTGAGGCATTGAGAGATCAAGTGCCTTGTCCATGGTTACACAGTCAGTATGTGTTAGAGGAGGCAATTGAATCCAAGTCTTTCTGACTCCTAAAATGTTCTTTTCACCATGTCATGTTGGTAGACCCTATTTCTTGGTATATAGCTGCCCCAAATAGTGACCCAGAAATAAAGGTGGAAAGAAAAGTGGAAACAAACCAGGGAAGAAGGTATGTGGCAATCTAGAAACAAAACAAAGCATCTTTTCTCCTTTCTGTCTACTCCCTGAAGATCTTGTAGGTTGTCTTTTCCCTAGCTACATATGTCCCTCCATATACTTCGTGTTTGGTGTAATTTTCTGTCTTCCATGTGCCATTCCAGACTCCTAAGTCACTTAACCTCTGTTTGCCTCAGTTTGCTCAACTGTTAAATGAGTATAATAATAGCACCTACCTTCCAGGGTTGTGAGGATCAGCTGTGATATTTGTAAATATAGACTCCTACTGGTATTCTTCTGCCTGGCATCTTAATACCCCTGTCTGAATAGCACGCTTCCTCTTCCAGTGAAAAACTTAAGAAACTTCAGCTGCCATGATTCTTGAATTGAGTGAGCTCTGAAACATGAACCCATCAGTCTTATAGTTGTACATATGACCTTTTCCTGCTCTTATTCCCAAAGTTCTAAAAACCTTTGTGCCTGAGGTTCTCCTAGTAATGTCTTTCCTGTATCCTTCCCATACACCTTTCCTGTCCACCTTTGGAAGAGTCCCTCCTAACATCAGTGTGAGGGAGTTCAGAGGCAGCCCTAGTTTGGTGGTATCATTCTTAATCCCAGTGCAAGGGGCTTGTGGGACTTTCCTAGTATCCTGTTTATGTTGTCCCTGACTCCTACTATGTGTTTCCTCAGCCAATATATATGGCTTTCCTCTTAGGGTTTACCTTAAGTACTATAAATACAAGGGAAGTTTGCTTTCAGCATTGGTTGACTCATCTAATTTTTCTTCACAACCCCTTTAGTGACATCAGTGTCCTTTGACAGAGTGCAAGGGGGAAATGGAGCTTATCCTGGTATTCTCTGGGAGGTAGATGGAAAGAGGAGAAAACAATGTTTTCTCTGTTGGCAGATTAGAGGTATGACAAAGACCGGTCCTGATAGAATTTTCTTAATCAGTTCATTACAAATTTCTTGATGATTACATATTGTAGCATCTCAAAGTGAGAAGAGAATTTAGGATAGGGTTACAATCTGCATGATGCATAATATAGGAGAGGAAATCACAAATGTGTGCACTGGAGAAAGGATATTCCTTTGATTCATCTTTAATCGGCCTCCTTTTCATCAAATGAGCTTGGTTAGCTAAACTGGTGGTCTTGCTAGTACTTTGGGATGTCAACTGCCATCTTTGTGCAAGCAAATATTTAGAGAGATGCAATTACCTAGGCAAAACCACAAAAGCCACATGCAGAATCCCTAGATCTATGATAGGGAAGACTCTGTCAGCTAAAACACTGCCATAATGGAATTCTGTAGCTAAGTATATAACTTTTGGCAAATAATTTAACCTCTTTCTTTCTTTTTTTTTTTGGGGGGGGTAGAGGGAGGCAATTGGGGTTAAGTGACTTGCCCAGGATCACACAGCTAGTAAGTATCAAGTATCTGAGGGCGGATTTGAACTCAGATCCTCCTCACTCCAGGGTTGGTGCTCTATCCACTGTGTCACTTAGCTGCTCCATTCACTGTGCCACTAGGTGGCCCCCTCTTTCTTTTTTTTTTTTTTGGCTTTTTGGAGGGGGGAAGGCAGGGCAGTTGGGGTTAAGTGACTTGCCCAAGGTCATACAGCTAGTAAGTGTTAAGTGTCTGAGGCCGGATTTGAACTCAGATACTCCTGACTCCAGGGCTGGTGCTCTATTCACTGCACCACCTAGCTGACTCCCTCTTTCTTTTTTAAATTATATTTTTTTCAACCAGAAATCCAGCCTCCTCTACTCCCTCACCCACTAGCCACTATCATCCAGCTAGAAAGGTCTGCTCTTTCAGAGTGATCTACAGGATTTCTTTGGTCCAGGATTCCTATCCTGATTATTTCTGTGTAGATTAAGACTGGGCTGCAAGTTGGAACTAAGATCCCACTAATCACCTCCTGAGATCCAGTCCGCACTTCTGTTCCTGGATTCTGAAGTTGTTCTTTACTTGGCATACAGCCTAGGGCCCATGAGCACTCCTCACCCTGGAATACCACACCTATGTAACAAGGCCCATCCTCGGTCTACCCTGAATCTATGACTGAGAATTTGGTAGAGAGTAACAGAGTTAATTGGCATCTTTTCCTGTACCTGATACCAATTTATACGAGTTTAACCCAGTTTAGAACCCTGTATGCTAGATCAGGGACTTCTTGCCTTATTTCATAGCTGCCCCCTTAGCTAGAATGCACTGTGTTGGCACTCCCGGTCAGACCTTGTTCCTATGTCCTCAGATATAGCTGTCTGTCTTCTTGTGTAGACCTGGGCTAGAAAAAAAAATAACACTCTGATACTTTCTTAGATTTCCTCCCGATTCATTATGGTGTATTGTCTAGATCTGTTTCTCTTTGTTTCCAGATCTGATTTTCTAGAGCTAAGGTAAGCTCAAAGCACTTCTTCCTGTCACTCTACCATCTTAATTCTGCCTCCACTTAATCTCTTAGAAGCTCAGCTTTTTTTTCTCATTTAGAATATGTGGATCATAATTTACACCCTGATTATTTTTGGGGCGTAGGATTTTGAGGTTTAAATTTTTATCCCTCCTTCTAGGCTCCTCCTCTCTCCCCAAGACAGTAAGCAATATGATATAGGCTATACATGCAAATTCATGTAAAATATAGGTTTCAAATTGGTCATGTTATGAAAGAAGAAATAGAACAAAAGAAAACACACACACAAACAAAAGAAAGTAAAAATAGTATGCTTCAATTTGCATTCAGACTTCATTACTTCTTTTTCTGGATGTGGATAGCATTTTCCATCATGAGTCTTTTGGAACTGTCTTGTAACATTGAATTGCTGAGAACTAAGGTGTTTTAGATTTAGGTAAAATGTGATGCTTTGTATCTTCTACAGCTAATTATGATCATAGATTTAGAATATGACTATAGAACTCATCCTATTCAATCCCTTTATTTTTCAGATGAAGAAACTGAGGCCCAGAAATATTAATTGACATAATATTTGTGTGATAAATATTTGTTGATTGATTCGAAAGGTATCAAAAAGTCTAAAATTCTATACAATTACAAGGTGGATCTTTTTGTTTATTAAAAATGGACTTATGATTTCATTTGGTATGGAAGCACCCTACAAATCAGCTATTAATCTGAATCTTAGATTTTTAGCAAGTTGTTTGAGGTACAGAGAGATTACCTTATTCACTCATGATTCCACACCGTTGTAAATGTCAGAGGCAAGGCTTATAACCCAGGTATTTCAGACCACAAGGCTAGCCCTCTAACTACTATACAAGGCTGCTTTTCACAAGGTGGATTACTGGTGAGATAAACTGTATGAAGGAGACTTTTTTCCTGAGTGATGCATCATTTCTTTTCTATTTTTTAACCTGATAAGAGGCTCTAGCAATTTCAGTTCTGGAAAATACCAGAACATAGTCATCACCTCACAGAAGTTCCTGGATTTTTAATGCTGAACATGAATCTGTTTAGCTGAAAATGTTTCCCAGAGGACCAGAAATGTATTCCAACACCAGATTTCATTTTCCTCATTGTGTCCTTGAGCACCGTTGAATAAAATACAGTTAAGTAATACTGGACTGATTTATACAACTCAGCTTCATTTCATTGGTGACTAAGTGTGGACTGAATGTTAGAAACCCGGAAGAAGTCACTGAATTACCTTAGTTAATATCCTTGTGAATCTTTCTGAGGGTTATGTTGTCCAATAGCTGGGCATATCTAGTTCAGATCTACTTGTGGTCAAATAGGTCAATAATAATAACAAAGATGTTGTTGTTCAGTCATTGCAGTCATATCCAACTCTTCATGACCTCTTGTGGAGTTTTCTTGGCAAAGGTACTGGAGTGGTTTACAATTTCCTTCTCCAGGTCATTGTACAGATAAAGAAACTGAGGCAAACAGGGGTAAGTGACTTGTATAGAGTCAAACTTGAACTCAGGTCTTCGTGATTCCAGGCATGGCACTCTATCCACTGTGCCACCTAGCTGCATGATAATAATGAGAACTGAGTGCTATTTACATAGTGCTCTAGAGTTTGCAAAGTACTTATGTTATCTCACTTGTATTTCTTAACAGTCCCATAAAGTAGGTTATACAGATATTATTGTCTCCATTTTTCAAATGGAAAAACTGAGACTCAGAGAGGTTAAATAAATTACCTGTGGTCGAACAGCTATAGAGTAGCATAGGCATGATTCAGATCTAGGTCTCCATAAACTCTGAGTCCAGCACTTTCTCCACCATCCTTCATTGCTTCTCAGGGAACACAATGTAGAAATTTGATCCTCTGTTTACTCATTAAGCTGCAAAGTTCTTGTGCTTCATTACTCCTGGACTGAGAGGTCAGTGAGAGGTATTGATGTTTATGGGAGGTAACTTTGTCCCTTGGCAGTCAATGAACTAGGGTCAGTGCTGTGCTAGCAAATGTTTAACAAGCAGGTCTCAGGGTGTGGGTGGAGCAAAATGGACTCATGACACACTTTTAAATTTAATCTAGATTATTAACATTTCACCCATAGCTTTCTTAAGTCTGGACAATCAACAAAACCATAAATCAAGTCCTGATATACAGTATATGCTGATTTCCATAGTGCAAATGTTCACAATGAAGATGTATTTTTAATGTAAATAATATTTTATTTTTTCTAATTACGTGTAAAGACAATTTTCAACATTCATTTTTATAAGATTTTGAGTTTCAAATTTTTATCCCTCCTTACATCCCTTCCTCCCTCCCCATGACAGTAAGCACTTATATAGGCTATTCATGTACAATCATGTAAAATATATGTTTCACATTGGTCATGTTGTAAAAGAAGAAAGAGAACAAAAGAAAACACACACACAAATAAAAGAGTGAAAATAGTATGCTTCAACCTGCATTCAGACTTCATTAATTCTTTTTCTGGATGCGGATAGCATTTTCCATCATGAGTCTTTTGGAACTGTCTAGAAACATTGAATTGCTGAGAAGAACTAAGTCAATCATAGATGATCATTGCACAATGTTGCCATTACTGTGTACAGTGTTCTCTTGGTTTTCACTTCACTCAGCATCAGTCCATATTAAGTCTTTTCAGGTTTTCCAAAATCTATCTGCTCATCATTTTTATAGTGCAATAATATTCCATTACATTCACATACTGAAACTTAATTGTTCAGTCATTCCCCAATTGATAGGCACCCCTTCATTTTCCAATTTTTTGACAACACAAAAAGAACTATAAATATTTTGGTATATATATGTGTGTCCTTTTACTTTTTAAAAATGATTTCTTTGGGATGTAAACCTAGTAGTGGTATTGCAGGATCAAAGGGCATACACAATTTAATTGCACTTTGAGCATAGTTCCAAATTATTTTCCAGAATGGTTAGATCAGTTCACAATTTCACCAGTAATATATGAGTGTACCATTTTTCCCACTTCTCCAACATTCATCATTTTCCTTTTTTGTCATATTAACCAATCTAATAGGTGTGAGGTGGTGCCTTAGAGTTGTTTTAATTTGCATTTCTCTAATCAATAGTCATATTGAAATTGTAATAATTAGTTTGGGTGGGCTGGTTCAAGCTGACTTCAACTCATCCTTGACTGGGAGACTTAGGATTAATTTTGAGCTTTCTGATCCTCAGTTCCTTAGGACCAGAAAAATAATCTGTATTAAGACTTTATGAAGAAGTCTGTCCATTGTTTTCAATATTCATTCATAATGCTATGAATGAAAAAATCAGACCAATAGAAAAGGAGCTCAATTTTTAAAAAAAAGTTTCAGGAGTGATATCAAGGAAAAGTTCACAATTTGACCTGAATGAGTCAGCATGCAGTGGAGAATAATACATGAGAACTACAGAATGATCTCAAAGAGTAATTTCAAAACAATTTCCTGGAGAGGAGAGTTCTTTTGCTACCAATTACAATAGAACCTCTGCCTTCACCTTTCCACCATTAGTGCTACTGTATACCCTAAGGCAATGGGGCAGATATTCCGGATTCTCACATGCTAATGGGAAGAACATCAATTTTAATCCTCTGAGGAAAGAAATACTGGAGCAGAAGGTCATTAAGCTCTATGAATTCTCTTAGGCACTTGAGACTTTAAAGGTGATATCTAAAATTATCACACCCACATCTTGGGCCTTCAAGAAAAAAATAATTAAGACAGGTATACCCACAAATGGGGCAGCTAGGTGGTGTAGTGGATAGAACACTGGGTTTGGAACCAGGAAGACTCATCTTCATGAGTTAAAATCCAGCCTAAAACACTTACTAGCTGTGTGACCCTGGGTAAGTCACTTAACCCTGTTTGTCTCATTTTCTCATCTATAAAATGAGCTGGAGAAGGAAATAGCAAACCACTCCAATATCTCTGCCAAGAAAATCTCAAATGGGGTTACAGAGAGTTGGACATGACTGAAAAATGACTGAACATATACCCACCTAAAGCCATTGAACGAAACCATGAAAACATGGCATCAGGATATTAGAAGAGAACTGGTTATGGATGAAGACAATTCCACTTATGAAGGAATTTTTCCTCATTTCTGGGATGCAGAAAAGAAGAGTGGAGATATTTCCCTTCATCTTCCCAAGAGCCATTACTAAGTACTGGCTCAGTAGAAAACACTGCGTCCAGCAAAAAGTAGGCCAGAAAGTTGAGGCAGGAAACATCTCTGAAGAATATGGCCTAGGATAGTAAAAAAGACAGAACAAACAACCCTGGTCATCAAGAATTAAACTGCAGTAAGATGCAGGTCCAGAGAGCCCAGCTGAGTTACCAACCAAGCAGAAATATTACACACAGGAGAAAGCATGAAGAAACAGAGAATAATATGATCCTTGGGGCCCTGTACTACCAGAGGTGTGAGTTTCTTTGGCCATGTGTTTACTATGTGTACACATCTCTAGAAGTGAACTCTGTGCTCACTCTCTCTGGGCTTATGGGGAGAATATTTTCTTTACTATTGTTTTTGCCATACTAGTTCAGTAAATGCCTTTGCTTTGAGATAGAGAAGTTTGATGATATCACATTGATGACTTTTAATGGTAAGCACACCACTAGGGTCTCCTGAGCTACCCTTTAGTGCAGACTAATAGATTATGCTAAACATGAGGGTAGTTTTCCCTCTGAGATCCCAACAATTGAGGGTGAATTGGGCATTGTTCTCTACAACAGGGTCATGCATATATCAAACCTAATTTTGCTTCTCTATAATTTCTACATATTGTTACTGGATTGCATAAGCTTTGGGGGCTACCGGGTCTTTCTCCTCCAAATTTAGTATTCTTCATAAAGCATCAAACGCACTCACACTGAACCCATTGCTTGTAGGACTGCCCTGTGGGATTAATGAGAACAAGTCTTATCATTCTTCCATCAAGAGGCTTTCAAATACATTAACATTGTTATCTATCTACCCCACATATTCTCTTTTCAAGGCTAAACTTCCCTAATGTCTTTATATGATCTTGATATAACAGGAACTTGTAGCCCTTTACCATTCTGGTCATCATCCTCTCTATGATCCCCTCACCTATAATTTCCATCTTGTCAATGTCCCTTCCTGTGTATAGCACTCAGAGCTGAATACATTATTCCAAAAATGATCTACCTAGAATTCAATCCAACAAACATTTATTAAGGACGTCCTATCTGCCATGTACCGTGCTAAGCAACTAGAGATATAATTAATTTAGAAAAACAAAACAAAACACCAGGCCCTGGGGGAAGACAATACAGAAAAGGAAGTAGGAAAGTAAAGAAGAGGACCAGGGAAGACCTGGTTCAGGGGCATCTTATCTGGTAGAGTTGAAACCAAGTAGGACAGTAGATGCAGTGTGGTATGGAAATATAACATCCTTAATTTGGGATATTATTTTTCTTAATGTAACTTATAAATTTATTAGCTTTTTGCCAAGACTGACGTTTCATTATTGATGCATAGTGATCTCACTAAAGTTCCTAGATCATTTTAAGACAAACTCCTTCCCTTATCTCATACTATTGAAGAGCATATTTTTCAAAGCCATGTACAAAATTTTAGATGTATTCCTATAAATGTGCCTAGCTTCATAAGTGCTTGGTAATTCACCTGGATCTTATTCAATTTGGCCCAGTGTTCTAGTCTGTTGAAATCTGTTTGGATTCCAGTTCTGTCATACAATATATTCATTATTCTTCCTGGTTTTTGTATCATCTACAAATTTGATAAGCATGCCATTTATGACTTAAGTCATGATAAAAGGAAACATATCATCCCAACACTCATTACAACAGAATTTTCTCTTAAGTTATCACTGACCTACTAAAGATTACATGTCAACCAGTTCCAAATCCACCTCACTGGAATCTAGTCCTATATCTGTGGCATTCCCTTGCTCAGATAGTCTAGTAACTGTAAAAAAAAAAAAAAAAAGAAAATGAGGTTAGTCTGGCATGATTTGTTCTTGATGAAGCTATGCCAACTTTTAATGATCACTGCTTCCTTTTCTAGGATCATTAACCATCCCTTTGCTAATAACTTGAATGCCAGACAGAGACTCCTTCAAGGCACTACTATGCAAAGGCTTTTTTTCTGCTGGTAAGAGCTATCAGAGATTGAGCTTTACTGGCATAGCCTTTGAAAATTAAGTGTACCCTCAACACTATAAGAGGGAGAATTGGGATAGGACCTTAGATAATGAGTCTACTTTCTACCTTTGTAAAATTTGGGAGAAAGATTTTATTGCCTTCTCTTTCCTTTTTCTCCTTTCATTGTTCCCATCCCCATACTTAGTTCCATCTACTCATATTCCCCTATCCACCCACAAAAGTAAAATAAGATTGAGAAATTGAAAATATATTTTGGTTATGTGGAGGTTAAAGTGATAGAGACATTCCAAATAAAATGTACAAGAACGGAAGCAATAAATATGTAGTAATAAAAACAAGCCAACCAAGGTTGTTGAAACAGTAGAAAAGAACAGGAAAAAAGCTCATCAACCATGAGAAAAAAAGCAACAACATGTTAAATACACAATCTGTATTCCCTAGGCCATGTATAATCCATAATGTGAATAATCAGTATATAGAAGGCTTAATTATATAGTCAATTCTATTTTTTCTAAATTTACTAAGAAACAATGATAGGTATACAACAAAAACATGAAAAATTCTCAAATCATTTCTGTTTGTTTGGGTTACATTATTAATTTTTAACAGATGTTGCCCCTTTAATGTGTGTTTTTTTTTAAATAGTATCATAGGCTGATAAGATTATAGGTTCAGAGCTGAAAGGATCGATAGGAACAAGATCAACACATGCATTTTACAGATGAGGAAATTGAGACTTAGAGAGGTTACCTGACTTACCATTGATTTACCCACCATCTCCTCAGTCATCTAAATTCACCGCCTACATGTAATACTCAACTCGACACTCTTTCACCTCTACCACCGATTTTCTTGTAAAGCCTCTTGTGTTTACCTTTCAGCATCTCACAGATAAGCTAACTTCTTTCCTATGACACTGCCACCACCGTGGTGTAGACCCACATCTCCTCATGTCTGTTGGTTGTCTCCTTCCCCCAAGTCCTTCCTTGTTCCACTTCCTAAAGCACAGTTCTGACTATGTCATCCCTTACTCAACAAACTCCCATGGTTCCCTGTCTCTTCCAGGATCAGATATAAAATTCTCTGTCATTCAAAATCTCTTACAACCTGCTCCCCCTCCTGAACTCACCCCTACATTTCCAGTCCTTTGATACCTTATTCTCTTAGGTCTAGTGATATTGATTTCCTTGTTGTTCCAAGAATGAGGCACTATCACTCAGCTTGGGGTATTTCTCTAGCTGTTCTCCATACCTGGAAGGCTCTCCCTCCTAATTGCTATCTTCCTTGCCTTGCCTCTGTTAATTATTTCCTTATTATCCTACACATGGTTTGCTTGTCAATAGTTGTTTGCATGTTGTCTTCCCTGTTAGACTGTGAGCTCTCCAAGGAGAGGGATTATCTTTGCCTTTCTTTGTATCTCCAGTGTTTAGCATAATGCCTGGCACAGGACAGGCACTTAATACATGCTTATTGATTAACAGGGCCACATTATAATTGTAGGAGGCAGGTTTAAAACCTGGATCTTCCTAATAAGTCCACTGTTCTATAAACTATATCACATTACTTTTTTAAAGATAGGAATAATTAGGGTAAATTTCCTTATCATACATTAATTGAGAGTCAGGAAAGATTACAGAAAGACCAAAGTGGGGTTAAAAAAATCCTATGAATATCCAAATGCAGATGAAATCATAGAAGCTGAATTTGAGAGCTGGCAGCAAGGTTAGAGATAATTTAATATAACCCTTACTTTACAGATGAGAAAGCTGAGATCTAAAGAGGTTAGGTGATTCAAGGTCACACAACTAATTTATGGCAGAGCTGGTACAAGAACCCAGGTTTTTGACTCTCAGTCCACTCTGCTTACCTAATGAACACCATAGATAATAAATATTGATAAATCAGAATGTTGCAGGTGTTTCTGCAGTGCTGATTCATTTCTATAGAGCCCTCAAGGAGCCCTCAAAGTTTCCACCAAGGAAAACAGAACGTTTATGGACCCAAACATGTTTACAACAAGCAGGAAGTCCCATAGTAGAAAGAGGAGACACAAGATTTGTTTGCTGATATCTGGGGTTGGTCACTTTCTTCTTTCAACCCCCTGGCCTGGGGTTTTGTATTTCCTGATCTCTGTGCAGGGAACTATTATGATGGGAAGCTGCTATTAGAACCAGACTCACAGATTGAATTGGGTGTTGGCGACAGATGAATGGGAGAGTCACATGTGAGACAGTCTCAGATCGAAACTATTGGACACCAGAATGTGAAGATTATCCAGACTTTGGAGCACAAGTGAGAAATAGAGCACAATGAAGAGAGGACCCAGTCTTTAGGGAATGGCAGCAATTTGAGAACCTATCAGTATGTGGCCAAAGTGGAGAAGATTATATTCTCACACTGTTCTTCCTCTGATTATCTCTAGTATAACCTGTGATCTGGAGTTAAAGATTTAGATACATATTTTCCACCTTTTGCTTTCTAGAATTTTTTGGCATAGGTAGTTCATGTATTTCTTCTTGCTATCCCCCTATATAGAACTGGGGGAATAAATGCAAGGAAGATTGGGAGACAGCTTGAACAGAATGACTCCATGAAAAAACAAAAACAAAATACAGCCTTTCCCCTTCCATTTGAGCTATGCTGTAATGCCAAGCAAAGGCAACTTCCCAAGGTTCAAAATACCAGCATAGGTGCTCTCCATTTTATTCAGTGAAAAATTAAGAACAGAGAAAATCAAAATATAGCATCATTCAAAATACAGCATTCACCAAGTATAATTCAATAATCTCCAAGTACTACTCTACCCCTGGACATTATAATTCATTTAGTCAATCCCAAAGACCCTCTTCTAAGTACTACTCCACCCCTAGGCTGGACAATCATTTAGTCAACCACAAAGCTCCTCTTCTCAAATGGAGATTAGTTTCCAATCATAAGCAAAGTACATTCATTTGTTCAATCACAGAACACAAAAAGTCAAAAGTTCCCCACCCTTGGATCACAATTGAATCTACCCCAGAGTTATAACAAGCTTAAGCACAGCATTTAATACCCAAAGAGAGGTCTTTTCTTCATCTTGACCCGAGGCAAGTTCTCAGCAATCTTTGTTTCTGGGGAGACAATGCGTAGCAAAGCCACAAGATACATTGCCAGTGTCTTCATTAATTCATTCTCTGTCTGCAGAACAGTCCTAGGACCCCTGAAAACATTAGCAAAACCCTCTTCCAGGATTTCTGTAAACATACAACAAGAAAATCCTTCTTCAGGGCTTCTGAACCAACAGCAAGGTTCCAGAACCTCTGCAACAACAGCACTGTCCTTCACCAGTGGACAGCATTCACTCTGTCTGAAAAACAGTCTCAGTAACTCTGAACCAACAGCAAGGTTCCCAGACCCCTGCAACAACAGCATTGGCCTTCACCAGTGAACAAATCTGGCAAAACAACATCAAAACAGACAGACAAAGTACCAGCATAACAGTTGTCTCCTCAGTCCTTGGCAGCTCTGGGTGGCAGCTCTCAAAACTCCTGGGCAATTAAAACTGGCCCTCAGCAATCCTCTCTGTCTCTCTCTGCCTCCAAGATGCTGCTTCCACAAAGTTCTTATGCCTCTCTCTTCTCTTGTGTCTCTCTAAATTTACGTCACCAGCTCCTCCCAGTTCAGCACTCTCTTTTCACATTAACAAGTTCATCCCACAAGTGGGATTCACAAGCGCTGGGTTTTAATACAATCAATCCAAAAACCAAGCAAATACAGGGTGATCTTTAAATTCCATTACTATTACACATGTTCAGTAAAACATTTATGTAGTTAATCAACTAACTTTTGTTTAGCACCTAGTATGTGCAAGGAACTATACTAAGCACTGGGAACACAAATAAAGGCAAAAAATAACACCTGCTCTCAAGAAGCTCACAGTCTAATGGGTGAGGCATGTGAACAACTATGTGTAAGTAAGATAGAGAAGGGCTAAATTGGGTGGAGTCTCAAAGGGAGGACACAAAGATTAAGAGGCTTCTTGTAAAATGTGGGGCTTTATCTAAGTTTTGAAGGAAACCAGGGAAATTAGGAGGTGGAGATGAGGACAGAGATGGAGAATTCTCAGCTTCAGGAACAGCCAGTGAAAGTTTCCAGAGTTGAGAATGTGGAGGGTCATGTGTGAGGAGTACCAAGAAAGGGGGAGCTGAGTATGCTGAGCAGCCGACTGATCTGGAGAGAGAAGAGTGGGTTAGGGAGGACAGGAGAGAACACAGATCCCAGATGTGGACTAAGGCCTCTAACACTGTAGATTCACATTTTGATATTTTCGCCGATACTGTATATCATCCCCCAGGTAAATTCCAAACCCATTTACCATGTGTTGGAACTGCTCAATGCCACTGATTAAAAACACATCATCGTGCTGGTAGTCTGGACTAGGTGTTTGCAGGCTGATTGCTTTCAAGCAGCCAGGGAGGGCATGGCAACCTTTGATCAGCTATTTCACACATATTCCAAAGATAACTTGGATGGGTTGTTATTGAACTGGTGGCTCAAAGAGAGCACTACCGCTCAAATACTGAAGTTTCTCATTGGACAATTAATACCGTGATAAGCTCCCATTCAATAGCCTTCAGGAAGCAGCACAGAAGCTGGCTTTTATGACTTGTACTGAAGTGCCACCATTGCTGTGCCCCAGTTGTCCTCTACAAGATGTATAAGGTATTACAATAAGCACAGTTCAACTAGTAGAGATTTGTCTTTGAATAATATTTTTTTTCTTCTGAAAGAATGATTCAGAAGTGTATTTTAATAGTTAATTGTATCTTCTTTTCAATATAATATTACACTGGTCTCCCAGTTGTTCTACATCTGCCATTTGCTGACTTCTGCCTTTGCTCATGCTGTTGTCACTGCTTGAAATGTTCTCCTTTCTCTCCTCTTCATTATTCACTTAAGTAAGAGCCAGCTGTAAGAGGTACTTATTGTATACTCTAGGGGAAAAGGCGGGAAGGGAACAAGCATTTATCTAATGTCGACTCTATGCCAGGCACTGTGATAAGCATTTTTTAAAATATTTTCTTATTTGATCCTCACAATATTGGTATACTATTATCCCCGTTTTATAGTTGAGGAAACTGAGGCAAACAAAGGTCAAATGACTTGGTCAGGGTTAAACTGCTAGCAAATATCTGAGACTGAATATAAAATTCAAGACTGCCCAATTCCAGACCCAGTACTCTATCCATTGCACTGCCAGGGGCCTCTGCTGCAGACCAACTGATACCATAATCTGTACATACAACTGAATATTTAATTATACATTATTTTGCATGGCTTTCTAATTGTTGCATGTATCCTAGTTTTAGTATTCCAACTTGATTTTAGGTTCCCTGAAGATAATGATTATTCCCTGTACTTTTGCAATATCCCATGTAAGGTAGAAGTAGTACACTAACATCCAGCCCAATGCATTTTAGACTATTTTACATTTTGTGAAAGTTATTGAAATTTTCCTGGACACTTGGTTGACTTGGGTCTAAGGACTTAGACTGTTAACATCATTTCCTTCTCTCCTCAGGACAAAGCAGCCATTAGGATCTGAAGGAGCTTGTAGGAACTTGGCTGGTGAATCTTAAAGGGAATTTTACTCAGTCGAATAAACTCCAGGGGTTATCTCAATTGCTTATCCTTATTGAATATCATTTCCATGCTATTTCTACATAAATTTCCTTTTCTTAACTTTAATTACCTGTGAACATCTCATTTTGTTCCAATATCAAACCTATACTACCAGAGGTCTGAACAGAGTGAGATCCAGCCCATAATATCATGGTATAATGCTGGGCATATAGTAGGTGCTCAATAAATATCTGATTGCATTTGAAAAAGCACTTAGAAAATGGTAAATTAAGATTTTATTAGGTTGAAAAAATAAAATTTTCTATTAAATATTATATATCTTCTTATTTGATAAAAATTGTTAACCAGCATGGAAAAAAATCCTCCTTAAAACTTTAAATTATTTTCCCATAATACTTCTTACAAAATTGTATTTTGTCACTAAATCCTTTTATAAGGATTACAATTCAATGTCATTCAAAGACACCTGTAGAAGGGTGGCTAGGTGGCAAAGTGAATAGAGCACTGGCCCTGGAATCGGGAGGACCTGAGCTCAAATTCAGCCTCAGACACTTAACACTTACTAGCTGTGTGACCTTGGGCAAGTCACTTAACCCCAATTGCCCTGCCTTCCCCCCCCTCCAAAAAAAAGTCACATATGGAGCTAAAAGTAGGAAGTATGTGATAAACATTTGTTGCAAAAAAAATGAATACATGCATTTTCATAAAGGGTAGATGTTTTCATATATTAACTTTTTTAAAGTCTAGGTAGCTGAAATGATTTAATTATGTCTATGCCCACTTCATCATATAAATTTAGAAAAACTATTCCATACAGGTTCTGAATAAATAAAATCATGGAATTTGGCAAAAGTTCATGGTATTCTCCAGCAGATTTGTCCCTGGATGCATCTTGCTTGCCAAGGAAGGTGAATAAAAAGTCACCCATTGAGTATATCATATTGGCCAAATAGTTTTAGTCTACATTATGATGACCATCATTTATAAATGTGAAAGGTCAGAGTTTTAGACTATGCTGATTAAATCCAATTGGCTTCCAGGAAATTTATAACAAAGCACCAAATCACTAATTGCATTTAAAATATTCAAGAGTGGTTTGCTGAGTGAAAGTGGCTCCAAAAATGTCATTCATAAAAGTATGAAGTCTTCTGATAAGTGCAAGAGTGGTTCTGCATTCTAATCTTGGATTTCCAGGTACTCCCTGTGGCCTGGACAATACAATGCTTCAGTTAATCTTCAATAAGCATGCTAAAAACATGGCTAATAAGAAGATATGCTTTGCATGACTTAACATGCATAATTGATATCATGTTGCTTATCTTCTTAAGGGGTAGGGGAGGGGTGGGCAGGAGGGAGAAAACTTGGAATTCAAAAAATTAAATGAAGTTAAAAAATACAAGTAATTAGGAAACATTGAACAGAATAAAATATAAATTAAATTAAAATTTAAAATGCTAAATTGACAACTACATCTGATGGTTTGACCATGTCCCACATTATTTAACCTTAGCAGCATTTGGGCTCAAGACAAAATTCCCAGACTTAAATTTGCAAGACCTTTCATCAGACCTGCCTATACTGTTTTGTCACTTCACACTGCTTTAAACTCACCATCTTTCTAGTTCTATCCTGTCAATTTTTCTCAGGCAAATGTCTTTTTTTATCTAGCCATCCCACCTCAAGGCATTACCTTTTAAACGCCCTTATACCTCTTACTTGCCTAGTCCCGTACACTAAGCTCTTTTCCCTTGATTTAGTGAAGTAGCTGCTTATATCAGGAGTCTTTCTTATACCTTATATCAGAAGATATATCAGGGGTCTTTCTTGTATAATTAGAAAAATAAACACTTCCCTTTCTAATAAAATTGATGAAATATGTAGCTGATTCTACAATGACACATTCACATTGGTCTGTCTCTCTGATCATTTCCTCTACATGGAAGGATATTAGGGCATATTCTAGCCTGGGTCTATTATATAGTGACCCATTTCATAGCTAGAAACTCTAGTCCAGGAAGTTCTAAATTAAAGTCCCTGAATGCCTGTTCTCTCTTTGCTGTACCTACTCAATACTTGAGAGGCTAGAGACAGGCACAGGACAAATCTAAGAGTTAAATAGGAAATACATTTCATGAACAAACTTTGTGACTTTGTTTGGGAAGGAGCATGTTAGGAAAAACTTTGAATGCCAGAGAATTTTATATTTGGACCTTGAGGTGATAAGGAACCACTGAAATTTATTAAGTAGGGGATTGGCATGGTCAGACCTGGACTTTAAGAAGATCAATTTGATAGCTGAGTGGAGAATAGATTGGAGTAGGGAAATAATTGAGGCAAGAAGATCATTGCAAAGAAGTCCAGATATGAGGTGATGAGGGCCTCCATCAGGGTCATGGTAGTGTCAGAGGAGAAAAGAAGGTATATATGAGAGATGTTATGAAGGTAAGTCAACAGAATCTAACAATCAATTGGATATGGTGGGAGGGGGTAAGAAAGAGGGAGAAATCAAGGATGGCATGGGTTGTGAGCCTCGATGAATGAAAGTATGCTAGTACCCTTAATAATAATAAAGAAGTTTAGAAGCAAAGAGGGTTTCATGGGGGAGAAGAATAGTGATTTCAGTTTTGGATATATTGACTTTAAGATGTTTATAAGACATTTAATTGGAGGTGTAGAGGTAGTTGGAAAAGAAAGTCTGAAGGTTAGGAGAAAGTTAGAGCTAGATAAGTAGATTTGAGAACCACTGGAATAGAGATACTAGTTAAATCACAAGAGTTGGTGAAATCATAAAGAAAAACTATATAGAGGAAGAAGAGGAGAGGGACTAGAAGAAAGTCCTGGTATATACCTAATAGCTTCTGCTTATGACCTAGATGAAGATATGAAAAAGGAGACTGTGTAAAGGTCAGACAGAAGGTGATCCAGGATAGAAAAGTGCCACAGAAACCTAGAATGAAGATATTATCAAATAGAAGGTGGTGATTGACAATGTCGAATTTTTTTATAGTCAAAAAGGATGAAAACTGAGAAAAAGCCATTAGTTTTGGCTATTAAGAAATCACTGGTAACTAGTAAGATCTGTTTCAATTGAATGATGAGGTCAGAATCTAGACTGTAAAGAATTAAGAAAAGAGTGAGAAGAAAGGAAATGAGGCATTGACTGCAGATGAAAAGCAAGGTAACAAGTCTAACATAGGTCAGAAATGGGACATTTATCTGTACAAAAGAATAAACCTGCTTCTCCATTTTGGAGAACAGCTACATCACCTTCACAATATGGACTCAGAGGAGGACCTCGACATCACTCCTGCCTCCATGGTTTCCATGGTTGTTAGGTTGGTTGTTGTCCTTCATTCTCAAAGAGGACCAAAATGGCATCACTATGTTGGGGTCAAGGTACAGTGTGTCCATCTGTGACTGATCAGACCAATATGAGTTCAGCAGTCTCTACCACAGGCCAGGCACTTTGTTTCCTCTCAATTCCCGAGACTGCATGAAGCACACAATCATCTGTGAGAAAAAAAATCACACCTAGTTCAATATTAGACAATAATAGGTGCTATAAATTTTTGTTTTCTTCCTTCCTGGGCTGTGGTTCTGCGTGTGTAATCAGTTTCAACAAAGCATTTATTAAGTGCCAACTGTGTTTAAGATACTGTGGAAGATCTTTCTAAATACAAATAAGGAAGGAAAAAGCAATACCTGTCCTCAAAGATTGGATATTTCAGGGAGGGCACATGTACCTTTACAGAAAAAAAAGGGGATTTCAGAAGACAGCTAAAAAATACTTAAAATATGCATACACAAAATCAGAAAATTTTAGAGGTCTCTCTTTACTCTCTTTTGATGATAGCACATATACCTATGTCTTCAGTTATTATGTTGGCATAGATAACACCCAAATCCAGTCCTGATCTTAGACTGAATAGAGGATTTCCAAATGTTTGATCAATCAATACCTGGATTTCTCACTGTCTCTTCAAACTAAATATTTCCTAAATTACCTAATCATTTTCTCCCATTAAATCTGCCCTCTTAATTTTTCTATATTGATTGATAGCACTGTTGTCCTTTCATTCAATCATGATTGAAACCATTTCAGCTTTTATATCTCCCTCACACTATATTCATGCCTTCAATCTAATGTCAAGTCTCATCAATCCTAACTTTGCAATACTTCTTACATCTTTCCTTTTCTTTCCACTCCCATTTGATTGGAAGGCCCTCCATAGACAGTGTTTGTATTATCTTTCCCATATTATTTGACATGACTTCCCTCCAAATATACATTAATTTTGCCAGGATTGTCCCCTGCACACACACACACACACACACACACACACACACACACAAACACAAGATATCTCCAACACATACAGAGGCACCTGGATGGCTGCCATCTCTGCACCTCTTCCTCTTTGTTTTCAATACTATCTCAAGGAAACCTTGTGCAAATTTGCATGATCTTCTTTGGTTGCCCCAGGGAAAGAGGAAGAATAGGAAGATATGTGGTAAGAGGAAACAAATATAAACTCTAGGAACTTACCTGCCTCGAATCACTTCACACTCCAATCCATCCTCCATTCAGCCCCTAAAATTATTTTACTAATGCTCAGGTATGATAATGTCACCCCACCCTCCCTAGTCAGTTAAACTCAGGGATTTTCTATTACCTCCAGGAGAAAATATAAAATCTGGTCTATTTGGCATTCAAAGCCCTTAATAACCTATCTCCCTCCCACCTTTCAGTATTTCTTACTCATTATTTTCAGACATGTACTCTTC
Organism: Petaurus breviceps papuanus; assembly: GCF_028583685.1. NCBI lineage: Eukaryota > Metazoa > Chordata > Mammalia > Diprotodontia > Petauridae > Petaurus > Petaurus breviceps. Next base: position 90,837,692 of record NW_027187419.1, on the reverse strand, counting down.
ATGTAACACTGGTCTCCTGGCTGTTCTACAAACAAGATGCTCTATCTCTGGGCTACTGGCATTTTCTCTGGCTGTCTCCTATGCCTGGAACTCTCTCCTTCCTCCACTCTGACTACTAACCTCTCTGGCTTCCTCTAAGTCTCAATTAAAACCCCATCACATACAGGAAGCCTTCCCAATCCCTCTTTCAGAGCCTTCCCTCTGTTAATTATATTCCTATTTATAGCTTTCTTAGTATATTTGTTTGCATGTTGTCTCCCCTATTACTTTGTAAGCTCCTTGAGGGCAGGGACTGTCTTTCATCTCTTTTTCTATCTCTTTCATCTCTTTTTCTATCTCAGCACTTAGTACAGTGAGCATAGACAATGCTTAATAAATGTTTTTTGGTTGATTAACTCAAAGGAAGGTGATGATGGAAAGGGAGGCACCCAGTTTAGGAGTTAAGAAAAAAAAGAGGAACCTTAGTGACCCCTCCCTTATTTATCCAGGAATAGAAATCAGAAAGTAACTCATTGGTTTCCTGTATCCATGAATAAGTAGTTAGGAGTTAGAATCATTAACAGTGGTTCTGAGTTAAACTTTTGAGGATAGGTCTACTGATTTTTTTTCCCTCTTGATCAAGCATTAGGGTCAAGGCATTTACTAGGGAAAACAAGGTTTAATAATGAAAAACAAAAACAAAAGTTTATGCCAAGAAGGAGACCTGCTGAATAAGTTCAAAAGTGAATTGATTCAGTGTTCATTTGAATGAAAACAGAATGAAATATTGTAACAAAAAGCTTCATTTTATCCTTTTAAAGTTACTTTCTTCAGCATTTCTTTGAAATGTTTACCTTCCAAGTATACAGAGCTGTGATTGTCAAGGACAGAAGGTGGTTGGAGAATGGAAAGATGCCACAGTTTTCTGAACAAAACACGGCCTAGTAAAGTGCTAGTGCCACTATCGCTATACCAGATTCTCAGAGGAGAAGTGTGAGAATACCCTAGAAATATTTTTCTTCATGATGTAGTTCATGGTATTTAGCTTTTTCCTCTTCTAGTTTTCTTTTGAATCAAAATAAAGCTTCCTGCTTGTTGGGATTAAGTATACTATTAATAAGAGCAATTGCTGTCAGAATCATTATTAAATTCAAGATATGACAATAAAAGCCATAATTTTATTTAGTTTTGTGCTGCTTATAAATCAATATAGACTACCAAAAATTGATGATAAAGAAAAACTTTAAACCAGTCCCTATCCTAAATGCTCAATATTAGCAGGATGAAAATTGAACATTCTTCTAATATATGTATTTTTAAATTAACTTTTACATTAACTAATGAGTAAAAATAGTGTACTATCATTGCTACTGATATGTTCCCATATAATTCATATTCATTTTTTAACATATAAGGTATACAAGACTTATTGTTATCCCTCATTTTTGCTGTATTTCTGTAATGTAATGCCAAGGAAAGGCAACTTCCCAAGGTTCAGAATACCAGCATAGGTGCTCTCCATTTTATTCAGGGACCAACCAAGAACAGAGAAGATCAAAACATGACATCATTCCAAATACAGCATTTACTAAATGTGATTAAATAATCTCCAAGGACTACCCCACCCCAGGACCTTCCAATCATTCAATCAATTACAAAGTCTCTGTTTTAAATACTTCTCCACCCCTAGGCTATACCTTAATTAAGTCCACCACAAAGCCCCTCTTCTCAAATGGAGATTAGTTTCCAAACATAAGGTCAAAAGTTCCCCACCCCTGGATCACAATTGAATCTACCCCAGAGTTACATCAAGTTTAAACACAGCACTTAATACCCAAATGGAGGTCTTTTCTTCATCTTGACACGAGGCAAGTTCTCAGCAATCTTAGTTCCTGGGGAGACAAGGCTTAGCAAGGCCATAAGATACATTGCCAGTCTCTTCACTAATTCATCCTCTGTCTGTAGAACAGTCCTAGAACCCCTGAAAACATTAGCAAAACCCTCTCCCAGGATTTCTGTAAACATACAACCAGAAAATCCTTCTTCAGGGCTTCTGAACCAACAGAAAGGTTCCCAGACCCCTGCAACAACAGCACTGTCCTTCACCAGTGGACAGTATTCACTCTGTCTGCAGGACAGTCTCCATACCCTTGCAACAACAGCACTGTCCTTCACCAGTGGACAGTATTCACTCTCTGTCTGCAGGACAGTCTCAGGGCTTCTTAGCGAACAGCCAGGTTCCAGGACTTCTTCAACAACAGTTCTGTCTTTCACCAGTGGACAAATCTGGCAAAACAATATCAAAACAGACAGACAAAGTACCAGCAAAACAGCCATGTCTCCTCAGTCCTTGGCAGCTCAGGGGGCAGGTCTCAAAAGTCCAGGGCAATTCAAAGCGGCCACCAGCAATTCTCTTAGTCTCTCTCTCTCCACGAGGTGCTGCTTCCAAAAAAAGGTCTTCTGCCTCTCTCTTGTCTCTCCAAATCTACGTCACCAGCTCCTCCCAGTTCAGGACTTTCTTTTCACATCAACAAGTCCATCCCACAGGTGGGATTAACAAGCTCTGGGCTTTAACACAATCAATTTGAAAACCAAGCCAATACAGGGGAATCTTTAAATGCCATTACTATCACAATTTCTGGCTCACCTACTTTTCAAGTCTTTCCTTTTCTTCATGATATATGTTTAGGTTTTTAAAAATATTATTGGTTGGGTTGATTCCCCAAATTCCATTGTGTTACTTTGCATGTATAGGCAGCATGCCATGGTGAAGAAAAAGCTTACCTTAGAGACAGGACAACTTGGGTTTAAGTACTACCTCTGACACATACTGACAGTGTCACCTTGGACAAGTCACTTAATCTCTAATACTCTAGGCTAGTGGTTCTCAAAGTGCAGTTTGAGGACTGATGATACCTTTTGGGGAATTGACCTACTAAAAACTATTTTCTCAGGAACACTAAAATGTTTTAATTTCTAATGTGGTAAATAGCAATGGATATAACCCACATAAATAAAAGCTCTTTATTGGGGGGTTGCTCAATATTTTAAAGAGCATGAAGGAGTTCTGAGACTAAAAGAATTTGAGAATCTAAATAGGAGTTCTGTTGCAGCAAGCACCCCAGCATCCCCAGGGTGGCTGCCAACACAGGTTCTTAGATCTGCTTTTCTAAAGGAAAGCAACTCAAAATGGTTAACAATCTTGCTTTACTCAATCAAATATATCATTTACCTTGTTAAGAGGAAAAAGTCAGCACCCCGAACTTCAGAATATACAGAGGTTACAAACAAAAATTACAAGAAGACAGAGAAGCAAACAGATCAAGCAGACAGGCCTCCAACTGTCCAACCATTACATCTATGCCTAGTCAGTTACCAGAGAGGAAAGCATCAACATCTTGGTTTTTTCAAAGCTGGGGAGCTCTCAATGGCTGCCCAGAGTCTCATCTGGTCAAATCACACAACACTTCTCAAAGTGGGCCCCAAAACAAAGTCTCACATCAGGGATTATATAGCCTTCTCCTGGGTCAGAGGATGTAACAACGCTTTTGACCCACTGTCCAATCACAAAGCACCAAGGTGTGGGTGTTTCTGAAAAACAAGCTTCCTACCACAGGCTCCAGGTACACTTTACCTAGGGGCAGGGAAGATCTTAAAAATTTACATTCCTATAACAGGTTCTCATCTTCATGTCCATGAACTTGTTTAGAAACAGATTTTGACAATTGTATTTTAACATAAATTGTTTCCTTTATCATCCTATGTGTTTTATTTAATACATTTAAATATTACTCTGATCAAGGGCCAATAGAATTTATCAGGCTTAGTGGTAACATTTAGCAAGTGTCTAGCACATAAGTGCTTCATAAACACTTGTTGACTTGACCAAACTGTCAAAGGGGCTCATGATACAAAAAAGGTTAAGAATCCCTGCTCTAAGGGATGGCTAGGTGCCACAGTGAAGAGAGCACTGGTCCTGGAGTCAGGAGGACCTGAGTTCAAATCTGGCCTCAGACATTTAACACAAAAATTAGCTGTGTGACCTTGGGCAAGTCACTTAATCCCAATTGTCCTACCTTCCCCCTTCCAAAAAAAAGCACACACAAAAAAGAATCCCTGCTCTAAGACTCTGAATTGCAGATAAAGTTCTGACTTTCATTTGTAGAGGGGATTTCCTCTTGTTGGAATTCCTAATTCTGGTGAAATCATAGGTCTGGTACCTATCTCTATATTTTGTATATATTTACACAGGTATGTTATTCCCATTATTTTTACACTCCTTGAGGCCCAGGGTTCTTTCCTTTTAATCTTCACATCCCCAGGGACTAACACAATATCTGGCAGACAGTACATACTTAATACATGCTTATTGAGTAATTAATTCCTTGCTTGATCATAAGATGATAGATGTAGAGTTTGAAGGATCATGACTTCATAAAGTTGAAGCATAAAGGGACACTTGACATGACCTAATTCTATCCCCTCATTTTGAAAATGTGACCCAGAGAGGTTTAGTGACTTGCCCAGTGTTTCAAGACAGTAAATAATAAAGCAAGGAATTTAAATCAAGTCCCCCGACCCAGGATGCAGTGTTTTTTTCCCACTATACAGCACTGACAATAATCATAAGGTCATTAAAAAGAAGTCATCACTGTGTTTGCAACCATTCAGGAAGACAGCACTATTCTGTGTATGAGAGACACCATGTTAGAGCATTCTTTAAGATGGTTTTCAGCCCTATTGAGTCAAATACATTTTTTTAAATCATCAAAGCCAATATGCAACAGGTTCTGGCACTTACTACATATTCCTCCAATGTGGTATAGTGGACATGGGATCAAGAAAATTTAATTTAAAATCTTGCCTCAGATATTTACTAGCTAGTGACTCTGAGCTAGGTACTTACCTTTCTCAGCCTCAGTTTCCTCATCTGTAAAATGAGGATAATAATAGCACCTATTTTTCAGGGTTGCAGTGAAGGTGAAGTAAGATGACATGTGTAAAGCGCTTAGTATATCTTGACAAACTGTATGAAATTATTATTATTTTCAACCTGATGATGACAATGATGAGATGACTTATTTCTCTGAATATGTGGTCTGTTGTGGAGTACCCTCTGTGAAATCTGTCCTGTTTCCTTCTCATATTTTCATGAAGAAAATCATCAGTACACTATGGGCCATTCTCAGAAAGATCTTAGAAAGATGAGAAAATAGAAATATGGGTCAGTAGTTACTGCTGTTTTCTCTGTCCCCTTTCTTTAGCAATAATTCTTTGATCCTTCATTCTGTGATCTCAGTGATGAGGGCACTCCCTCCAACAGGGCAGATCATAACTCATTCACACCTTCTCATCTTGTGCAGCTGTTGTCCAGGTCCCCCAGCAATTCGACAGGGCATTCACCAAACATGCTGGGACCTTCCTCTAAATCTCTGGATATTGTGTGGATCTCAGTGGAGTGCACAGGTTCTCACGACATGACCAATCCCCTTTCTTTTCTGAAGGTGGTATATATCTCAGGTAATGTGTTGAATACCACTTGTCTTGCAGAATTCTTTGCTGGTAATAGGTTGTAGCACAGTTATGCCCCTCACGCAACAACCCCTACCTGCAATCCCCTCATTACCCTTTAGGCTGTCTGAAACTCAAATTCCTCAAAGACAGTGGTAGTCCACAACCTGCAATCATACAACATCATTAGAAGAATATTACTATTTTTTTAAATGAGCATTTATTTTAAGGTAAGGCTTTGTGTCATTAGAAATACTTAAAAAGTATCAAAAGTAATCCTGCTATTATATTTGGGTCTCAATCCTTGTCTATGCATAGTCTACCCAGGACACACAGACACAGACACACACACACACACACACACACACACGAATGTATGTGTGTGCATGTAAATTGATGGATAGATATATACACCAAATCTATTGATCTATTAATTTTCTCCAGTTTCATATTACAGACTAGATAATAGACCTTCTTCACTAATTCACTTATTTTCCACCTATGTAAATAGTAATGTTAAATTCTTTTGAGTGAATCTCATTAGGAAGTTCTGTAATGTTGCAGGGCTGGATAAAATCAGTGCAATTTCACTTGCAAACAGGAATATTTGAAGCACTTGGCCTTCTATAACACTGTAGACAGTTAGTCCTGAAGTCAGGAAGACAAGTTCAAATTTGGACTCAAATATTTATTATCTGTGTAACTCTGGGCACTTTTCTCAGCCTCAGTTTTACCATCTAGAAAATATGGATAATAATAGAACCTACTTCACAGGGTTGTTGTAAGGAATCAAATAAGATTATATTTGTAAAGTATTTAGCACAGTGCCTGGTAGGCCATTGATAGATGTTTGCTCTCTTCCATTTGGAGTCTCCGCTGTACATCCTCTCCAACATTGGTAGACACCTTTTGTGAATCTCACTGTTTTATATCTTATATGATAGAACGAGCAAAAGGTCATCAAAGTTCTCTGTTATACCTTTCAAGAAATCTTGTATTATTTAGTTGCCCATATGGGAGGAATTATTTTGGAAGGGGACCTTTAAGACAGCATTTATTGTACTAAATCAAATTTTTCTAAGTCAATTGGCAAACACAATTATGCCTTTTATTTTTTTCAACTTTCAGTCAATCAGGTCACTTGAAAAAAAAAAAATATATATATATATATCTTTACCAGGGTGTTCATATTTTTTAATCATGCTGAGTTTGAATCTTTTTATGTATACTATTTTAATCATTGTGTATATCATTCTCTTGGATTCCCTTATTTTTCTCTATTATCAGTTTATACAAATCTTCCCATGCTTATCCAAATTCTGTATATTCATTATTTCTTATTACATGACAACATTGTACTATGAGTAATAGAAGTCACTGCAGCTAATGCTTGAAACAGGTGTGTGCAGTAGGATTGCATGGGAGAGTCATTGAGCTGGGGGGGGAGGCTGGCCTTTAGTTAGGCCCTCCACTGTTATTTTAAAGAACTACTACTGTGTGGTGTTATTTTTCAATCTTCTTGCTTTAATTTTCATTGTTAGGTATATAGTTCATTTATTATTTTGTCATGGTGACATGTTTGGGGAGTCCTGCTAAGAACCAAGTTTGTCCTCTGTCTTCCTGGCTAGATGTTCCCCTACAATCTTTTCATGATCAGTAATCGCTGTAGGGAAAGGTTTATACCTCAGTGCTCTCTGACTTGATTGTGGTTGAGAAAACCTTTCCCATTTGTGTCCTGTTGGCTTTATCTTCTGGCAATTGTCTATGTCTTGCTGCGATTGTCTCTAACACTTGATGTTCTTCATAATGGTCCTGAAATTTCCTTACCACTGGTCCCCCGTGACCACCATCTGCCAAAATTCTACCCTCTGTCACTGCTTGCCACCTCTGAAGCAATTTTCACTCTTGATTTGACACCTGATGCTTTCTGACTTCTTAGCCACTATCCTCTGTGAATGCAACCCACCGCTCTTGTCATCTAGCTTCCTAGTTGCTATCCCCCAAAGCTTTGCCCTTCCAGTGCTGCCCAGCCAAATTCCCACTGCTGCTTTTGGTAGGTATCATTATCAGCTGCTCCTTTAGTTCACCTCACAACTCCATAACTAATGCATTAAAGGGACATTCAAACAATGACCTTATGAGACTTTTCTCCCACCCCTCTAGTCTCTTATAGCTGAGTTCCAAGTTTACTGAATGAGTCATTTATAGACTAATTATGAGAAACTGCCTTTACAGGTCTCACATTCTGATAACAACCACCTGTATCTAAAGAGATAGAATATGTTGAATGTATGTCAAAGCTGAGTGACCCAAATGACCATGAATTCAAAATAATTCTCTATGAACCTAGGTATATGTACCTTAGCTAATCAATGTATCCCCAAATTTCTAGATCATACCAAAAGCAAAAATTACTGATAAGTTGCATCCAAAGCGGAAAAGTGAGATTACCTCTGTCTCTCTCTGTCTCTTTCTCATACATATACATAGATATGTGAACATATGTGCATACATACACACATATAGTTTGTGTGTATGTGTGTAAACACACACACATGTTCCACCAGGAATGAAAAAGGATGGTCTCATAGACATTAAACTTAAAATTGGAATGAAATGAAACACTTGTAGTTCATCTAATAGTTAACCAAAGAAAGCAGAGGAAGGTTATTCAGCAAGGACATCTCATTGAGTCTCTCTTGGCTTTTAGTACTCAGTACACCTAGAAGCCCTATCAAAGAACAGAACCTTTAGTTTCCTGAGCCAATGTCTTAAGGATATTTTAAATAACTTTTAAGGAAAATAACTAACGCAGCCCACATGGTAGGGCTATTTTGATGGATATTCTTCCTACTATAATAAAACAAGGTCAACACAGCCTCATATCATATTCTGGCAAATAGTACTGCTGCTAAAAATCATTATTATCTTCTCTGTAAAAATAAGGGAGCTGAGGAGAAAAAGATCATCATAGGTCTAGGAGGTACATTAGAGGCAAATCGGTTCTGGCACCCTTCTCCGCCATTTTAGAGCTTGATGTACTATGTTATGTCCCTCAATAAACCCCACTTGAATAATGAAATTGGACCTACTCTCACTTTCTATGGTTCAGTAGTAAGAGTACATAAATATTCATTTGGAAGGCATGATTAGAAAATATTGAGGGAAAAGGAAGAGAAATAAATTTCTTTTCTAACCCCTAAACTTATCCCCTCAGATCCAGGAAATCTCTGAAAACTTTCATCCTTACAAATACATCAACTGATTTGTCATTAGAATGGAATCTTACATTTGAAGTGCAAACAGATGTATGTATAAAACCTGTGATTCTTAGCATTTCCTCACTTCTTTTCTACTCTTCTGCCAAATACAATTGTAGAAACAAAAGGGAGTTATATAAAACTGTAAGACATTTTTGTAATTGTTTCATGATTTCCTATGACCAAAAAAGTCATTAGACATTGGCCAACCTATTCACTAAGAGCTTCTCTTTTCTAAGTTGTGCTGGTCCCTGAATTTAAGACACAATCTAGAGCCAGAGTTGTTTTTGAAGCCTTAAGAAGAGATCAAACATAGAGGAATAGAAGTAAATTAAATCAATGAAGCTACTTTGCAAAGGCATCAAATCAAGAAAATCTTCCCCACTCATTCTACTAATTCATTGTGTTTTGTGTTTTTTAAAGCATGTGTGATAGTCATTCATAATATTGTTAGGTACAAGCAGATTAAATGACTCACTCAGGCTGAGATTCAGGAAAGTGTCAGATCCAGAACATCAATCCATGTCTCCTCACCAAAAATCCAATGAACTCTCGATTATTTTCCACATTATCTTTCTCAGGATGAAAATGTACTTGGTTATTTATCTAAAACTTAGAGCGGGCATTATCTCTACTGAGTATAAAATTTTTAAAAAAACATTTCCAGTAATTTCCAGTGGTGAAGCAAGGATATCCATTATCACCATTATTATTCAATATTATGTTAGAAGTGCTAACTATAGAAATAAGAAATGAAAAAGGAAATGGAAAGAAACAAAACTCTTTCTCTTTGCAGATGATAGGATGGTAAACTTAGAGAACCCTCAAAGGCTACTAAAAACTAGCTAAAACAATCAACAACTTTAGCAAACTTGTAAGATATATAATAAGCCCTAAAATATCATTAGCATTTCTATATATTGCCAACAAAACCAAGAGGAATAGACAGAAAGAGAAATTCCATTTAAAGTAACTGTAGGCAATATAAAATACTTTGGAGTCCATGTGCCAAGACACACACAGGAACTCCATAAACACAGTCACAAAATGCTCTTCACATAAATCAAGATAGATATTGGGTAGGCCAAGTCACTATGATAAAAATGTCAATATTGCCTAAATTAATTTACTTACTCAGTGCTAAACCAAACTACCAAACTATTTTATAGGACTGGAAAAAAAGAATAAAATTCATCTGGAGGAGAAAAAGATCAAGACTATCGAAGGAAACAATAAAAATAATTTGAAAGAAGTAGGTTAAGGAGAAAAAGATCTCAAAATATTTTTCAAAGTGGTAATCATCAAAATAGTGTGGTACTGGATAAGAAATAGAGTGGTTGATCAATGGAATACATTAGGTATACAACATAGAGAAGCAAATGTATACAGTAGCCTAGTGTTTGTTAAACCCAAAGACCTCAGTCATTGGGCAAGAACTCACAATCTGGCAAAAAAAAAATTCCTTGAAAATTGGAAAGTTGTTTGGCAGAAACTAGACATAGATTAGCATCTCACTCCATATACCAAGATAAGTTCAAAATGAGTACATGATTTAGATATAAGGGGTGATAGCATAAGAAAATTAGAGAAAATTAGGCAGAAAAGGAAGAAATTACCTATCAGATCTATGGCTAGGTGAAGAGTTCATGGCCAAACAAGAGATAGAGAGATTCACAGCATGCAAAATGAATACTTTTGATTCCATAAAATTAAAAATGTTTTGTACAAGGTTAATATGACCAAAATAAGAAGGAAAAAATGCAAGAAATTGAGGGGAAATATTTGTAGTGAGTTTCTCTGACAAAGGTCTCATTTCAAATATATATAAAGAACGGAACCAAACTTATAAAAAAAATACAAGTCATTCTCTAATTGATAAATGGTCAAAGGATAGAAACAAAGATTTTTTTTTAAATGCTTTATTAACTTCTGATTTATATCATTCATTTCACCAGATTTCGAATTACAAATTTTTTCCCTGTTTTTCCCCTACCCACTGCCCCAAAATAGCAGTCCCACAGGATATTCCCTCCTACAATCTGCTCTCTCCCATTTTCTCCCATACTCCTTTTGACTTTTCCAGTGGATCTCTATGACCCAGTGCCTATATATTTTATTTCCCAATTACATGTAAAAGAGTATTAATAATAGTTTATATATATATTTGAATATTTGATTTTAAAACTTTGAATTCCAGATTCCCTTCCTCCCTTGTCACCCACCCTTGCTGGGAAGATAAGCAGTTCAGTATAGGTTGTACATGTGTGGCTAATGCAAAACAATAACGTAGTAGATATATTGTAAAAGACTGAAGATTTTTCCCTCCCTCCTATCCCAACTCCCACTTGTACTATTCTCTACTTTGATCCCATCCTTTTTCAAAAGTCGGTGTTTCCAACTTCCCTCCCCCAGCCTGCCCTCCCTTACATCATCCCCAGTCTCATCCCCTCCCCCCCCTACTCTCCTAGAGGGTGATATACCCTATTTAGTGTGTATTTCATTCCCTCCTCAAGCCAAATTTAATGGGAATAAGGTTTTCCATATAGGAATATCAACTTTGATAAGTTCCTTATGATTTCTTTCCCTGTTTACCTTCTCATGCTTCTCTTGCTTCTTGTATCTGAATGTCAAATTATCTATTCAACTCTGTTTTTTTCAGCAAGAATGCTTGAAAGTCCTCTATTCCACTGAATGACCATATTTTCCCCTGAAGCATGATACTCAGTTTTTCTGGGTAGGTGACTCTTGGTTTTAATCCCAGTTCCTTCGACCTCCGGAATATCATATTCCAAGCCCTTCGATCCCTCAGTGTAGAAGCTGCCAGATCCTGGGTTATCCTGATTATGTTTCCACAATATTTAAATTGTTTCTTCCTGGCTGCTTGTAATATTCTCTCCTTCATCTGGGAATTCTGGAACCTGGCTATAATATCCCTAGCAGTTTTCTTTTTGGGATCTTTTTCAGGAGGTGATTGGTGGATTCTTTCAACCTCTATTTTGCCCTCTGGTTCTGAAACATCAGGTCAGTTTTCTTTGAGAACTTCCTGGAGGATGATTTCTAGGTTCTCACTTTGATCATGGCTTTCAGGTAGTCCAATAATTTTAAAAATTATCTCTCCTGGATCTATTTTCCAGGTCAGTGGTTTTTCCCATGAGATATTTCACATTGTCTTTTATTCTTTCATTTGTTTTGATCTATTTAACAGCATCTTGATTTCTCATCGAGTCATTAGCTTCCATTTGCTCCAGTCTAATTCTGAAGCAATAATTGTCCTCATTGAGCTTTTGAAATTCTTTTTCCATCTGGCAAATTTGGCGTTTTAAGGCATTCTTCTCCTCATTGTCTTTTTGAGCCTTTTTTTTGCCATTTGAGTTAGTATATTTTTCAAGGTGTTATCTTCCTCAGTCAGGCTGTTGACTCTCATTTCATAATTTTCTTGCATCATTCTTATTTATCTTCCCAATTTTTCCTCCACTTCTCTTATCTGCTTCTTAGGGTCCTCTATGGCCTGTAATGAGTTCATATTTTCCTTTGAAGCTTTTGGTACAGAAGTTCTGACTTTACTGTCTTGCTCCTGTTCCATACTTTGCTCCTTTTTGTCCCCAAAATAGGAGTCTAATGTTGGAATCTTCTGTCTGCTTTGTTTCCTTTGCCTGGTCATGTTGCCCCTCAGTCACTTGACCCCTGGGCTTTTTGCCAGAGTAGGACTCTGCCACCAGAGAGGGGAGCTTTTGTCCCAAATGCTGGGGTTTTCTCAGCTGCTGGAGGTGTTAGATGGGTGCCCTCTCTGAGGTCTCTACATGCTCTGGCAAGCTGGACACACACCCCAGGACCTCCACCCTAGACCGCAATCCAGATCCAAGAAAGTTAAAGCAAGAGCTATTACCCCTCAGACTGGTGCTTGGTTCCCCCTACACTCTGCAGGCCAGGAGCTGAAGCTGCCATGTGGTGCTGGCTGGCTGTGCTGGTGTCTCAGCGGCTTCTTGCCCTGGGGGCAAAAGCCAAGCACTCCCATTTACTGCATCCCAAAGTCCAGACTGCACTGACCTCTCAGTTTGTCCTTTGCATGTATATGTTGATAAATCTGGAAACGGCCACAGCTGGTGCTGATCTGGAGTCCCTCCGGCCAGAAAAACAAAGATTTTTTTGAAGAAGAAATCAAAGGTCTAATAGCCATATGAAAAAGTGTTCTCTATCACTAATAGTTGGAGAAAAACAAATTAAACAACTCTTGGATTCCACCTAAAATCCATTAGATCGGCTAAGACAACTGAAAAAGAAAAATGACAAATGATGGAGGAGAAGTGAAAAACAGATATAGTAGTGTATTGTTGCTATATTTGTGATCTAGTCCAACCTTTTGGAGAACAATTTGGAATTATAAAACTTTGACCTAGAAATACCACTATTAGGTCTATTTCACAAAGAGATAAAAGAAAAAGGACCCAGATGTACAAAAGCCTTTATAGCAACTCTCTTTGTAGAGGCAAAGACTTGGAAACTGAGGGGATGCCCATTGATTGGAGAATGGCTAAAAATGATTTATGAATGTGATAGAAAACTATTGTGCTGTGAGAAATAAAAAAGTGGATGATTTCAGAAAACCTTGGAAAATTACATGAAATGATGCAAATAAAGTAAGCAGTTCCAGGAGAACAATATACACAATAAAACAGCAATATTGTAAAGATGATTATGAATGACTTAGTAACTCTGATCAATGCAATGATCTGCCACAACTTCAGAGGACTCATGATGTTACATGCCATCCACATCTAGAGAGACAACCAATGGACTCAGAATGCAAAATGAAACATATTTTGGGCAGCTAGGTGGCCCAGTGAATAGAGCATCCTGGAGTCAGGAGGACCTGAGTTCAAATCCGGCCTCAGACACTTAACACAAAAACTAGCCATGTGACTTTGGGCAAGTCATTTAACCCCAATTGCCCTCTAAAAAGCAAAAAAAAAATGAAACATATTTTTCTCTTTGTTTTTCTTGATTTTTTTTTCAGAACATGGCTAACATTTTGCATATCATGTGTGTAATAGCTATCGTGTTCCTTGACTTCTAAATAGGTGGGGGAAGGGGAAAAGGAAGAGAGAGATTTTCAAACTGAAAATAAAAATAGTCTTAACAAAAGAAAATTCATCTAGTTTATCACCTTTTTAATCATGAAAAATAGAAGAGATTGGATAATTTTCAAACTAGGAGAAGTTTCTCTTCGGCACTGTTTCTCTCCTTGTTTCATCACCCCTGTTTATTCTTATGAAAGGATCTTACTCTTAGCTAATAATATTTAGATGTGAATGTCCTGGTCTGGAACTGGGGATATTCAGATTCTAGTCCTCTGCTCTATAGCTATGTGGCTGTGACATTGTGCAAGTCACTTGACCACTTTGGGCCTTAATTTCCTCACCTAATATGAGATGGACAGACAAGATCACTGGTGTCAAATTCAAATTCATATAACTACTGAACTCTTTATTAGCATCCCTACAGGTTGTATATTGACTTAGAAAACCTCATGTTAATATAATCTATGTTGTATAGTATTTTTATTTATTTCATTAAACTTTTCCCAATTACATTTTAATCTGGTTCAGCTTGCACTAGGGAGTGTTGTTGATTAAATAATACTTGTGTTATTGGATATGCAACACCTGTGTTTGACCCCTCTGGATTATCTCTAAAATTTCTTTTAATCTCTATTGAGTATTGTCATTGTTATAAAAGTAGTATTGCATTGAGTAATAATGACAAATATTACCTCCACCTAGCTTTACTAACATCTTAATAGGGATTCCTGAAGAAACAAAAATAATCCTCTTAGCCCCAGAGAAGGGACTCTTTAATGATGGAATTTCAGATACCAAAATAGAATGGCAGAAATATTTTTGATGGGTTTTCTTAAGGAGATCCCCTCAAATGCTGTCATAGAAGCTTACATTGTATAGGCTTATGGCATCTTTTATAAAGATACTCTTGGTACTAATTGCTTTGGAGACTTTATCTTTTCATAATTGTTTATATTCCTTTTTATGGTGAGCCCCCTCTCCCAAACCCCCTCTCCCAAACTCTTTCCTACCAATTACATGTGTTAGGAAAGGAACCATCTTTTGTCCTAATATTTACAAAGATTCTATTGTGTGGAAGCTGTGAAACATATGGTTTTCTTTCCATTTCCTACCTTTCTTAAACCAATTCACAAAAGTATCAATGGGAAAGATAGATGTGATTTTGTCATCTTCTTTCCCCTCCCCCACATAATTTATCCCAAGTCATTTCACATAGAGTTGATATAACAGTAGGTCACGAATTAAAAGTCACTGAGTAGAGACATAAAGATTGTTGGACAACCAGGGTTATGTCCATGGTACTGAATGCACTTATTTGCTTCAGCATCATACAACCAAGTTAAATACTTAGCAAAAATAATTTGTCAAAAAATTAAATTATCCAGTGAGAGAATGGCAGACTGTAGTGACTATTTCACTTGTTTTTCCCTAATTCCATCTCAGCTTCCAATATTCAGTGTCCCAAGGTATATGCTTCTTCTATACACCCATACCCATAGAAATAAAGAGTATGCTTTATATCCTTGCCCCAGCTGTGATTTGTGATACTCCCAGTACAGAAGTTCCTTTTTACAACTGTCACCAGCATATCTTCTATCAAAACCCATATGGGAGATTATATTTTCCTCAGGTAGAAAAAGAATTGGGGTGGTAGTTTAATCTTTTTCCATTATTATTATTAGAAGTCATGATATTTTACAATTTATAGCACTACTTACCTACTTACTAAGAATAGCTTTTTAATTAGAGTCTTTCTTATGGGATGATGAGGTCCCAGGTTTTTATATGAATGATCATCCATTACTTCTGCCTGTTAACCACATGGAAAGTGCTTTTCTTTTTCAGTATATTAGTAGAATTGTGGATAAAATCATGTGCATTAGATATAGGAACAAAAAGACCTACAGGATTTTGCTAATTAGCACATACACACCTATCCTGACACTAAGAAAACAACTGAAAGTAACAGTATTTCTCACTCTATCCAAAGAACATAATACTTCAAGGGCTCACAGTTAGGGAGGAACCAGACTTGTTGACAGCTGGAAATGCTTGTGAACGTCATTCCTATATTCTTTCTTCTGCTAAGATAGCTTCTTTTCTTTTTTTTTGACACTCAAATGTCAACAAGTTTGATTCTGTGTAAATAGGTTACCTACACATCAGTCAGTGACAGAAAAACTCAAAATGTTGGGGAAACATTCAAAAGTTAGAATGGTGTTTTTAATGTTCTTTATCAAAAACTCATTTATTCATTATTTATTCACTTATAATTCATTTCCTTACCTGACAGGGATGTGGCAAGAATTTGTGAAATGTCTAGCAATTACTTTTATCTCAGTGATAGTTTATAAAAATGCTGAAGGCTCCATGTAACACTGCCCTTTGGATCCATGATATGGAGCTAACTTATAAGCGAGAACAACATATAACCACATTTTTTCCCCTGGTACTTCAGTAACTAAATCCTCTTGGAAAAATCAAGATTAACTTTCCTTATGCCCTCAATAGCAACTTGTGTTATAGCAAGGCTCCAGTGTATGAAGTAAGCAGTTACCATCCCAGCAAGGAATTCTACTCTAAAAATGCAAAAAAAAAAAAAAATGCATGAAGTTGACTTGGAAAGATAATTTAGTGGGAATAGTGCTTGCTAGATGTGGAATCAGAGAACCTGAGTTCAAATTCTAGCACTGCAATGCAATACTTGTGTGGACCATAGGCAAGGCACTCAATCTTTTTGAGCCTCAATCTCCTCATGAATAAACTGAACCTGTGTCCTAGGTCCTTGGGTGTGGCCTTTGACGGAGTCCAAGTTTCATGGAACAAATCCTTTTATTAAGGGAATTTGTTCTTTGAAACTTGGATTTAGTCAAAGGATTGTACTTGAGGACCTAGAGGATCACCTATGGCCTTGAGGCTGCAGGTTTTTCCACCCCAGTAGACTAAATGGTCTCTATGGTTCCTTCTTTCTAGCTTTAAATCTACATTCCTTTTCTGATCTGTGTTTTTAGTAATTTTTCTAAAACAGATTAGAACCAGAGTTTCCTGTGGTTCACTCCAGAGCTATAGCAGCACAATGATATTTTCTTCCCACTCCATGGTATCATGCAAAGAAAAAGTAGAGGTCATAGATTATACACAGATTTGGGGAAATTACCAGGAAGGAAGATTCAGGCTATTAATGTGGTTTAGGGCCATTAAGCTTTTACAAAATCTAAAAAATGGCAAGCATTCTCACAGGATTCTCTAAATCAAGCCTTTCTGTGTTCACCTTGTCATATTTACTTTTCTCCACCTGTTGCCTTTACATCTGTGTTGATAGTTTACCTATGGATTCAGTAGATTCAGGTGTTGTCTTAAAGGTTTATTAGCATCTTCTGATTCATTTTTAAAGTTTCCTGGTATGTCTGTTAAAAAAAATATCTTCACTGGCAGCACAATGTCCAGCAGGGACTACTCAGTCATAAATTGTGTAGGGGTCTAGCTAGTGGAATGAATATCCAAGGTCAGCTAGATATATTTCATCAGTTAACTAGAAGAGTGAAGTAAATATTTGATTGTCAGGATTACAATTATAAAGAAACATGTCTATCCAAAGCTAATAACACGTATAAAACTTTTAGATCCTAAATAACCTTTCAAACCTGACAAGTCAGCTACAACAAGGAGCCCAGATAGTTCTGTTTTACATTAAAGCCATCAGTTATATATATTGAGCAGGCAGAAGGGCAAATGTAAATGAATCCACTGGCAAGAGAGCAAAAATTCTGGTTTTCCATAATGATTTTCTTATGAAAAATATTAAACACAAATATGTATTTTCATTTTAATCCAGCAAATATTGATTAAGCATAATCAGTTTATAATCTAGCATGGAGATGGATAGATAGATAGATAGATAGATAGATAGATAGATAGATAGAAAGAAAGATAGAAAAATGGAAAAGGGAGAAGAAAAGAGGGGAAGGAAATAAGGATTTACATTATATTTACTATGTGCCAGGAACTGTGCTAAGCTCTTTTAAGAAATATCTCATTTCTAATTTTTTTCTCACATTCACTCTGCAAAGTAAGTATTATTGCTATCCCTATTTTATAGTTGAGGAGACTGAAACAAATAGAGGTTAAGTGATTTGCCCAGGGTAACACAACTAGTAAGTATTTGAGGCCAGATTTTGATTTGGGTCCTCCTGACTCCATGCCCAATACTCCATTCACTGAACCACCAGCTACATCTAGTTAGAAAGATGTTAGGCAGAATATGTGTACATATATATATGAATATAAATATATATGTATAAATATATGTAAATATCTCATAATATATATATATTTGTGATACATTCGTATGTACATTAGTTGTCTTAATAGCTATACAATACTTCCAGATTTGCACATTTCTTTCATCAGAGCAATTCAGTAAAGTAAGAAAACCAAGTGTTACCACCACCACCCCACACCCTCTTAACAGGTGAGGAAAATGAGACTGAGAAATTAGGTGATTTACCCATGATTATAAAACTAGTAAATGTCTGAAGTGGCCTTCAAACCCAGGTCGCCAGAACCTAAGTACAAATGCTATTCATTATACTATGCTGCTTTCAGGAAGAGAAAATAATTTGTCACTTTTGGTGATTTATAAATCTCTTGTAATAGTTTGCCTTTGGGTCAGTCTTGTGCATAGACAGAGTTTAGAGGTCCTAGGAGGGCTCCCTATTTATAAACATCCCTGCCTCCACCATACCCTGCTCCCAGTGTCTGAAATTCCACAATTAGAGATGTATTGCTTTAAAATTGTGTCTTCAAGAAACCCTTTTCAAATGCAAATATCCCAGGAGAATTCATTAAATATTAACCTGCCATTCAAGGCCCTCCATAATCCGAAAGTCATTAGAGGGATTGAGGAGATGTGCCAAGGAACACAAAATGAGGAAATGGACATGGACTTTTGACTCCCCAAATTTCCCTTACTGGAGATATTATTGACTTCTGATTGTGTATCAAATGAATGACTTGCTCAAATCTGGAAAGAATTCATTCTTCTTTAAAGAGTGTTCAACTTCCCCAGTTTTCTTCTGCTGGGGTTATATAGAATCCATCTCTTTCATGTGGCTGATAAAAGATACATTACTCATAAGAACCAGAAATTTTGGGATGCTAACTGATTTTCCTAAGATATCACACAAAGGAAGCGAAGCCTGCACTAGGAGGAATCCAGTTCCAAGACTCTCAATACCTGATTCCCTGCATTGTCTTTTCCACTACTCTTTGGTAAATGTGGACCAGGGTTTAGACATTTAATATCATATACAGTGCCATTCCAAGAATTCCAAATACCCGGAAATCTTTGGTCTCTCACCTGCTTATTTATCTTTCAGCTGGACCTTTCTGTCACAGAGTAAGGGAAGAACTTGCAACTGCAAAAAACTAATCGATTCAGATTTTGCCAATTGATAATTTGATCTAGACTGAAGTTTGCCTTTTCACTATCTGTGAACAAAGAGTTTGCTGAATTAATAAACAATGTAAAAATTATTCCAGGGCACATCATTAACCTACCTTCTTTAGGAACTAAGTTGCCCTGGAACACTGTTGTGTTAATTGGTGAGAATCCACTTTATCTAGCAGCTGTTAGCCCCCTGATCATGATTCACTCTGACCATCTTCCTGTCATATCTACAATCATACCATTCCACCCTTTGTCCTTCCTACCCCAAGAACAATAATCAAATCACTAATACCATTGTTTCTGGAAAAGGTTTGTATCGTGGGAGCATTATCCTAATCATGCCCTAGTCTCACCTCCATGCAAGTTAGGCTAATCTTTCCTTAAAAGGTATTGAAACCATCCCTGAGGCTTGATTGGCTCAAGATATTAAAAGCTGAAGCTGTTGACATCAGTTCCTGGTCACTGAGGAGTTCCAACCATCTTTTCTAATGCTTCAGTGCTGGATAACCATGACCAATTCAGTCAAGGGAGTTTTGCTCAACTGAATCAACCTGAGGTGACCTAACTGTCTACCCTGTTGAACATACTACTGCTATGACTAAATAAAGCTACTTTGGTTCTCTGTTGAATAATCCGCAAAGCATCTGATTTTGTTCCATTATCAAACCTAAACTACCAGGGGACTAACATGAATTAGGCCTAGATCAGAGCACAGAACTTACTGTCCTAATGGTCCATTCACCATCCCTCTGTTTTCACAAAACAAAACACCCTTCTTAGACACTATTCTCCTATTAGAACATAAGCACCTTGATCGTAGGGACTCTTTAGGACAGTATGTGGCATATTGGAAACAATTAATGCTTTCCCCTTCATTCAATAACCTTTTAATACAACAATACTACTACCTGGAAAGACAACTGAAACTTATTAAAACAAGTCCTACAAGTCCATCTGCATATTAAAACCATTCATTTGAGTACTATGTTCTTCAAAATAATAAATTGCCTCTTAAAAAAATGTGTGCGTGCATGTGTGTGTGTGTGTGTGTGTGTGTGTGTGTGTGTGTGTGTGTGTGT
>NW_027187419.1:90765431-90817326 GCF_028583685.1 Petaurus breviceps papuanus | reverse complement strand
TGTGTGTGTGTGTGTGTGTGTGTGTGTGTGTGTGTGTGTGTGTGTGTGTAGAGAGAGAGAGAGAGACCCACACATACAGAGGGAGGGAGAGGGATCAAGAAAGAGGAAGAAGAGAGCTAAGATATTTTCCCCATGGTTAATCAAAATTAATGATTTCTATGTCTGTACTTAGTACAGATAGCCAAACATGATAATATACTTCTGCACCCCACCTCACCCCCAACAACTTTAATATCCACTGCCGATCTAGTAGCTACTTATATTTGTTAAGTCTCTAATTTTTTTAAATCAAATTCCCCCATAACATTCCAAGAAATGTTGAGTAGACGCAATCCTTATACCTAAAAGAAAGGCAGTCCAGATATCATTTTCTCCTTTTTGCCCATTCATCTCCTCTCCCACAACTGTGTTGTTGCCTACTTCAGATTTTATTACAACAAAATTGAAGCCCAATAGTTCTCTGGTCACTCCAGACCTTTCAGGCAAGCAAAAATTATAAATGGCATGTATGTGCCTCTATAATTTGAGACTATGCATTGTGCTCAAATGTATAAATTTGCCAGCTCAGCTTTCCAAGGGTTGATTGGAAGTGTCTTCTAATGCATATTGTAGGCAGTCGAGTCACACTTCAATTTCAGCTCGAGTTTTTCAGTTTAATGCCTATCCATAATCTAAATAAACAGAGTGCTTCTAGGCTTAGGTTCATTTGAGACATGATCTCTCCTAAGGATTTAAAAATTAAAATACTGACGTGGAGGAATGGTAATGTTTTTCAATTTAAAATGCTTAAAAATTCTAAGTCATAATCATGTTTCTTTTCTGTGCAATACAATTTTTGAATAACCGAGAGGATCATTTTTGAACTATATTTAACAAGTAGCTTGTTTCAGCTCAGATATTAGCTTGATTTACCATCTGCAGAATTACCAATAACATGATGCATTTATTACCCGTAAAAGCTATTAGCAGGTCATTTTGTTCAGTTCATCATATGTGTCTTGAGACACAATCTGGCGTCTAACAGATTTTCATACATTGATGTCGCAGAGAATCAGACTGTTCTTTAATTGATTGTTTCTTGCTAGACTCCTTTTGATTAAAACAGGTTGTGCTATTTGCTTTTAGTCCTACATTTCTCTACTTCAAGTTAGGATCAGAAAAGCAGGAAATATTCGCCTTTCTCTGTATTTGGCTAACTCAATGTGACCACATTAATAATCCTGCTCCAATCAGGGATTTTTAAAATGGTTCCAGTTATTCTAAGCCCTATCCTCCCTGTTCAATTAATTCAATCCACACAAAGCCTTAAAAGCTAATCTTTTTCATGCAAAGTTGTTGGATCTTATGCCTCAAATGCAGTTGGTAGACAGGAGTAAAGAGAAAGAAGGTCCTCCCCAGGACCATCCTTCCTTCCCCCCTCAAAATGTGCCCGTATCCTGGCAGACATGACTAAATCATGGTGGTAGTGAGGAATTCATTTTAAACATATATTTAAACCCTCTTGGAAAGACAAGACTTTTTAAAAACCCAGTAGCATTATTAGAAATCTTAAATCCAAGAATTTAAGCCAAGGGGTTGGACAGCCTAACTTTACCAGAAATAATGGGAGAGATGAGAGATTGGGAGGAGAGAGATAGGTATTCCCACCACTTAGGACTGTTAGGACTATGTGGCATATATACATTTGTGTATATGTGCATGTGTGTACATACATAATTTGCTGTTGAGTCATTTTAATTGTGTCTGACTCTCCATGACCCCATTTAAGGTTTTCTTGGCAAAAATCCTGAAGTGGTTTGCTATTTCCTTCTCCAGATCATTGTACAGATGACGAAATTAAAGCAAATAGCATCAAATGACTTGCCCAAGGTTGCAGCTAGTAAGTATCTGAGGCTGGATTTGAATCGAGGTCTTCCTGACTCCAGGCCCGATCTTCTATGAGCCACCTAGCTATGTGTATGTTTGTATGTAAGTATGTATATGTTTGTGTGTACATATACATCTAAATATGTGCATGTAGAACTATGTATATATACATATGTGTGCGTGCATATATACACACATATATACATATTTAGGTATGTTGTATGCATACAAACACATATGTTTATAGGTGTGTGAGTGTATGCATACATAGTTATTTGTTCTTTTTCAGAAAGGACCACTGACACCAGGGTGATGTCAACTTGTGCATGAATTGGATTTAAGTGAGGCAGAGCTGCACAAAGTTATTAGCCTTACTCTCTTCTTGAGTCACTGAAGTCCAGTGTCAGGACAAAAGTCAAGATGACTGTTGATGGTCCAGGACGTAGTGGATGTTCTCATCTACTCATCCTGCCAAAGAAAGTCTTCACATGTTTTTGTTAGATATCCCCCTAATTCACTGATGTGTATGAGGCCCGTTGATTTTACTTAAACCAGTTTATCCCATTTGCCAGGATGGTTTACCAAGGTATAGGCACTCACTGTAGTATGGCTTCTAGGAGCCACAAGTGAGAATTGGATGAATCAGGGGGACACCAAAGGTGGATGAGCAGTCCCAAAATGGGCTCAGCAAACCCTTATACCAGAGGTGCTACTTCTGCTGAAGACCCTTTGCACTCTCTATATAGATATAACTATAGATACACATACATACAAAGACTCAATGTCTACTGTGTATATACCCAGACACACACACATATATGCTTTGTACATGTTGTCTCTTTGGTATTTCACAAGGGCCTTGGGAAGTAGTTGATGCTGGTGTCATTATCTCCATTGCATAGATTAGGAGAGAAATGTTGAGAGAAGTTTAAAAAAAAAAAGATCTTTTCATGGTCTCCCAACTCTTAAAGGTAAGAGTCCCAATTTGAACTTACTTGCAACAAAATACTACATACATTACTCAGCCTCCTGCTACCATGCAGTGGCTATAATGCTGAAAAGAGAGGAAGGGGTTAGCCTTCTTGCCTCAGAGGCCTTTTTAACCCCTTTCTCATATATGATAAATGTAATAAAAATAAAAATGGGCTGCAATCAAATCCATTTGATTAGACTGAGCAGTAGTTTGGGAGCTCAAAACAAAGGGCTGATTCAGTCCTCAAAGAGCTTTAGTTTCCTGATCTTAGAAACATGTAAAACTTTTGATCACATGGATGACACTATAAGAGAACATTCCCCCTTCCCCTAGACCTCTGTCCATCAGCAACAAAGGAGATCATCAATAGCTCTCCTGTATGCCATCTCAGCTTTCTTCCTCCACTGTTGAGATAATCACCCCCAATTACTGTGAACAGTTGTTCTTGCCAGGTGAAGCTTGTGGTCAAAAACACCTAATCTAGTTCACGATCAACTTTTTTATATAGAAATAGACTGATAAAAAAATCGCTCTCATCAGATAAAATAATTTTATTTAAAAAAAGGAAGCAACTTCTGCCCTAGTTTGAAAAATATAGATAGCTCACACTGTCCTTTGCACATCATTGCATGAAATACATGCCATTTAAAATTATTTGGGGGTAGCCAGGAATAAATAGATAAAGCACTCCTTACTTTATCATCCTATCATGAATAAGCTCTTGGAGATTTAAATCATATTTACATAAATTGTGTGGTTATCTATGAATTTCTGAGGAACACTGAATGCCTTAAAGCTGAAATGCATTCTTCATGGTCAATGATCCAAAAAAAAATGATGTAAGGTATGTCTTGAGAAATTATTTTTGTTCTAAAATTTATTTAAAACCAAGTTCTGCAGATCACTTCAAATATTGCTCTAAGTTCTAAAATATAATCTCTGGGTAGATATTTAGTGCAAATTGAAAAAAGCTTAAATGGCTTAAAAATAGCTTCGAAGCATTAGGTAGACACATGAGGCAGTTATCATGTTTAAATGATGTGAGTTTAATGGTCTCCTCATACATTAACACTACACTCTGATGGTGAAAAATGCCTTTGTCTCATTCTGGAAATGTATAAAAATAAGCATTTAAATTTAGTAAACCTTGGGATTTATTTAGAGTTTCCTTACATATGTAATATATTTGAAATTCAATGAGGTGAATTTATGGTGTCCCAGGGTTCATTAGCCACAGTGGAACCTTTCAAATATATGATAAAAAAAAAAAAAGCAAGCACCCTGGGCAAATTACTGCCATGTATGAGTTCCTCCATTCATGATATATTCTAATATACATTGGTATGGGGAAAAAACCAATTCTTTCTATCTGATGGAGTACTTTTAGGAATTAAGGTCAACAAATGCCAATTTTTAGGGATATTATTCCAGTAAAATTCTGGAGAACAAATTTAGAGTGACTCCCTTTCCCACAAACATGTCCATGTCAAAAGCTCTTGGAATGGCTAAAAATAATGTACTGTTATTTGCCTTGGACCACAGAATCAGTCATAATTTTAAATGATTCCATTATGGGGGAGTAATATCGTAAGCTAGTTTGCTTCTGGCAAGAGTTGCATGAAATGGTTTGTATTTAATACAAATGTGGGCAGCTAACTGAGTGGGTTTAAAGAGAAATAAAAAAAAGTTAAATTTCTCTTGATGAAAATACGAACTTTTGCTAGCATCCCTTTGGGAAAGAGGGAAGAAAAAGCAAAGGCTTGGAGGCACTTTTCAGCATTATCTGGCCCAATCTGGCCTACAAACTTATAAAACCTAAAGCTTTCACTCACAGGCTCTGGGCCAGTCATTCGTATTGAAAAAGAGAATCAAACTCTTTTAAAATAGCAATTAGACGTCTGAATTGTTGTCTGACATTCCTCATCGAGTTTATTTAAATATTATATGGAAAGTGATTCACCACAGTTTGAGATCAATTCAGTTGATTCAATTCTGTTTCACATACACATGTGTATATGACATCCTATAAATTACCTTCATTTCTAAATAATTCTTTTCTTTATTCTTTAGAGTCAACCACTCCCAGTGTCGATGGATAACACATGAGGATTTAATTAAACTCAATTTAATGAAATTCAAGTTAACAAACATTTATCAAGTAGGCTCGTATAGATCATACCTACTAATTACAGGTAGACTCCAACATACATCATCATTATTATCAATAATAACAAAACCCACATTTTAAGGTTTACACAGCATCCTCACTACAACAACCTGTCAGTTATGTATTGCATATACTCCTGTTTGAGAGATGAGAAAACTTTTTCTCATCTTTTTCTTTCTTTCTCTGTAGCATCAGGACTATGGCACCTCAAACATAATGGGTACCTACTAGTATGTTTGCTAAATTTTATTTTATTTTATGTCATTTATAACTGTACTTTATTGCACATTGGATAGGTTTTGATTATCAAAATTTAAAAACTACAAAGACAACAATGGATACGTTTATAATAATGAAAAGTTCATAACCAAGCATACAAGAGATAAGAATTTTAAAAAAGAATAAAGGATGACTATTCAATTTAAAATTACTTTCTTTTTGTGGTAACCCCTTCCCAATTTTGACCTTTACTGCCATGATGTTATCTGGGTCTCATGTTCAAAATGAGTCTTGGATCAGAAAGATTTATCTTTAACTCCATTTTCTTTGCTACTCTGATTCCTTTTTGTGCCTTTATCTCTTCTATCTATCCCACAAATATCCATCCCATGTTTGAACTTATCCCTTTCCCACATATTTGCTCTCTTTTGACTAAGTGTATTGAACTGATTTTTTTTTCAAAAAGAAAACAACTCCTATTAGAAACTCTCACCCTTGAACTTGCTACTCTGTCGGTCCCCCATTCTTTCCTCTTTCCCATCCCTGACTGAATCAGACTCTTTTTTCTATCTCTCCAACTCCAAAATGTGTTTTTCTTTGGACTATTTACCCTTTTATTTACTCACCATTTTCATATTACTTTCTCTATACAAGGTAGGTTATTTGGATAGAAAACCTTAGAATTGGTTGATCTGATTCCTTCTTAGATGTGCACTTATTGGGCTACATGGAGGGACTGATATTTCTAGATAAGCAGAATCCTTTCATGAAAGGACAGTATATGTAGACAAACAGTGAATTAGTCAGTCCATTTCAGTCTCTTTGGGTTTGGTGATTTTTTTTTTACCAAGATGGCATTTTACTCTATTTTCTCTCACTTTTGTCCTCGCTCTTATCTTCACACTCTGTTCATCCCTTCTACTGCAATTCTTCTCTGCCTTCAAGGATTTTCAGGTCTCTCATACCCAACAGAAACCTTACCTTGACATGGCATCAATTCAGTATACATTTGACAGAACCTAACTTCTCATTGTGCTATTTCCTTATGATGCAATGTAGTACCAATAACACCCTGTCCATTTGACAGCTGTAAACATAACTTTTCCTAATTGATATTAGGAAAATTGAAAACAAGTAGCAGGACTAGAAATTCTGAAATTCTTATTTTCTTCCTTTGACCTCTAAACCACTGTGTACTGTATGATAAATATGAATGCATATACTTCTGGAGAAAAATACTTCAAATTACTTGCATTTATTTTAGCAAATCTGTTCATCATTGTAGGCTAGTTAAGCTTACCTAAGCAATTATGCCAGTTTCCTGTGACTCTGAAGAAAAAAATAGTTTGTTGTGTTAATTAAGTATTATATGAGAATGTGGATTGCTGGTGATTTTCCAGTGGAAAGAGCTATTCTTGTGGTCGCCATCAGCACAGCATTAATTGCTAGATAGCAAAGGAGATTAATATTTTGAACATTTTAAGTGGTTTTGCATAAATGTTAGCAATAAGCAAGCCATTTTATGTCTTATTGGTTTGCATTTTTAATAATATTGGGATGCTAGCCTTCCCATAAAGGGAAGATTGCAACAAAACTGAAATAGTGTTCCAACCTTGCTGGTTATGTGCAGACTGACCCTGTATACCCCCTTTTGGGAACACTCAAAGACAGTGCTGCTGTGAAAAAAACATAATAAAGTATGTGAGAGGATATAATTTATTTTTAATTTTCTTACATTTTTGAATTTAATGCTTATGAGAAGTTAACAGTACTGTGAAGAACTCAAAGGGATAAATCCCATGAAAGCCTCCTTCATCTTTTATTTTAGCATGGCAAGTTTGAGTTCCTTTTAAGAGCTGATTGTTGAACAGAGAAAACTACACTCAAATAAAATATGGTCATTTTTAGCTTGGTAAAATAAAATAAATATAAAAATGTGGTAGGAGCACAATATGACAGAATCGATGATATTATGGACCCTAGGTCAGAAAGACTTTGATTCAAATTCCACCTCAGTTACTCATGGTTCCTGTACAAAGCAAATAGAGTCTATGTCCACCAGTCAGCTCTCAAAGATTTGTCTAGTAAGTCATTGACAGGTTAAACTCTGTGTTGGTAGAAGGAGTTTCCACACCTTGAGTTTTCTACACTGGCCTAATCATGGATCCTTTGTGTATTTATATATTTAATGTGGTACCCATATATTATGAGGCAGTATGGGCATAATGGGGAAAGAATTGAATTTGTTGTTAAGACCTGGATTCAAATCCCACCTCTATCATTAGCTGTCTGATCAAGGAAAGATTCAAGCAACTCTCTAAGACTAAAGTTATCAAGTTATCTGTCTAAATGGAGAATGTTCCCACAACTACAAAATTCCAAGTCTTTTACTGTAGGCAAAGCAAATTAATCAAACTTGTTGTTAATCCAATTCTCAAGGGGCATACAGAATTACAATGCTCAGAGATTCTAAGTAGGTAAGGCCCACTGAGGGCAGGGACAGTCTACTACTATTTATGGTCTTTTGAATACCCTATACAATGTGGGTACTCAAGATATATTGACTTACAGATAACAAAACAATTAAGGGACTTTGGAAACTGTGAAGTCCAAATTCTTCATTTTACACCTGCAGAAAGTGAGGAAGGGAAAGGTTAGGGAATTTGATAGGGTTAGGTCAAATAAATTAATATTTCTGGATTATATTAAGATTCCTGGCAGATTGAGTCACATCTCATACTTCAATGATTTACCCACTGTTATGCAATAATCATCAAGCATTTATTGAGGATATATTGTGGCCAGCACAGTGCTTAATTTTTTGGAAAAAAAATCTTTTTCAATATTAATGAGGAATAAAATTTTTTCCCTATTTTCTCCTTACCTTCTGATCTTGGTATTCTTTTTTTATTTGGACAACACCTTTTTAATCTAATATAAATTAAATTATGCATTTTATACCTAACTTTGCCCTCCCTCTCTATCACTTGTTTGTTCATAAAATGTTCATCTAAAATTCTTTTTATAGACAGTTTATCAGATAAAGATTTCATATCTAAAATATATGAATAACTTTGTCAAATCTATAAAAATATGAGTCATTCCCTAATTGATAAATGGCAAAAGGATATGAATAGGCAGTTTTCTGATGAGGAAAAAAAAACAACGTATAGTCATATGAAGATGCTCTAAATCATTCTTGATTAGACAAATGCAAATTGAAACAACCTTGGGATATCATTTCATGACTACCACACTGGCTAAAGTGATAGAAAGGGAGAGTGAGAAATGTTGGAGTGACAAATGTTGACATATACATACACACAAACCTATATACACATACATATATACATACATGTATGTATACCTACACATATATGTACTATATCTGTGCATATATATTTCTGTAGTTTTGCTAAGAAGTAGGTAGATGATAAATTGTCTTGGATGAGCACAATTTACCTGATCCAAATGAACTAAATCATAGATTAAGAAAAAACTAGAAGTGGGAATGGTGAACCATAGATCTCCAAGTCAAGTGAGCAAGCATTTATTAAGTATTTACTATGTTACAATCACTACTCTAAGGGCTGACACTATAAATAAATGCAAAAAAAAAAGAAACAATTACTGCAAATATTGTTCCAGAAGGATGGGGGCATCACTTAACCATCTAACAATTTGTTAAATTTTCTATTTTCTTTTAAATCATTCTGTTAGATTTGTCCTTTTCTGAGAGTGAAACATTAAAGTTTCCTACAATTATAGTTTTACTATGCCATTTTGCAATTCATTTTTTCCCACTTTTTAAAAATTTAAATGCTATGTTATTGAGAATGTCAGGAACATTCCCATAAGAAAATATATCTGAGTCTATAATGAAATATGGATCCCTTAACATGGGTTTAGTCTGGGAAAATTTTATGCATTTGGTGGCCTCCTTATTTGAGAAGGATATGCCATAATGGCTGGTTTTCTGCCCCCAAATGAAGAAATGTGTGAGTTCCTAGGATCAATTAGGACCCAGCATGGCAAACACAATTTAACATCAGAGGAAGGATCATTTGTTTTTCAAAATGGAAGGTGATTATAGATAGAACATAGGAGAGTGTCAGACTGCTTGATTTGAGGCAAAGGGTAAATTCTATCATGCCACATGACATGGTTTCTCTTATTAATGTGTTCTTCTAAGAATGAAGCAAGGTAGATAAAAAGGTACTATCACAAAACAATGGCTAACTGCATGCAAAAAGAATAAAGAAGAAAAAAAATAAGGGTGTAACCACCATGTCAGCAAATAAAGTTTAGAACAGAATGGAAGTGAATAAGAATCAGGAGGAGAACAATGCAAAGGAAAAATTTTTAAGAAAAGGACACAATAAAAGAAAACTGCTAAAAATAAGAAGTTGGAAGAAGGATTTCAGGGGAAATAAGATTTTTAATTCCTAATTGAATTGGGTAAAGAGAGAGAATAAGAGGAAGATGCCTAAATAAATAAAAGACATAGAAATGAATAACATAAACTTAAAGGATTTGTGATGTGGTAGGTAAATTGGATTGGGGAAAAAGAGGGAATTTGTGTAAGCTGACTTTCACCAAAATAGTAGAAGCAAAACTAATAATAGGGAAAAGCATTAATTTAAAATGGAGAGGGGACACAAAATATTAATATGAAAAGCACAAATGGAGAAAAATGAAAATCTAATAATCATAATTTAATTACAAATATATAAAATGCCTGTATAAAATGAATAGAGACAGAATAGATAAGGGAAAAAAAGTCAATAATTTGTTTCATTAAAAAATATCCAAAAGACACGTACAGAATGAAAATGAGAGGCTGGAACAAAATTTACTATGCATCAGAAGGCTAAAAAAAAAGAAGAGGTTTTTTTTTTTTAAGAAGTTAGGAGAGGATTCCGGGAAGATGATGGAGTAAGTCATAAAATTCCCAAGTTCTCAAGATTTTCCCCCACAAAACAGTTAAAATGGCACCCTTGAGTGAACAAAGTGTGGGTAGAGATAAATAAGAATAGGGATACACCCGGGGTCTTCCTGGGACAATTTGAGAAGATCAGAAGAAAAATCCCAGGATGAGGTTTGGTCCCTGAGAAGAGTAAATAGCTCCATTCTAAGGTTTCATTTTAGCTATAAGCCACAAACCTCTTAAACAACAAGCAGAAAGCCCTAGGGTTAGTTGTTTTGAGAGACTGCCTTGCCTACAGCCACTGGAACTTTTACCCTGGGACAGTGAGGGGAGTTGGGCATTTAAGCCCAAGAGGTTTCCGAGGGACCATTTGCTGACAAGGAATGCCAGACCCAACTGCACCGCAAAGAGTGGTGCGATGAGAAGGAATTCGCACATACCTGGTGAGTACAGAAGCTGTGGGGCAGAAAGCCCCTGACTGTGGGCATGTATAGGAGGCTGGAGGTTTGACTTTGGTTCCAGGCTAGAGGGAAGAACTGAAGATCTGGGGCAAGAAGCACCATTTCCCATATCCTAGGGCTAGAAGTGATTGATTACAAAAATTAAGTTATTGCCACAAAAAAAATTAAGAGGAAAAGGAAAAAGAATCCAACCATACAAAGCTTTTAGGAGAACAGAAATGACTGGGGTTTATCTTCAGAAGAGAATATTGAAGTAAAAAAACCCCAAAAGAGTAATATCAAATGGTCACCTGCTGAAAAAGAATTCACAGAAGATCTTTTAAAAGACTTTAAAAATCAAATGACAGGGATGGAGGAAAAACTAAAAAAGAAAATAAGAATAATCACACAGCAAAATGGTACAGATGATAAAAGATGGAAATGTATAGTTAAAGTTAAAGGGATTGTGGGAAGGCAGGAATACTAATACACTGTGTGAAATTGTCCAGCCACTCGGGCAGATAATTTGGAATTGTGCTAAGAAGACCTGCTGTGCTGTTATCCATGGGATCATGAAGAATTGGACACAACTGAATGACTGAACAACATGAGAGGTAGCATATTATATTAGAGCACTAAATTTGGAGTCAGGAAGACCTGATCTCCAGTCCAGCCTTGGACATTTACTACCTGTGTGGTTTTTGTTAAGTAACTTAAAATTGTTTTGTTTTGGTTGCCTCACCTTTAAAATGAAGGAGTAGACGACTTCTAAAATCTCTTCCAACTATGAATGTCTAATACTATGAGTCTACTGTACTGTAAATGAATAGGAAGAACACAATGAACAATGGAAAGACTTTTATGAGCTGATGCAAACCGCGACCAAGAAAACAATGTGCACACTCACTCAATTACCACAACAATGCAAATAACAACAGTTCCAACAAACTATAGGCCATTGATTTTTAGTTTGATTCCTTGAACAATTACAGAATATATTATTACCTAGATCATCAATGAACATCTAGAAAAAGCGATGGCAATCCTAAAAAGTCAGTATGCCTTCTTTAGCAATATATGGTACCATACTGGACTTATTTCTTTTTTCGATAGGGTTACTCAATTAGTAGAACAAGGAATTCCTGTAGATGAAATTTACATAGATTTTAATAAAGCATCTGATACAGCTTCATGTGATCCTTGTGGAAAACTTGTAGTGATATGGCCAGGTGATAACAGACAGATTCAGACACAGTTGATTGTCCAGGCCCAAAGCACTCATTAATGTTAAGATGTCAACTTGTAAGAAGGACTTAAGTGATATGGTTGCAGGAACTGTGATTGAATCTAATGGTTTAATTTTTTTTATTTTGATAAAAACATAAATGACATGCTTTATAAATTTATAGATTGTGCAAAACTGAGAGTTATAACTGAGTGTTATAGCTATCACACTGAATGACAGGACCAAGATTTCAAAGGATCACGACAGGGTAGAACATTGAGAAATAACTAATAAGAAAAAAAAAATAATCTTAAATCAATAGATGATACCTGAGTACAAAAAGTAAACTTCAGAAGTACAAGGAAAAGGAGGTATCTACGGAGACAAATAAGATTGAGGGGAAGGGCTTTGATATGTTGCCATAAAAGAATCTAAGGGAGGAATTGGGAATGTTTATCCTAAAGAAAAGAAGACTTAGAAGGATATGATAGCTGTCTCAAACATATTAATAATAACAAAAGCAATATTTATTTAGTGCTTACGATATGCTAGGAAATATATTAAGTGATTTACAATTATTATTTTATTTGATCCTCACAAAAACGCTGTGAATGTGTTTTCATCCATTTTGCAGATGAGGAAACTGAGGCAAACAACAGTTAAGTGACTTGCCCAGGGTCACTTGGTATAGGTATCTGAGGCCAGATGTGGACTCTGGTATCTTTTAGACTTCAGGTTCTTTGTTCTATCGATTGCACCACATAGCTGTCTATTTGGAAGACTGTCACGCAAAAGGGTGTATTAAACTTGTTCTGCTTCACTCCAAAGGTGGTTAGTTGCTGTCCTTACTTATAGAGGACCAAAATGAAATTGATAGACAGATATGAATAGATAGATATAGAGTTGGTATATGTGTATACTCACATATATGGGTTTTAAAAATGGAATCCGTTGTCTCAGGAGGTAGTATTTTCTTCCTCATTCATGGTCTTCAGGGGAAAGCTAACTACTTGATGCATATTCAGGTTTAGGTATGGACTGGAATAAATGGCCTCTGAGATCTCTTCCAATTGTAAGATTCTAGGATCTTATGCCCTACACAGAGTATAAATAGGATATGATCTTACTTGCAAATAATGTGGTACTAATTGCGATAAGCCCTGAAGCACTCAATGAAATCCTTGTCAATGAAGCCACATCAATGAAATCTATAGTCATTCAAAAGAGATTAGTTGAACTGTCCACCATGGGGCAAAAAAGTAAGTGAAAAATGCATACTGTCCATGTTATGCCATATAGTTGGGAAGGCACTGAGTTAGTCTGTTAGCTTGTAGATCTGATAGTGGCAGCTCGGTGGCACAGCGGATCTAGTGCTGAGCCTGGAATCTGAAAGACTCATTTTCCTGAGTTCAGATCTGACCTCAGATATTTACTAGTTGTGGGAGGGATTCTTGACAAGTTCCTTAACCCTGTTTGCCTCAGTTTACTCATTTGTAAAATGAGCTGAAGAAGGAAATGGAAAACTGTTCCAGTAACTCTGCAAAGAAAACCCTAAATGGGATCAAGAAGAGTTGGACACAACTAAAAATGACTGTATGACAACATAGATAGAACGCCAACAAATACTCAGAACTGAATGAGGCTGGGTCCCATTTGAGAAACTGGGTAGTCCTTTCAAAGATTTCAAGTTTCTCACTACCTCAAACACCTTTTTAGAACCAACATTCCTCTACTGATATTGTGCAACTATGATTCATGGAAAACCATGATACCGAAAATTATCTAAGTTATTAAGTAATAAAAGGCAATGGAATATTATATGATGGCATTCTTATACTATAGCATATAATAAAACTAGATTCTACATGGGAAATGACATAAAAGACATAAAGGGAATGTATGAACAGAAAAGGAGGTAAGTAGGTTGCCCAGTCACAGAGACAGAGCTATAAGAGACTACAGATGTCATTTGACCAACTTCATATATCTTTTTTTTTTTAATTAAAGCAATTGGGGTTAAGTAACTTGCCCAAGGTTACACGGCCAGTTTTTGTTTTTCTTTGTGTGTGTGTGTGTGTGTGTGCGGGTGTGGGTGGGTGTTAAGTATCTGAGGCCCGAACTGATCCTGAATCCTCCCGACTCCAGGGCTGGCACTCTTACTCACTGCACCACCTAGCCGCCCTACAACTTCATATATCTGAACAAGGATCTTTTCTACTGTACACCCAAAACTTGGTCATACCACTTTGTGCAAAGGCCCCTAGTGAGAAGGAACCCATTTTCTTCCATGGCATCCCATTCTGGTGTTGGATAGCTTAAATTGTTAGCATGGTATAGCAGCAAGCACCCCAAGCGTCCTCAGGGTTTGCTGCCAACACAGGTTCTTGGATCTGCTTTGATAAAGGAAAGCAACTCAAAATGGGTTAACAAGCTTACTTTAATCAGTCAGATATATATCGTTTACCTTGTTCAGGGGAAAAAGGTCAGCACCCCGAACTTCAGAGTATACAGGCAGAATTATCAAGACAGAAACAGATCAAGTAGACAGCTTTCCAAACTGTCCAGACATTACATCCATACCCAATCAACATCTGGGTTTTTCAAAGCCGGGGGGCCTCCAGACAACGGCTTTCCAGAATCCATATCAAATCACAGAACACTTCTCAAAGTGAGCCCCCAAAACAAAGCTACACATCATGGCTTATATAGCCTTCTCCTGGCTCAGAGAATATAACAACCTTATTGACTCACTGGCCAATCAAGAAGTATCTACTGAAAAACAAGCCTCCCACCCCAGGTTCCAGGTGCACTTTAGCCTAGGGGCAGGGAAGACCTTTAAAATTTACATTCCCATTACACATGGTTTTTCCTTTTATCAAGCCTAAAGTTGCCTCTTTATCTTTATATTATATATTATATAGTAATATATACACACATATATACATATAAATATATTTACATACATATCTATATAATATTATGACCCTCCCCCACTGATCCTACTTCTGCCCCCAGGGGCCAAGCAGAATTCAATTCAATTTAATAAATATATATTATTCTGAGACACATAGAGAAAGCTACCTAGGAACAGTAGTTCTCCAGAGCTATACTCATCCATGGGCAAACCTCCCTTGGTTCATTCTCACTTTTGCTCCCAAAGATAATCAGCTTGTCAATAACATAATGGCCAATTCAGAATACCAGCTCCAGTTCTGCTATTCTCTATTTTTATCCACTGTTTGCAAGGCAAGCCAGGTTCAGAATAGGAGAGAAATGAGAGTGGTCCTCCAGAGTACATGGCCTGTAAGTCCTCTTGTATTCACTAGTAGTATCAGACCAAACAATAATAGGCCCCCCTACTTAAATCTCAGGTAGCACTGAGTTCAGTATTACCAACACAGAAAATCCAGTTATTGACAGCTGACATTTAACTATGTGTGCTTGCCTTTAGGCAATCTGTATTCCTTTTGGTCCTTGGCTCATTTCCACTCCTGGTCTTCAGATCCATTTCCAATTGGACAAAGATATCCATCAGGTCATCTAGGAAAAAAAAAAGTTTCCTGCCTAGCAGTCCTGGACTACCACAGTTCATAAGTTTCCTAAAGATTCACATTGCCCACAGCCCTGCTTGCTGGAAACTTTTGTTTTGTTTTTTAATATAGTTCAAAAGTCATTAAAGTTTCTAAAATCAATAGACACCAATCACATAGTAGTCCTTTATAATCTTCTAGTAATAAAATTCTTTCTGTGATGATAAAACTGGATAAAGATAGGAGGGAAAACGTACAAAGTATTAGATAAAACATGACTACATAAATAGTAAAAGGAAGTGTAAGTAAACATGGTGATTGACTTAACTGGTTAAGGAGGAAACAAACACAAAGTAGCACAATTTCTAAGAGTGAGAACTCAAATGGATAAAATCTCCTCTATTTGAAGGGATTTATGAAAATTAATTTTCATTTCCTTTTTAAATTCATTTTATCCTTTTAGAACTTATTTGACTATTCACAATGCTGATACTTTTATTAATTTGGGGTGATTTTGATCCCATCAAGTATGAGAAATTATGCCTTAAGATGTAAAATGTACTGTATGGCAAGTATTGCTCAACCCATGGTACCTTTTATCTGAAGTAATCTGTGTAAATGAATTTCTTTTCTACTGTGTAACAATATAATTGTGAACTATTTTGCAAAATCAAAAAAAAAAAACATCCTGATTAAAAATAAAAGTTTAGTCCTACCCTAAACTGTTTTCTTCTGGTAGAGTTGTGATGTATGTATCTATATATGTGAGCAATACTTTCCTCCAGCACCAAATTTCCTGGGTAAGTGACTGCATATTACCAGGAACGTAGTTTTCAAATAATAACAGTTCTCTTTCTGAGGAACCATCTAATGCAAAGTGTTCCTCCAAGATGACCGGGAGATCACATTTGTATAGAATTTTATAGTTTGCAAAGCACTCTACTTATTATCTCATCTGATCCTCCCAACAACCTTGTTTGGTAGATGCTATTATTATGCTCATTTTATACATGAGGAAATGGAAGCTCAGAGAGATTAGGTGACTTGACCAAGGTCACACAGCAAGTACACATCTGGGGCAGAATTCAAACTGAGATTTCCCTTACTCCAAGTGTAGCATTCTATCCACCAGGCTATGTTGCATTCCATTAACCTAGGAAAACCAATGTCTGCTTCTGCTAGTCTTGTAATGTGGGTGGGGAAAGAAGGCAGGCTTCCAGACAAGTGCTAGTCAAGCTGCTATAGTTTCCTGTATGGAGCAGTTATGTTGTACTACATGACAAGCAATAACCTTTTCCCCAAACAGTTCCTACAACTGTTCATTTGACTCATGATTTGCCTTTGTGAGAGACTTTCAAACTGCCAGAATCCTCTGATCTCTCATACATACACCAAGAACATAGGGATGCCATTTAAGTCATTGCTAAGCAAGCAGCTATCACTGATCCCATGAGTGAATGAATGGAGGAGCAAATGAATAAAAAGCATTTATTAAGTAATTTCTATGGTTCAAGCCCTGTGTTCATCCTACAGATTCATCATTGCCAAAACACTTCATTGTTCGCTGTGTTCAAGATTTCAGTCAGTTCAGCTTTAGTCAGTTATCACACAAGAGGAAACAAACACAGTGAAACCTACCCAAGAATACCAACCCTGAAAAGCAATAACATCAAAAGGCTTCTCTCTCTCTCTCTCTCCCATCTCCCTTCTCTCTCTTCTCTATATGCCCTCCACCTCCTACAGAGAAGTGTCTTAGATAGGTACACTGCCAGCAAGAAAATCCAGTCTAACACAGCTTCCCAGAGATTCCGGTTCTCCTTGCTTTTTTTCTAGTGCCAACAAACAAGCTTAAAAGTGAGAAAGAGGTTGAGGCAGTGCTCCTAGTGGCTTGCCCACCCCATTGCTCAGCTGCACTTGCTGATGTCTATATTGGTATATAGACATCTGAGTCCATACACACCACTGTGAAATAACTTTGCCGCAGTTTTCACTGTGAATTCCAATGCACTGTGTTCATTGTTATTCTTCTTTCTGTCATAATTGTTAATCTCCATAGAATCTGGTTCAACCGTTTCATCAGGGCATTTTTCTTCTTCCCCTCCTATTTTTAGCTTAAATCTTTTTTTAATCAGATCAAGAAGTCTCCAGTGAAATATACTCTTTGTCTTGCATGTGAGATGCACACTATCCTTAGCAAGAAACACTTCTTAAAGCACTATCCAGAAAACCAAAGTCTATTCTCTGATACCTGTCATGCTATCAAAATTTTCACTTTTCATATTTTTTTCTTCAAAACTTAATACTTCAATTAGAAGAAAAAATTAAAATAACACCATGACCCCCAACCCTTCCATTTCTGCCCAGGATTTCAAGATTGATAGAGGCACTCTTCAGGTGTCTTCCAGAACATCATTTGTTCCCATATGAATTGGTGGTAATGGTTAATAGTAGCCTTTTTTGTCAGAAAATTGTCTGGTACATCCTGCACTCACATTTCAAAAAGACAATATTGTCCTGATGGTGTAAGTTTCTAAAAATGCCTTTCTTTCTACCCCTTAGCAGGAAATCTATAATCATAGTCACACACACACACACACATATATGTATATATATATATATATATATATATATATATATATATATATATATTTTTTTCCCCCTTCTAAAGATCTCTTTTTTTTTAGTCAATGGTGCATACGATGAAAGTACTTCTTTGGAGTGCCCACTATTAGTCTTTGTCATGTTCTTTCACTAACTAATCTCTTCACACTCATTTTGATTTAACTTTGTTATATCAGAATCTTTTTCTCACTTCATAGGATCATTGATTTGGAACTCGAAGGGACCTCAGAAGCCATCCAATCCAACTCTCCTTCTAACCCAGTTAAAGAAACTGAGTCTGAGCAAACTTGAGTGATTACCAAAAAACTGTGAGGCAGTATTTGAACTCAGATCTTCCTGACTCCAAGTCTAGTCATTTATCCATTTCACTGGTTACTTCCTGGGCTTGTTCTTTGGTTATTCTTTGTCTCTATCCAAAGAACTCTTGAGGCATTTCCCCTCAGTTGACTTTTCCTTCTGTTTGGAGGACTGGAAACAGGAACAGGAAACTCCTTCACAGGGCTTCAAACTTTACAGGTAACTTAATTTTCCATCAGGGACTCTGGTGTTCATTTCAATGAACATCATGCCTCCCCCAGAATAAAGTAATCTCACCTAAAATCTCATCACCATGCAGTTTGACTCAGTTTTTGATACTGAATACCTTATTAAGTTTATAGCTTCCTTCTGCCACCTTATAACCAGCTTCCTCAGTGTCTTGAGCTTTCCATTTCTTGCTAGGTGCAACTTGTCCCTTGAGGAAAGACTGCTAGGGCCCAGGCTGGGCCAAGGCATCTGTCCAAAGCAACTGTTTCCATCTGTAAAAGCACAAGGTGTCTTCCACGTCTACCATCAATCCAATCTCACAACTTGGATATGAAGAACTTTCAATAGAAACAAGAGCAAAACTTTCCTTTGACTTCAGACCTCTCATCTCCTTTTGCAGTGTCCTTTGAGAGTAGACGAGTGGTACCCTACATTGAGTAATGAACATCCTCACACATGGTTATCCCCTCTATATCCCAGTGACTCTGAACTCATATGCATCATCATCCAAATCCCCTTCCACACCTGCTTCCACCTGATTCCTCATTCCCATCTCCTTCAACCCACCCACATCAAAGTTTCATGATAACTCCATCCAGTCCTTTCACTGTATTTGCTAGAATTCCTGTTCTGAAGGCAACAAACTTCCTTTTACTTTAAATCTATTCTTCTCTTGCTCCTCTTGTCTACTAGCTCTTACTGAAACCTGGTTTCCCCTATGACAGAACCTCCTTAGACACATTCTCTAGTACTGACTGAACCTTTACTCATTCTCCTTGGCTCACAGGTAAAGGCAAGGGAGTTAGAATTCTCCTTTCTCCCCACTGCCACTTCGAGATTCTCTCTTCCTCCATCATTCAATGAACTTTCTTCTTTTGAGGCTCATGTCATTCATGTCTACCCACCCAATCAAAATCCTGATAGCTGTTGTCTACAGACCCCTTGTTTATTCCCCTTCCTTCCTTAATGAGTTCAATATTTGGCTTATAATTTTTCAATCTTCCCCAACCCTTGCCCTCATACTAGGAGACTTCAACATATATACTAATTCTCCTTCAAATATCCTGACCACTCAGTTCCTCAATCTACTCACCTTTCATGAATTATTCCTCCATAACATCTCAGCCAGCCAAAGACAGTCACATCCTTAACCTTACCATTACCCACAAATGTACCAGCTTGATGTTCAAGAATTCTGAAATCCCTTTATCTAATCATAATCTATTGACTTTCACCTATCCATTTCCTTTCCCTTACATAACCTTACTCTTCATATACACTGTGACCTCCAATTCTTTGACTCCTCAATGTCTCCCAATCTCCCCTACACTATCTTCTCTTCTTTGCATTTTGACCCCTTAGTGGACCAATTCAAGTCTACACTGCTCTCCTCTCCTAAATCCCTAGCCCCTTTATTATGCCACCAATTACAAGCAAAGCCTCAGTATTTAATTACTCCCATCATTTGTCATCTTCATAACTACATACATGCTTCTGAACAAAGATCGAGAAAATCATGCAACTATTCTAAATGGATCCTCTACAAACTTATATTCTGTAATGACAATTGGGCCCTCACTGCTGCTGAATCTACCTTATCAAGTCACTATGATACTCTTTGCAGTAGCTCTTCCAAATCTTTTCACTCCTCCTCAAATCCCCCTTTCTCCCCAGTCTCCCAGTTGAGAACCTTGCTTCATCTATTATATTAAAGTCATCAACCAAGAAATTCCTCTTCATCATCTCCTATAACAGGGGTGCTTTCTGACACTTTCTCCTCCTTTACTGCTATCTCATATGATGAGACTTTACCAAGAGCTTGGTCCTTGGTCTTTACTTACTTACTCTTTTTTTGGTGGGTCAATTGGGGTTAAGTGACTTGCCCAAAGTCACACAGCTAGTTTTTGTTTTAAGTGTCTGAGGCTGGATTTGAACTCAGGTCCTGACTCCAGGGCCGGTGCTCTATTCACTGTACCACCTAGCTGCCCCTACTTACTTACTCTTTACCAAGACGAGCCCCTCTGCTTGTTCAAGTTTAATCCCATTCTATCCTACTTTCCCAAGAGATTTTCCCCTTTGCCATCTCCACTTTTTCACTTATTTTCAATCTTTCCCTGATTACTGGTTCATTTCCTACTTCATACATACTCATCTATACCCTATCTTAGAAAAATCCCTCACTTGATCCTTCTGTCCTTGCTGACAATCATTCCATAAGTCCTCTTCCCTTTGTAGCCAAACTCCTTGAAAAAACCATATACGTTAAGTGCCT
Organism: Petaurus breviceps papuanus; assembly: GCF_028583685.1. NCBI lineage: Eukaryota > Metazoa > Chordata > Mammalia > Diprotodontia > Petauridae > Petaurus > Petaurus breviceps. The sequence continues at coordinate 90,796,560 of NW_027187419.1, read as the reverse complement.
CCACTTTCTTTCCTCTCGTTCTCTTCTTTGTCCCTTACGATCTGACTTCTGATCTTATCATTCAAACAAAAATACTCTCTCTAGAGTTGCTTATGATGTCTTAGTTGCCAAATTCAGTAGCTTTTTCTCAATCCTCATTCTTCTTGACCTCTCTGCAGCCTTTGACACTGTTGATCATTTTTCTTGATATTCTCTTCTCTCTAGGTTTTCAGGTCATCACTCTTTCCTAGTTTTTTGGTCACTCCTTTTCTTTCTCTTTTGTTGGATCCTCCAACTCATTCCCTCTAATCACATGAGTCACTCAGGGTTCTGTCCTGGGCACTTTTCTCCCTCTATAATACTTCACTTAGTCATTACATCAGATCCCATGCAATAGCGAGCTAGGACAATACTCTTTTTTTTTTTTTTTTAAAGCAATCGGGGTTAAGTAACTTGCTCAAGGTTACACGGCCAGTTATTTCTGGGTGTAGTGCTGAGTGTCTGAGCCCGGGATTCGATCTCCAGGTCATCCCAACACTGGAGCCGGTGCTCTTACTCGCTGAGCCACCTGGCCGCCCCTAAGCAATTGAGGTTAAGTAACTTGTTCAAGGTTACACGGCCAGGTGTATCTGGGTGGGTGCTGAGTGTCTGAGCCCAGGATTCGATCTCCAGGTCACCCTGACACTGGAGCCGGTGCTCTTACTCACTGTGCTACCTGGACACCCCGACAATACTCTTAGTAGTTAGTAAGGGTGAAGGGGAGAATATTTTAGGATTGGGGACAATTGAACACCCTAATAGGCCAAAGGAAAGAAGCCAGTAGAGAGAAAATCAAAAGGAACTTGAGAGAAGGAATGAATTATAGGGTAAGATCATGAAGAAGATACAGGGGATGGAACTGAAAATACATGTAGAAGATTTAGGTTCGGGAAGGAAAGGGATCACTTCATATTCTGAGCTTAGAATGAAAAAAGGAGAGGTTTCAAAGAATAGGAGAGAAGTGAGAGAAATCACTGTTAACAACTTCCTTGAAAGCTAATGTAGTCAGTCTATAAGCCAAATGAATGGCAGTATAGGCAGCAGTAATGCTAGCATAATAGTTTTTAAAAGACCACCATACATTGCCCTCTTTAGATAAATTATAGAATAATTTGTTACATTCTTAGAGTCAAACTTCAAAAGGTACAGTGACAAATCAGAAGTGATGCAGATCAGCATTAGAGAGAGACTAGAAATTAGGTCACAGTAGGAGGGTTAAAGAAACTGGGGATGTTTAGGATAGGGAAGAAAAGATAATAGTGGGATAGGGAATGGGATAGGAAATGAATTTAGGATTTCAATTGTATAGGTAGTTCCTGGGAGAGTAAACTCCCTTTGCCTATATAGGCCAGCACTTTCTCTGTAATTTATAATATTAGGGGGAATAGAAGGGAATAAGTATTTATAGAGTGCCTACAATGTGCCAGGCATTGTACCTAGCACTTTACAAATATTATCTAATTTATTCTTCATGACATACCTGCCAGCAAAGCTCCATTTTACAGTTTAGGAAAATAAAGTAAACAGATATTAAGTGAGTTCCCCAGAGTCATGCAGTCAGTGTCTGAGGCTGGATTTGATCTCAGGTCTTACTGACTTCAGACGCAGTTCTCTATCCATTGTACCACAAACTCTACATAACAATATTAGTAATTAGCTAATTATGAATGTTATAAGTACTTTATATACTATAAGTACTATTATAAATAGCCAAATTTACTACAAAGAATACATGAAAGAAGATGCTATCTGTATCCAGAGAAAGAACTGAAAGAAGTATGTATAACATGGTTTTACATGCATATCCATATTTGTGTCTCATAGTAACCATCTCTAGAGTAAGGGGGAAGAACAAAAGGGGAAAAAAGAAAGTTACATGACAACTTTATTACATATTTAAAAGAAATAGTATGTTGTACATAATAGATTTGTAGTTCCATGTACAATCATCTCTTTTTCTATTCTACTATATTATGGACATTTTTCTTTTATTTCTTAAGTTCAGAATAAATAAACAAAAATTTACAAAAATAATATTAGAATTTTCCAGAGCACTGAGAACCTAAGTGAATTGCCCAGGGTAACACAGCAAGAATATGTAAAGGGCTGGGCTTGAACCCAGATTTTCATGCCTCTGAAGCCAGATAGCTATCCACTATACATGTGGCTTTGATGGAGACAGAATAATTGTGTTCAAGCATCAGTATTGTGGAAACAGGATCACTACATTGCTCTACAGCATAAAAAGTGAGCAATAGGTTTTTTTGCTGTTGCTGCTGCTGCTGCCACCCCTGGGAACAACTTCTCCCTCTCCCTCCCCAGGCCCAGCCCGGAAGCTGATGCGAAGATGAGGAGCTCATAGGAAGTATCATGGATCTCATGATTCTGTGGGCTTCTTAAGACTATATCCAAGACAAGTTCAACCTCACAGGGCTCAATGAACAGGTGCCCCACTATAGGCAGGCACTAGACATGATCCTCGACTTGGAGCCTGATGAGGACTTGAAAGACAACCCCAACCAGAGTGACCTGACCGAGCAGGCAACTGAGATGCCGTATGGACTGATTCATGCCCACTGCATCCTCACAAACTATGGCATCGCCCAGATGTTGGAAAAATACTGGTAGGGAGACTTTGGCTATTGTCCCCGTGCATGTTGTGAAAACCAGCCCATGTTACCCATTGGACTGTCGGACATACCAGGTGAGGCCATAGTGAAACTGTACTGCCCCAAGGGCATGGATGTTTACACCCCCAAGTCATCCAGGAACCACCACAGAGATGGTGCTTACTTTGGCACTGGCTATCCTCATATGCTCTTCATGGTGCAGCCTGAGTACGGGCCCAAACAGCCTGCCAATCAATTTATGCCCAGGCTGTATAGCTTCAAGATCCATCCTATGGCCTATCAACTGCAGCTTCAGGAAGCCAGCAACTTCAAGAGCCCTGTCAAGACCACCCGCTGACTTGTCTCCTCCCCTCCCCCCCAACACCTCAGCTGTGACACCATTCCTCCGTCCCCCAGTACACACACACCTTTCCAGAACCCCTAATGGTTTTTAGTTTAAATTAAGAAGAAGTCATTATTATGGTGGTGTGGTGGGAGTATGAAATAAAGTTGAGGAAAAGGCAAAAAAAATGTGACCAACGGGTAGAAGTTATAGCAAGACAAATTTGAGGTCAGTGGCCTTTTAGTACTACTGTCTGGTTGCAATTTTTGAAGAACTTAAATTGTGAATTATCTAAAGAGTGAAGGAAAGTTGTATGAACAAATCAAATTAAGGCAACAACCGTGTTTTAAGCACCTACTATGTGTCAGGCAAGGTAGTAGGTGCTGTGGCTGTAAATAAAGATAAAAATTGCACCTGCTCTCAAAGAACCCATAACCTAATTGTGGAGACACGCAAACAACTATGTACATAACAAGATAAATATATGATAAATTGGACATAATCTCAGAAGAGAGGAAGTAACATTAAAGGGGAATGGGAAAAACTGATTGCAGGAGTCAAGCTTTCAGCTGAGACTTAAAAGAAGCTAAACAAGCTAGCAGGCAGAGATGAGTAAAACAGGCATGCAATTATCATTGGATCATGGAGTACATGCAGGACAGTAAAGTGTATGAAGACTGGAAAGAAAGCAAAGGTCTAGGTTCCAAAAGGCTTTAAAAGTCAAATATGGGATTGTATATTTTGTCCTGGAGGTAATAGGGAGCCAGCAGAGTTTACTGAATTGGAGGTGGGGAGGGCACTGATATAAACAGACTTGATCTGAAGGAAGATCATGTTTATAGCTGAATGGCTAGAGTGGGGAGAGACTTGAGGCAGGGGAATCAATCAGAAAGTCATTGCAAAATCCAAGTATGAGCTGATGACGACCTGAACCAAGGTAGTGGCAGAGTCAGAGGACAAAAGGGGAATGTTATTAAAGTATAAATGAAAGGACTTATCAATTAATATTTGGAGTGAGAGAAAAAGAGGGAGGAGTCAGAGAAAACACTTAGGTTTTGAGCCTGGATGACTAAGGAGATTGGTATCATTCATGGCAGTAACAGAAAAATTAGGAAAGCAAGGAGAGAGTTTTGGGGAAAATAATAGTTCAGTTTTGTACATGTTGAGTTTAAAATATCTATAGGAATCTGGTTTGAGATATTTAATAGTCAGTTAGAAATGTGATACTGAAGGTCAGGAGAGATGTTAGGACTGTTGAAATAGATCTGAGAATCATATGCATAGAGAGAATTACTGACTACTGGAGCTGATGAGATCATGAAGAGAAACAGTATAGAGCAGGAAGAAAGGAGATCTCAGGACAGAGTTTGGGGAAAATTCATAGTTAGTAGGAATAATCTGAATGAAGAAGGAACAGTAAAGAAGACTAAGAAGAAATAGACAGGTAGAATGAAAAACCAGAGGGCATCAGTGTTATGGAAAACCTAGACAGAAAAGAGTATGAAGAAAAAGAGGTGATTGATAGTGTCAAAGGCTCCAGAAAGGTGAAGAAATATGAGGGTTGAGAAAAGGTCATTAGATTTGCCAATTAAGCCATCATTGGAGACAGCAGTTTCAATGATGAGACCTGAAACCGTACTGTAGAGAATTCAGTAGAGAGAGGAAAGAAAATGGAGGTGTGATGTAGAGCATTTTCAAGAAGTTTGGTCACGAAAGGGAAAAGAGATATAAGAAGATAGTTAACAGGGATGGAGATGGATTAAGTGAGGATTTTTTGATGATGGGGGAGACATGGTATTTTTGTAGGCAGAAGGGAAGAAATCAATAGATAGGGGAAGACTGGTAATTAGTGAGAAAGTAGGGAAGAGAGAGAGGAAAATCTAAAAAAGACAGGATGAAATGCTATCTCTTGTATATGTAGAAGAGTTTGCCTTAGTAAGAAGAGTCATTTTTTTCATGGTGGTGACTTACAGGCAATATCAAGTCACCAATGATGATATTTCCCCATTAGAAATGTACCATAAATGACAAAACAATGTGAAGGAACAGAACCTAGAAGAAACAGATTTCAAATAATATTTCCAAGTTGTAAAATGGTTGATTAATGGCAAAAATTAAGGAAGATAATATACAGAAGCAAATGAATACAGTAGCCTAGTGTTTGATAAACTCAAAGATCCCAGACACTCACTATTTGCCAAAAACTACTGGGAAAATGGAAAAGCAGTATGGCACAAACTAGGTATAGACCAATATCTCAAACTGTATACCAAGATAAGCTCAAAATGATTTAGACATAAAAGGTATTAGCATGAATAAATTAGGAGAGCATGGATGAAATTACTGTCAGATTCATGAGCAAACAAGAGATAGAGAAGTTCATGGGATGCAAAATGAACAAATCTGATTACATAAAATTGAAAAAAGTTTTTGCACAAATAATTAATACTTAGAAAAATGCATATTAAAATAATTCTAAGGGACCACTTTACACATATCAGATTGGCTAAGATGACAGAAAAAGAAAATGATATATGCTAAAGGGGATGTGGGAAGATAAATACAGTAATGAACTGTTGGTGGAGCTGTGAACTACCAACTACTCTGGAGAACAATTTCAAACTGGGCCAAAAGAGCTATGAAACTATGCATTCCCTTTGACCCAACAATCCCCCTACGAGGTCTATATACCAAGATGATCAAAGACAAAGGAAAAAGGACCTGTATGTACAAAAATGTTTATAGTTGTTCTTTTTGTGGCAGCAAAAACTTGGGAATCGCAGCTTGAAGCATATTTTTTCTTTATTTTTCTTTTTTTTTTTAACATGGTTAATGCAAAATATGCTTCACCTGACTCTCTCTCTCTCTCTCTCTCTCTCTCTCTCTCTCTCTCTCTCTGTGTCTGTCTGTCTGTCTGTCTCTCTATACACACACACACACACACACATATATATATAATTTAAAATAAAAAGAAGCAAAAAAATCACCTCATTTCTCATTCTCAAAAAAACTGCTTTGTAGTTAATCAATACTCAGAAAGACATGGGTTCAAATACCATATTCTAGTTACTCATCTGTAAAAAGGGTTAATAAATAGTTATAGTGCCTATCTCACAGAGTTGTTGAAAAGTTCAAATAAGATTATTCATTTAAAGATAAAATGCTACATAAATATATGTAGCAGCAAGGACCCTAGCATACCCAGGATGGCTGCTAGCACAGGTTCTTTGATCTGCTTTTCTAAAGGAAAGCAACTCAAAAAGGGTTAACAATCTTGCTTTAATCAGTCAAACATATATCATTTATCTAGTTCAGGGGAAAAAGTCAACACACTGAACTTCAGAGAATACACACAGAAGTTATAAGCAGATAAAAATACAGAGAAAATAACACAATTCAGCAGACAGACAGACAGGGTTTCTAGCTGTCTGACCATTATATCCATACCTAGTCAGTCACCAGAGAGTGGAGCACCAACATCTGGGTTTTCTAAGCGGGGGGTGGGTGTGGGGGGTGGGGGGTGGGGGGGGGCATTCAATGGCTGCCCAGAGTCTCCTGGCTAAATCACACAACCCTTCCCAAAGTGAGCCCCAAAGCAAAACTTCACCTCACAGATATATAAAGCCTTCTCCAGGGTCAGAGAACATCACAACCCTCAAGACACACTTGACTACAAAGTAACAAAAGTTGTGCCTGCAGAAAAACAAGCTTGCCTCATGCAAGCTTCTCCTGTGGGCTCTGCTCCACCCTTCAGCAAACTCTTCCCACCACGGGCTCCATGTGACCACATTAAGCCTCTTAGGGGGCAGGGTATTTTTTCAAAGCAGGGAAGGTCCTCAAGTTCAATTTAGTCTTATTAAGGGGGCAGGGAAGATCTTCAAATTCCCATTGCCATGACAATATATTGTCAACTAAAGTGGTGTAAAACCTGTTATCCAAGAGATATCTGATCACAAAAGGAAATGAGGAAATCTTTATAGTAAGAATGAGAAAAAGCAGATAGAGAGTCAATGTTTCACACTTGTGCTCAAATAATGTGATGACCATTGGAAAGATCCTTGCAAATTGAGTGAGAGGCCTATGGAAGATTTATGAGAAGACAAATCCTTGGCAGCTAAATAGTAGCTAGACAATGTCAGTCCTGAAGTTGGGAAGATGACCTCATATCTTCAAATGACTTCAAATCTGACTAAAGACATTTACTAGCTGTGTGACCTTAGGCAAATCACCTACTTCCACCTCAGTTCTTAATCTGTAAAAATGAGTTGGAGAAGGAAATGGCAAACCACTCCAGTAACTCTGCCAAGAATACCCCAAATGGAATCACTCAGAGCGGGACACGACTAAAACAAATAAATATAGATAATAGTACTATGTAAAAATTTATTGGATCATAGATTTGGAATTGGAAGGGACCTTAGAAGGCATTAAATACAGCACCCTCATTTTACAGATGAGGAAATTGAGGTTTATATTGATTGGCTAAGTGACGCATGTAGGAACATAAGAAGTGTTTGAGGAGGGATTAAATCCCAGACATTCCTAAATACAATTATAGCATCATAACTGCTATGACAATGTTTGTTGAATACGGGTACACTGGTTGAATACTGGTACATTGGGGATATATTTCACATGGATGAGGTAATAAATTATTTGAAGTATATGAGAAATAACTTTCCAATAATTGGTGCCATCCAATAATAAAAAATACCCTGTAAAGCAGTTAATTTCTTACCATTCAAACTGTTCAAAAAAAGGATGGATGACTTATAATTTCACAGTTTTATTGATATCTTTTTTTTAATCATAGCAATTCCTTTAAAAAAAAACCCACCTCCAAAATCAAACTATCCATTGTAAGAAAGATAAATTGTCAAATGAAAAACAACTAGCGCCTGCTGTACCTGGAGTCAGGAAGACTCATCTTCCTAAGTTCAAAGCTAACTTCAGGAACTAACTAGCTATGGACAAGTCATTTAATCCCATTTACCTCAGTGTCCTCATCTGTAAATGGAATTGGAGAAGGAAAATGGCAAACTATTCCAGTATCTTTCCCAAGAAAACCACACATGGGGACATGAAGAATCTGACTCACCCGACACAACTGAACAACAAAACACAACCAGTATGCATCCATGTCCTACAATGTATGCAGCTTTCTAAGTAGTCCCCTGCTTCTCTGCTGAGAAAAGAGATATATGCCATATTCTGTTTTCTGGGAGAATATCAATTCTTTCCGTTTCTTAGAGTTCAACTTACTTTTACTGATCCTTTCATATAGATGTATGTGCATGTGTATATGTATTGGTCTATGTGTATATGTAGATATGTGTGTATATGCATGCATGTATGTGTATATATATATATATGTATGTATTGTGTATATAATTCTTGTCTTTAATTGTATTCTTCTCCTGGTTCAACATATTTCACTTTGCCTTATTTCTTATGAATCTTTCCATTTTTTCTGAGTTCTTCATATTTATCATTTCTTACTATATAATAATATTCTACTACATTAAAATATATAACAATAGGCACCCAAAGAACATATGTTACACAAAGTGAAAAATGGCTCTTAGATTGTTTTCTTTTGGAATTATACTTTTGCTTGCTTTAGACTTTTTTCTGACTTATATTACTTCATAAGATTATAATTTAAAAGTTAGAAGAGACCTTAGAAGCCATCCAATTTAATCTCTCATTTTATAGATGAAGGAGCTTTTACCATGTCTTTTCTCAGGCTTTTAAAAATTTTGATAACTATTTTTTATAGGACTATCTTTTGTCAAATGTAAAAGATTAAAAATAAACATGCTCATGTGTTTTATTTTGAAGATCATTTTTTATTTTACCTATTTTACTTTTTATGATGAATTACCATTGCTTTATTTGTTTAGCCAACATAGAATCTAAAGGACAATGGGAATGAATAAGTTAGAATTAATGGCATGGAAATAGGTACAAAGTGTTAGATAAGAGACAGAGGAGAAACAGAAACCAAGGAACCCAGGTAAAAAGAGTATTGAAGGGGAAGAAGAAAAATGATAAGCTTTGACATTTTCATTCAGTATTTCACATTAAAACTATATGATGACACTTGGGAATTTTAAATTTTTGAACTGGGGATTTGAATTTTGAAACAACTTTTTCACTCATTACTATGTGACATTTGGGCAACTGGCTTAATCACTCTAACCTACATTTTCCTAACTTGTAAACTCAGTAAAGGGGGAGAAAGTGAGAACAATATTATCAACAGTTGTCTGGGATACTAACTAATTATTGTTAGGCATTCCAATCCTAGGTGGCACCCTGGACAGAATGGTATATTTCAGGCCCAGAAGACCTGAGTTCAAAGCCCGTCTCAGACACTTATTATCTGGGTAACCCTGGAACAAGTCACTCAACTTTTATTCTTAATTTCTTTATTTGTAAAATAAGGAAGTTAGAATGCATAGCTTCTAAGATACCTTCTGGCTTTAAATTTTTGATTTTATGAAATGTTTATAATCCTATCTCGTAATAATTTATCATCAAAGAAGCAACTGGGAGAAAAAATCTGGGTGTTTCTAAAAGTACTTCATTTCATACTGTCAAGTTGTTTGGCTATTTGTCAGAGGATCTGTTGAAACATATCTTATATCAGAACTGTCTTTGAGAATGATTGTTTGCTTTGGGGGCTTATGGCAGTAATTCTAAAATCTCCAGAGGTGAGATTATTTACAGAATTCTGGGCATTGTTAAAACCATCAAAGTCATTTGGAACGAATTTTTGTGGACACAGCTAGAATCTTCTATTGAATTTGAAGTGAATCAACATGTCAGGTGGCATAATCATTTGTGATGAAGAATTAGTGTTAATGAAAACTTTTACCAATGAAAATTTATATCAGGAAACACAGGCATGGCTAAAGAACTATAAAGTAGAATTCTCACCATCCTACAAGGTTCAACTCATCACCTCTTTGAATGCATCAGTGATCTTGTTTCATTAGTGTTCTCTCCTTCCTCAAATTGCCTTGCATTAACTTCATAAAGATTCAGACTTAAAAAAAAAATTTCCAACAGTGTCATCATACCATAGGACCTTAATAAATGCTTGTTGAATTGAACTTAACTGAACTGAATTAGATTGAGTACACTCTGATTATCACCATAGGAGATGATAAAGGAAATATATTGGTAGTTATTGCTGAAAGAATTGTTTCCCTATTGGAGGCCCCTAAAAGTGGAGATTCCCTCATCTTTACCATCCCACAAGATTTAATGAATAAGAACATTTATGAAGAAACATTGAGCTGAAAGAATTTTTAATACATCTTTGTTTATGAACTAAGAGTTTAAATTTATCTCATTGTAACCAGCAAAAAAAAAAAAAAACAAACAATATTGCATAGGCAAAACAATTATGCTGTGTTAATCATGGGCCCAGCAATTGAAATATGTGTTAAAATAAGGGAAGCTAAAGTCACATTTATATGTAGTTAACTGGGGATCATGCCAGATACTAATCACCACAACCATAGTGATAAGTGGCAATCTATGAATGTAAAAAATATATAATGACCATAGAATCATATAACATTCAAAGTAAGGAAAAATGACCACCTGTCAGAAATGTTTTACGAGGGAGCCTCCATTGAATGACCTCCTTGGTTCTTTCCATTCTAAGATTAGTGTCTGTCAGAGTAAAAACTAGATCAGGATAGTGAAGTCCTTGTTTTAGGGCACTAAAATTTAGAAATTTCAAAATTTTAAAATAACAATACAAAAAAGTTATGTGATTTTAAATCAGCATTTACATTCTTTCAGATTACATCATGCCAGATTAGATAAAATACTTATTTAGTGTTTACAATCTTCCAGACACTATACTAATTGTTAGGGAAAATAAAACAAGCAAAACGAATGACAATTCCAACTCTCAATGAGCATAGACTCTAATGAAGGAAGATTGCATAAAAGGAGGGTGAAGTGAAAGTGGAAAAGTAGTCTTCAGAGTCAGGATCTTAGCTAGGTTAGAAATGAGCATGTGTAGAGTGGGTTGCTGTTATTGTGTCATTTCAGACTCATAGTGACCCCAGTTCATTTTGTTTTGTTTTGTTTTGGGCAAAAACACTGGAGTCGTTTGTCATTTCCTTCTACAATTCATTTTACAGAGGAGAAACTGAGGAAAACAAGGCTAAGTGACATCTTTAGGGTCACACAGCTAGTAAATGTCTGAGGCCAGATTTGAATACACAAAAATGAGTCTTCCTGACTAGGCCTAGAACTCTATCCACTGTATCACCTAGCTACCCTGTAGCATGAACAATACCTCAATTAGAAATTCTGGGGAGAAACCCACTTATCAGAGGAAGAGATCTTAGGGTTGGAGGTGAGTTCAGAATATCAGGAGCTAAGGGAGCCAAGATAAAAAGAATTCAAATAAGGGACTAGAGAAGAATTTACCATTTATCAGCTAGAGTAAAAAAAAAAGGCAGGGATAGCTATAATATTCTCAGAAACAGAAAAAGCAAAAACAGACCTCATTAAAACAGATAATCAGGAAACTACATTTTGTTAAAAGGAACCAAAATAATATCAATATTAAACATATATTATATATATCAACCAGCATAGCATCCAAATTCTTAAAGGAAAAGTTATATGAATTACCTGAGGAAATAGTAAAACTATAATAATTGGTGACCTCAACCTTCCTCTCTAAGTGCTGGATAAATCTAACTACCAAATAAATAAGAAGTCAAGGAAATAAAAAGAATCTTAGAAAATTTAGATATGATAAACTTATAGAGAAAACAATGCAAATAGAAGGTAATATTTGTTTATTTATTTATTAGCCATATATGTCACCTTTGCAAAAATTGACCATGTTTTAGGGAATAAAATTCTCAGAATCAAATGCAGAAAAGCACAAATATTGACTGCACTTTTCCAGACCACATTGCAATAAAAATCACACTTAATAAAGAGCCATGGAAACATAGATTAAAAGTTAATTAGTGGGGTGGCTAGGTGGCCCAGTGAATAGAGCACCGGCCCTGGAGTCAGGAGGTCCTGAGTTCAAATCCGGCCTCAGACACTTGACACAATTACTAGCCATGTGATTTTGGGCAAGTAACTCAACCCCAATTGCCCTCCAAAAGAGCAAAAAAATAAAAGTTAATTAGACACGAACCACTCTAATTCTAAACAAGGCATGGGTTAAAGAACAAATCATAGAAATAATCAATTTTATTAAAGAAAATAACAAGGGGCAAAGCCAATATGGCTAAATAAAAGCAGGGACTCGTTTAAACTCTCCCCCAAACCCCTGAAAATATCTGTAAAACTACAGAGCAGCAGAACCAATAAAATGACAGAGTAAAGCAAATTTCTCACCCAAGACAACCTGGAAAGGTCAACAGGAAAGGTCTATTGCACCAGGCTGAGAGAGAAGTACAGACCAGTGCAAAGTACACCAGCATAGACTGCATCCCAGAAAACTTGAGCACGCCTCATGGGGACTGAATCACTGGAAGATGTGATGGTATCCAGACTTCTCAACCCACAAATGCCAAAGACAACATAGGTCAGTAGGAAAGGTTGGTTGGACCTGGGTGACAAAGGATCACAGTCTGGCCCCAGTCCCTGGACAGAAGTTGCAGCAGTGGCTGCTTCTGGAGTTCTTGGCCCACAGACAATGGCGGGATCGAATAGCTGATCAGAGGGGAATTGCAAGGATCTCTTTCCTGGTACTAAGGCAGGATTCTCTTGCTTTGCCCATACTTGGATCTGGATCTCAATCCTGGATGGCTGCCCTAGGGTGAGGAGGAGCCCTGGCTTGGTGGAGCTTGTGGCAGTGATGGAGAGGGAATCCTCCTCATGGTTCCAAGGCAGAAAAAAGTGCTTGTGGTCATTCATAGACCAGAGGACAGGCCAGGAGGAGAATAAACACCTCTCCTTTGATCATACCAACTTTCAAGAACTGAAAATTTACAAGTCCGCAGAAGTATCTCTGAAAACAGCTACACAAAATCCCCGAAGTTTGGGACATAACACCCTCCACAATGGAAGCAGAGCCCTACCTTAACAAAGAGTTTAAAAAGTCAAGTAATTTACTGGGAAAATGAGCAAACAGTGGAAAAAAATCAAACTATAGACTCTTACTTTGGTGACATGGAAGATAACACACACTCAGAAGAAGAAAAAAAGTCAAAGCTCCTACATCCAAAGCCTTCAAGAAAAATATGAATTGTTCTAAGGCCATGGAAGAGCTCAAAAAGGATTTTGAAAACCAAGTAATAGAGGTAGAGGAAAAATTGGGAAGAGAAATGAGAGTGATGCAAGAAAATCATGAAAAATGAGTCAACAGCTTGCTAAAGGAGATTCAAAAAATACTGAAGAACATAACACCTTAAAAATTTGACTAACACAAATGACAAAAGAGGTTCAAAAAGCCAAAAAGGAGAAGAATGTCTTAAAAATCAGAATTGGCCAAATGGAAAAAAGAAGTCCAAAAGCTCATTGAAGAAAATAATTCCTTAAAAATTAGAATGGAGCAAATGGAAGCTCATGATTCTATGAGAAATTAAAGAATTAAAAAAAAAAAAAACAAAAGAATGAAAACAAAATAGAAGGCACTGTGAAATATCTCATTGGAAAAAAAAAAACAACTAACCTGGAAAATAGATCCGGAGAGATAATTTAGAAATTATTGGACTACCTGAAAACCATGATCAAAAAAAGAGCCTGGACATCATCTTTCAAGAAATTATCAAGGAAAACTGCCTTGATGTTCTGGAACAAGAGGGTAAAAAAGGAATTGAGGGAGTCCATCGATCACCTACTGAAAGAGATACCAAAAGGAAAACTCTGAGGAATATTATAGCCAAATTCCAGAGTTCTCGGGTCAAGGAAAAATATTCAAGTATCCAGAAAGAAACAATTCAAGTACTGTGGAAACTCAATTAGGATAACACAAGATTTAGCAGCTTCTACATTAAGGGATTAGAGGGTTTGGATATGATATTCCAGAGATCAAAAAATAAAATTAAGGGACAAGAAAGGAATGTACTGGGAGAAGGAGAAAGGGAGAGGCAGAATGGGGTAAATTATCTTACATAAAAGAGGTAAGAAAATGCTTTTATGGTGGAGCGGAAGGTAAAGGTGAAAAAGGAATGAGTAAACCTTGTCATCAAATTTGACATAAAGAGGGAATAACATACACACTCAATTGAGTATGGAAATCTATCTTACCCTACAGGAAAGTAGGGGGGAAGGAGATAAGAGAGGGGTGATGATAGAAAGGACAACAAATTGGGCAAGGGAGTAATAATAAGTGAACATTTTTGAGGAGGGGCAAGGTCAAAAGAGAGAACAGAATAAATGATGTGGGATAGGATGCAAGGAAATATAGTTAGTGTTTCACAATATGACTATTATGGAAGTGTTTTGCATGACTAAACATGTATTAGCTTATACAAATTGCTCACCTTCTCAATGAAGGTGGGTGGGGAGGGAGGAAGGGAGAGAATTTGGAACTCATAGTTTTAAAACTGAATGTTAAAAATTGTTTTCATATGCAAGTGGAAGTAAGATATACAGGCAATGGGGCATAGAAATCTATCTTGCCCTACAAGAAAATAGAAGGGGAAGGGGAACAAGGGTAAGCAGTGATAGAAAGGAGGGAAGATTGAAGAAAGGGGTAATCAGAATGCATGCCATCTTTAGGTGGGAGGTAAGAGATGGGGAGAAAATTTGGAACAAAGAATCTTGTGGAATTGATTGTTGAAAACTAAAAATAAATAAATTCTGAAAAAAATGACAATGAGAGAACATTACAAAACTTGTGGGATGCATGCAAAGCAGCACTTAGGGGAAGATTTATATCTCTAAACAAATACATAAATAAAAGAGAGAAAGTATAGATTAATGAATTGGGTGTGTAAAAAAAACCCCTAGGGGAAAAACAAATTTTAAAAATACCCAATTAAGCACCAAAATGGAAACCATAAAATCCTAGGAGAGATTAATAAAATTGAAAATACACACACATACACACACACATCATTGAACTAATAAAACTAGGAGCTAGATTTATGGAAAAAATAATTTAAAAGATTAACCATTTCTTAATTTGATTTAAAAAAAAAACTAAATTACCAGAATGAAAAATGAAAAGGGTGAATGCACAACCAATGAAGATGAAATTGAAGAAATCATAAGAGTTATTTTACCCGCTCATATGCTAGTAAAACTGACAATCTAAGTGAAATGAATGAATATTTTTGAAAAATATTAACTGCTTAGATTAAGAGAAGAGGTAATAGAATACTTAACCAATCCCATTTTAGAAAAAGAGATTCAACAAGTGACAAATGAGCCACTTAAGAAAAAAATCAGCAGGACCAGATGGATTTATAGATGAATGCTAACAAACACTTAAGGAACAATTAATGCCAATACTACATAAACCATTTGAAAAAAATAGGTAAAAATGGAATCCTACCAAATTTGTTTTATTACATAAATATAATTTTGATATGTAAAACAGGGAGAGCAAAAACAGAGAAAGAAAACTATAGACCAATTTCCTTAATGAATATTGATGCAAAAATTTTAAATATAATACTCTCAAAAAGATTACAGCAATATATCACAAAGAGCATACATTATGACCAGGTAGAATTCATGCTAGGAATTCAGGTCTGGTTCAATATTAGGAAAACTATCAGCATAATTAATCATGTCAATAACAAAAACAACAGAAATTGGGGCAGCTAGGTGGCGCAGTGAGTAAAGCACCAGCCCTGGAGTCAGGAGGACCCGAGTTTGGTTCTGGCCTCAGACACTTAACACCCACACAAAAAAAACTAGCTGTATAACCTTGGGCAAGTTACTTAACCCCAATTGCCCTCCAAAAGGAAAAAAAAAAACAACAATAACAACAACAAAAAACAAAAATAAACAGAAATTTTATAAGTATCTCAATAGATGCAGGAAGAAAATAACTTTTGACAAAATACAACACCCATTTCTATGAAAAACACTAGGAAGCATAGGAATCAATAAAACATTTCATAAATGCTAAGTAGTATATACTTTAAAACAAGAATAAGCATTATTGGGGGTGGCTAGGTGGCCCAGTGAATAGAGTATTGGCCCTGGAGTCAGGAGCACCTGAGTTCAAATATAACTTCAGACACTTAAAACAAAAAACTAGCCATGTGACCTTGGGCAAGTCACTTAACCCCAATTGCCTTCCAAAAAGGAAAAAAATTATGCATTATCTGTAGAGGAGATAAACCTAAAGCCTTTTCAAAATGATCAGGGCTGAAGCAAAAATATCCATTATCACCACTATTATTCAATATTGTATTAGAAATGCTAGATATGGCAATGAGATAGGAAAAACAAATTAAAGGAATAAAAATGGACTATGATAAAAACAAAACTATCTTTCTTTACAGATGATATGATGGTAGAGAACACTCAGAGAATCAACTAAAAATGTTGAAACAATCGAGAACTTCAGCAAAGTTGAAGTATATAAAATAAACCCACATAAATCATCAGCATTTCTATATACTACCAGCAAAATATGGCATCAAGAGATAGAAAGAGAAATTGCATTTAAAATAATGATAGACAATAGGAAGTACCTGGGAATCTACCTCCCCAAACAAATTAAGGAATTATATGAACACAATTACAAAATACTTTTCACATAAATAAAAACAATTTGCTGTTACTTGTGTAATCATTTTTAAGTACTATGTTAGAGAAATGCTTTATTCCATGAATTAAAAATAAAATAATTTTTTAAAAGACATAAAGAGAGATCCAAATAATTGGAAAAATTTTGAGTGCTCATGGGTAGGCTGAGTCAATATAATAAAAATGTTAATTCTACCCTAGCTAATTTTGTTAGTACCATACCAATCAAACTACCAAAGAATTTTTTTTATAGAACTAGAAAAAAACAGTAGCAAAATTCATCTAAAAGAACAAAAGGTCAAGAATATCAAGGGAATCAATGGGGAAATAATATAAAGGAAGGTAGTCTAGCAGTGCTAGATTTCAAATTATGTTACAAAGTGGTAATCATCAAAACAATCTGATATTTGATAAGAAATAAAATGATAGATCAGTGGAATATATTAGCAGCACAATACACAGTAGTAAATGATCAGACATTAGAAATTAAGCATTTGATAAACTCAAAGATCCATGCTTTTGGAGTAAGGACTGAACATTTGACAAAAATTGCTGGGAAAACTGGAAAATAGTTCGGCAGAAATTTGGCATAGATTATCATCTCACAACCTCTACCAAGATGGAAAAATGGAAAATTTTTTCCAAGTGTATTTTCAAGATGGAAAAATGATTTAGACAGAAAGACTAATATCATAAATAAATCAGGGGAGCTTGGAAAAACATACCTGACAAATCGTTGAATAAAGGAAAAGTTTTTGACCCAACAAGAGATAAAGAGCATCACAAGATGTAAAATGGACAATTTTGATTACATGAAATTAAAAAGCTCTTGAACAAATAAACCCAATGCAATCAAAATTAGAAGGAAAACAGGAAAAAGAAAAAAATATCACACCATTTTCTCTGATAAAGACCTCATTTCTCAAATATATAAGAAAGTGAGTCAAATATATAAAATAAGAGCCACTTGCCAGTTGATAAATGTTCAGAGGATAAGAACAGGCAGTTTTCAGAAGAAGAAATCAAAGCTATCATTAATCACATGAAAAAATGCTCTAAAAATGCTCTAAATCTTTACTGATTAGAGAAATGCAAATTAAAACAACTCTGAGATGCCACTTTTCACCTATTAGATTAACTAACATGATAGAAAAGGAGAATGACAAATGCTGGAGGGATATGAAAAAAATAGGACATTGATGCTTTGTTGAAAGAATTGTGAACTAGTGCAATCATTCTGGAGAACAATTTGGAACTATGACCAAAGGGCTATAAAACTGTGCATACCTATTTACCTAGCAATACCATTACTACATATATATCTCAAAGATATCAAGGAAAAGGGAAAGGACCTATTTGTGAAAAAATATTTATAGCAGCTCTCTTTGTGGTGGAAAAGAACTGAAAATTGAGGGGATGCCCATTAACCATGAATGGCTAAACAAGTTGTGGTATATGATTGTGATGGAGTAATATTGTGCTATAAGAAATGATGAGAAGGATAGTTTCAGAAAACCTGAGAAGAAATATATGAACTCCTGCAAAATGAAGTGAATAAAAACAGGAGAGCATTTGTATAGAGTAAGAGCAATATTGTAAGGATGATCATGAAAGACTTAGCTACTCTGTTCAAGACAATGATGACAATTCCAAAGGACCATGATGAAAAATGATATCCACCTACAGAGAAAAAACTGATGCACTTTGAATGTAGATTGAATAAAACCTTTTAAAATCTTAATTTTTGTTGTTTTCTTTTTATTTTCTTTTGCAACATGGCTATCAGGAAATATATTTTGTTTAATATAATTGATATCTAATTATTTGCCTTCTCAAGGAGGTGGTGTAATAGTAATGATATTTGAAGATCCCTTTCTATTGCTAAGCTGAGAGGTACTTAGCACCTAGTTTCAAATTAAGCTTCTGTTAAAGAAACAGAAGTTATGAAGCCCTGTTGCTGACATAACAGGAAGGGGCTGGACAGGGAGGAGCTACATCATATTAAAGGAAGAGCACAAGCTGGACAGTCAGAACTTCTTGGGATGAGCATCTGAAGGCTGGGCTGCTGCTGCTGGACTGGAACTTCCATGGAGAAAGTGATTTTGATTTTGAGAATGAAGCTGCTGAAGACTTCTGAAGGCCAGCTAGAGCTGCTGAAGACTTCCGAGGGCCAGCTGGAGTTGCTTAGACTGCTAAGGATTTCCAAGGGCCAGCTGGATCTGCCAAAGACTGAGGAAGTATGACTTTGGTGTCAGTATTCTGTACAAATGTTGTGTCTTTGTTAATATGTATGAATGTTCTTGTGGCTTGTTAAGCCTTGTCTTCCCAGGAACAGAGACTGTGAAGGATTTGAGATGGACTGGACACTGTGAGCTCCAATGTGGAGCAGGAACTGCATGGAGAGCTATACAAGGAGCTGGGAGCTGTCTGCCTTTGAACTCAGGCGGCAGTTGGTTAGATTTGGGCAGAAGCTGGGATCATGGAAGAGGAGCCATAGAAGGTGGAAGCCTGCCTGAGTCAAGATGAAAACCTCTCTGTGTGTATGAGTAGTGATGAAATTGTGATTTACTTGTGACTGAGGGGTGGATGGCCTGTGTATTTCCCACTATCCCTTAAGAGGGTACTGAGTAGTGACTGATGACTGAGTAGTGACTGATGATTGAATAGTGACTGATGACCGAATAGTGATTGATTTGTAACTTAGTGTGCCCCATAGGTGGAGAAATTTGACCTTTTGTACTTTATGATTGAATGATTGAGTTACTAAGTGATTGATTTGACTAAATGATCGTACTTTGTTCAAAACTATATGACCAATTTGGTGAAAACTATATGGCCATTTTAGTGATAAGTTGTTGAGTTATTATGTCAATGTGAATGCTGCATTTTGATTTTTTGTGATAAGCTGTAATGTTGTGAATGTTGTACCTTCATTTTCTGTGAATGTTTTGCTCTAATTTGTTATTGAATAATACAGTGTTCATTATACTGTGTAATCAGAACCGTGAAAGCTGTTCACAGCAGCAGTCCTCTGGAAAGCTGCTCATGCATGGCTTTACAGGGGGGGGGAGAGAACTTGGAAATTAAAAAAAACACAAATTTTTACATGTAATTGATAAATATTTAATGAAAAATAATTTTAAAAAGAAAGAATACCAGGAGCTAAGAACACTTGTAATCCTTCAAAAAAAAAATAACTGAGCATACGATATTTGAAGTTAGTACCTAGTTAGAAAGAAAGATGATTTAAAATAGGAAGCTATAGACCCTATGGTGGCCTCTTTCTAACCCTACCCCCCTCTATGTGACAGCTTCTCCTGAAGGAGCTTCATGTTTTCTGGCATCTACCCCTAAAACAACTGGTTTTTCAGAAGCTCTATTTTCCTACCACAGAACCCTGTCTCAAGATCTTCACATGCAGGTAGACAGGTGTCTGAAGTTTCTCCCCTTCTTAACTGAATTTGTCTTAGTACATATTATATAATTTCACATCATGAATTACAAATTATTTGAAGCAGAATTTCCTGTTATTTGATCTAGGTGTCAGTTAGGTCCCTAAGATCAATGGAACTGCAATAGAGGACAACTTAGACAGTGAAAAACCTTGAAAAATACATTTGATAAGTAATGAAATTGGAGTAAGAACTTAGGTTAGACCCTCACCTCTGTCACTACATGTGTGACCTCAAATGATTCACTTCATCTCTGGGAGCCTCAATTTCCTCATCTGCAAATAAGGGGTTTGTACTAGATAACCCTTTAGGTCATTTCCAAATCTAAAGTTATGCTACCATACTACTGATTCATGTCCCATGAAGACTAACAAGATGAAAACAAAATCAAACCAAAAAAAAAAACAATTATAGTTGTCTAGTCTTAGGAAAGAAAATATTTAAGGGAGGCAAGAAAAGTACCATCAAATAATTGAAGAGATATCATGTGGTGGAAACTAGGGTAAACTAGGAAAAAAGGATTTGGCTTAATATAAGGAAGAACAGTGCAGATAGAGAAATAGAGGGTGCCCGCCAAAGTCAGTACAGTTGTAAGCTTTAGTAGCTCAATATAAAAGAAAACTGTTTAGAAATGAACTGATATTCTTCATGAGGTAATGCTTACCCCATCACTGAAAATAAGCTGTATGAATTGTGAGATTTCTTCCAACTCTGATTCTCTAGTTTTCCATGACCATTTTTGCCACATGACATCATTTTTTATCACCTACATGCAGAAGCTGAATCTCAGGTATTAGCAATGCCTTAAGTTGGTGACTGATATTCAATCATATGTAGATCAAATATGAACATATCACAGGAAAGAAGGTTCTTGAGATGCTATAGCTTCTTTGCCCAAAAGACACATAGAGTTTTATAAGTGGACCCACTGAGGGGGGAAATAAAACAAAAAGGTTCACTGGGTTTGCAGTTTCTCCTTCCGTGAACAAATCCTCGGAGGTTACTGAGTTCAAGCTGTTTGTAGCTCTTGAAGGCAAGAATATATCCTAAAGAACCATCTTGTAATAAAAGCTTCTGCACTTACAAATGCAGGTGCAGCCACCTATTTTACATGATTTTTCTTAATGAATGTAGAAGAGGAGAAAGCTATGAGAGTTTAATTTATTTTAGAAGTAATGGTTTGTACAGTAATTATAGAGAGGCAACTGCATGTCACATGGAATCAGTAACAAATGCAGTTAGAAGAGTTTATCTGGGGTTTCAGCACTGTCTGTAATCTTTGATTTTTCAAAGTTAATGAATTTTCTTGTAATGATGTATCTATAAGATAATATATACAGGAATTCTCATTTGAATAGTCAACAATCCTTACTTTAAGAAACCTTAAAATTAATATTTGTGAGACTTTTTTAATTTAAAGAGGATAATATTATTCTGGTTTATAAATCAATTTTTCAATCTGTGAAAATATCTAAAAACTAAACTTATATTATAATTGTTCAGTTGAGTTAGATAAGTCTTAATGTTTGGTGCTAGAGTCCTCACCTAATTGAGGAAAATGTATGATTGTAGATCAGAACTATGAAGATTGAGTTTCTACACTAATCTCATTTTATGATTCCCCCCCTCTCCCTTGACACTGAGTTGAATAGACTTGCCTGAATATACATAAAGGTATGTGGCCCAACAACTGAATGCTACTGTCTTCAAGCCATCCAGTTTGGCCATCTTAAAAGTTAATCATGATTCCCTCTTGATCAGTTTGCCTCTGGGAACATTTGGGTTTAATTCAATTGAGTTCAATAAGTCTAAAGGGACAGACTCCAAAAAAACCAAAATAATGAACTCTGTCAATCTATGCTTCAGTCCTCTTATTTATGCCAAATCATCATTGCCTCAGACGCCTAAGTCATGTGATTAAGCTTCTAATTCTAACCACTAGATGGCCGGAATGCTTTTGGAAAAGTTCAACATCTCTCGGAAGAGACATTTCAAGTATTTTCTAATCAACATTAAGAAGCAGCAGTTGGCAAACTAATGCTGTTCCTCCTGCTCTTTGGAAAAATCTTTTATCTGGTTGCCTATCTCTAGTCATAGTCTACTGACCACTGTCTGATTTCATCATTAGTACTTGTCAAAATTTAACTTGCATTGCCTTTGGTCTTTGCCCTTATCATGCCCAATCTATGTTTCTCTATGCCAGGAAAATTGTCAGTGCCAGGAAAATTGTCACAAGCTGGTCCTTCCAGCCATAACTCCCCTTCAGGCAATTTAGCTGTTAATACCTTTCCCTTATTGCCTTCTTATTGGATGAAGACAGGTAATATCACCCTCTCTCATTCAGCACTACAACAAGTCTCCCAAGTTATATATCAGATTCAATCCATGTTAAGTAAAGCATACATATTTTCAGGTACAATGGAGAAAACATATAGAAAATAAAAGTTTAATAATGCCCTCAATACGTTAGGGTCCTAGAAAGGTCTGCCACGAGTGCACCTTAACTTGGTTATAGGATATTGAATATTACTTGTCTCAGAGCATCATTGAAACCAATCTCTTCAGACTGAATTTATCTATGTTATTCTAGCAGTCCTGGTCCTGAAGCATTCCCAGTGGATTGGTAGTATTTTGTCTCTTGGTCTCAGTTTATATAGAGAGATTTCTATTCATCTTCCCAAGATGCCAAGGGGAAAAGACTACTCCCTTAACTCTCATCATGTCTTACTACTGTTTAAAAAGTCTTTACTCCCCAAATAAACAGCAACAGCAAATCCCACAAACTATATCTGCTTCCCATGGCAACTTGCATAGAATTTAAAGAGATGAATTATTAATAGTTTTTATTAATTCTTTATCTCAGAGTTCTCTTGGGGGCAGATTTTTTTAGAATAGGAACAATTTATTTAAACAACTATTTGTTGTCGTTTAGTCATTTTTCAGTCATATCTAACTCTTCATGACCCCTATTTGGGATTTTCTTGCCAAAGATGCTAGAGTTGCTTTCCCATTTTCTTCTCCACCTCATTTTACAGTTGAGGAAATTGAGGCAAACTGGATTAAGTGACTTGCCTGGGGTCACACAGTTATTAAGTATCTGAGACTGAGTTTGAGTTCAGGTCTTCCTGACTCCAGGTCTGGCAAACTATTCACTGAACCACCTAGCTGCACCATTAATTATTAAAATGGTAGCTTATATTTTTTGATGTGTTGGTTTATGTAGTCCCTGTTTCCTCATCTTTATGTTAGATTTGAGTTTAATAGAGTTTCTATAAGTATCACATACTTTTAAGACTGGAGGGCACTTGTGGGATTTATTTGGTTCATTTACTCCATCCCCTAATTCAGAGAAAGAAATATAAAGGTTGCATGTCTCAATTTTTTATTTGAAACAATAATTTCCTCTATGGAATGCTAGACAAATGGTTATCCAACCCCTGTTGGAAATCTTAAAGTATGAGAGGTTCACTAATCTACAATTACATTTCATTTGGGGACATCTTTAATAATTAAAACATTCTCCCATTTATCAAGCTAAAATATGTTTCCTTGTAATATTTACCCATCAATCCTAGTTTTGCTCTCTAGAACTACAACTATTAACCCACCTTCAATATGACAGTTTTGCAATTATTTTAAAATAGTTTTTGTGCCTTCCTAACATCATATATTTTCTAGGATAAATATTCACAGTTCTTTCAACTATTCTTTGTGTAGTATTATTTCTGGAGTCCATGATAATCAAGTTTCAGGGTATTGATGTCCTTTAAAGAAGTCTCCCAGAACAGAACACAACCTTCCAGATGGTTGATGAGGACATAGTGCATCAAGACAATTACCTCCCTTGATCTACACACTTGTATTAATGCAAACCAAGATTGCATCAGCTCTTTTTGGCAGCTACATCATGCTGCTTGCAATCAGATAAAACCAACAAACTGTTTTAAGCAGTTCTCTCCTGTTCCACATCTCTGAAGCTGACTTTTCTTAAAGTAAGTTCAGTCTTACATATTTCTCTGAAATTTCATCTTGTTAGTTGTGGCCTGTTAAGCTATTTTCTAGTCTTAATTCTGAAATCCAGCAGATTCACTGCCCCTTCCAACTTAGGTCATCCCCTCTATGCATTCATTAACATTTTTGATGAAAATATCAAACAGGACAGTTAAATACAGATCTTTACAGTATTTGATACCTCTCTCCCAGGTGATATTGACCTATCATTAAACTTATTATGGATTTTCCTATCCAAATCATCATCTACCCTAGATTTTTTTCTGTCTTGTACATAAAAGTTTCATGAGAAACTTTGTGAAACACCTGCCTGAATTCAACATAAATTATATATGTGAAAATTCCTTCATTTAATAATCTAATAACCCTATCAGAGAGGGTAAATTAAATTATATTAATATGAAACATGAACATTTGGAATAGAAAATGGTGATCTGCAAAAACCAGCATGGGTTCAGTAATAACAAGTCATCCATTTAATAATTTATGCTAGATGCCATATTAGGACACAAGAAAGATTTTCCAGATTGATGCCAATTGCCTTAGGTTTCTAAGAAAAGACAATTTGAAAATTTCCTTAATAACCTGCTCTAGAGCAAACCTCCTGCTAACATATGTTTCTCGAGGATATCAGAATAATCATGTTTCAATTAACTTTTATGTACAGAGCATCTTTCAAGAGACTCATTTCAATCTCTGAATGTGGTATATACATCAGGGTTAGTCAAATCCATATGTAAATGGGTCACTCCATTGTTTACATTGTAGGTCCTAGAATTCTACTTAACCCCATTCTCTGATGTCATGAAAGTAATGACATGTGCTCCCTTACAGATACCTTCATTGTTCCATGGTCTGGAGCAAAATGGCAAGATTAACTATATAAAAGTTTTACGTATCAAATTTTCCTCGTGGACATAGTACTTCATCCTTCTAGAGCTGTATTTGAAAAAAAAATAGAAAGAAAGTAAAGTTGGTCTTAACTCCCTCCCCCCCCCCCCCTTTTTGGCCATCTTCTCCATTTAGTTTTTTGGATTTTTTGTTTTGGTCACCATCTACATTTAGGTATCCAGGGCTTTCATGTGGCTGGGTCTTCTCCTGTCCCTTCAGAAAGCAATCTAATAAACTAATTTGAACTAAGATGTTATAAATATCCCTAGGTGCTTTTTAAAATATGGGAGGCATGGCCAGGTGGCACAGTGAGTAAAAGTTGCCAGCCCCAGCGTCAGGAGACCTGGGATCAGTTTCGGCCTCAGATACTTGGCACCCACACAAAAAATAACTGGCCGTGTAACCTTGAGCAAGTTACTTAACCCCAAATGCTTAAAAAAAAATGGGGACTGATAATAACAATACTTAAATCAAATGAATGACTCTCTAATTGTAGAATTTGAAGCTCTGTAGAATCTCAATGGAAATATTTTTGAACTGAAGGCATGTTATAAAACTATCTTTGTTCTGACCCCTCAACTACTACTCCAATACATTTCTCCATGATTTTAAAGTCAAGTAGGAAAAGTATTACAGCCCTTTACACATAGGTAAAATGGTTCTTTCCTTAAGCTAAATGTGGATCTATGTCAAGTTTCCTTTTCCCTCTGAGCTCAGAGAATACTCATTCCCAGCTATGGAAGCCAAAATTGAGCTGATTAGCTTGCTTATTAATAACAACATTCCTGGGAGATAGGGAGAGAGAGATATTATTATGTCTTTTATATGTGGAAAAATCCTTTCTACAAGAGAGGCTAATTTAATTGTTTGAACACAGTTATTCAAAGGTCTATCCTAGAGTTTCAATTGGGCTTAATTCCCAGTTTATTCCTGTGTACTATGTTGCAACTGAATAGTCAAATAGACAAGTAAGCTTATTTCTGTTGGTAATAAAGGAAATATTTCATGATTCAGGTTATAAAGAACTATGTTTATTAAAATAAGCAGAATATAATTAGTACATTTTATGTTCCCATTTTGCTAAAGAATGAAGGGGAAAATGGTTACTTACAAAAATTGCACTATACAACTCAACCCTGAAATCTTGTATTTTCTAGAACAACTTAGCAGAAGCTGGGCAAAACTCAATTATTTTCTGCCTGCAGAAGAATGGACAGATAATTTTTTTTTCTTTTTACTGTCATCCTCAGGGAAATAAACATGTACTGTAGGCTAGGTTATTGTAAAGAAGGCAGTAGTTCTAATAGTAACTTATCCTTGTGATTGTACCTATCTCCGCAAATAAGTTATGGATTTAACTTAAGTTGAAACAAAGTCAAAGGTTTTCCTTGTTTACCTGCAGTAAAAGAGATGACCTCATCTCTCTATTATCATGACTCTCCAATTGGACTCTAACCCTAAACCTTAACTTGTTGTTCTTGCCTTAAACAAACAGAGGAGCTCAGACAAATTCCATTCTTATCATATACAACTGGTAGCATATGAGTGTTACTAAATCAATATTGCATGTCATAGATTATTGTAGTAATATATACCAAAAAATATCTTGAATATTCAAATTCAAAGCATTTGTAGAGGTTTGGATACTTTTGAATTTTTATGCCTGTACCAGTTGTCCTACATAGTAAAGTAATAATAGAATACTAACTAAAAGTCTCCATCACGAAATAAGTAAAACAAACATATGGACCCTACTACTCCTGACAACATTATATGGCCCTTTTCTTTATAGAAGACTAGCACCTGAAACTCAGTTCTCTAGCTTGAAGGAACTTAAAAATACATAACACACTTTGCTTGGACTTTAATAATGAAGTCAAACTTTACCTTACATGGAACAATGACTAATCTGAAATGAGAAATTAAATAAGACACTGTTTAAATACTGGTGGAATTTTCTTCTGTAAGATTCACCAGAATAAAGTGTTTATAAATAGCTCAAGCAAAGTTTGAAACAGAAACTGTATAGAAATGCAAGCTCTCTCTCTCTCTCTCTCTCTCTCTCTCTCTCTCTCTCTCTCTCTCTCTGTGTCCATACTCACTCATATGCACACACACACACATAATGACCAAACATAGCAGACAAAATGTGAACTATCTTAAAATGTCATTTTTCATTCATCTCTTCTGCAAACATTTATTGAGTGCTCAGTATTAGTTCTTCCATGTAGGAGCTATGGGACTAGAGGGAAGCCTCCTAACCTCTCAGTTACAGGAGTTCCTCCTTTTATGAACTAGGAATAAAAATACTTGCAATAATCTACTTATCTGAGATGGTTATAAGTAAGCCTTGCAAAGCATGCTGTAATCTGCAAACCACTATATAAATGTTAGCTGGTTTTGTTTGTTTATTTTTTTTAAATTTTATTTGAAAGGCAGCTTAATGTAGTAGATAAAGGCCTGGCCATAGAGTCAAGATCTGGGATTCAAGCTCTGCCTCTGAAACGTATTGGTTATAACAGTAGGCAGGTCACTTAATTTCTTAGTGTCCTTAGGCAAATCTAAGACTGTGAATTGCAGAAATGTTATTGATCTCCATTGATCAAGGGAGTTTCTTCACTGAATATTCCCTACAGTGATGAAATCATGGGTCTTCCCTTGCTTCTAACTCTCTTCTCACCCTGGAACTTCTCTCAGTTTCTAGGGCTTTCTCACCCTGGAGTATCCCTCTATCATGTTAATTCCCTTTTCCCACTGGTGAGTTACTTTTGACAGTTACTTTTTTTAGATCCAGCTCCTACCAATTCTCTAGAGCAGAACATTAAATTTTGTGTGACCACTTACATTTGACAGATTGGCAAAAATTACAAAACAGAGATGATTTATTTTGTAGATCATTAAAACACAAGAAAGTAATAAGAGAAAAAATTTTAAGTGTGCCATGACACATATATCCAAGTATGTATAAATGTACATACATCTATACATACACAAACATAATTGATCACTAAATATTTATCAGCACACCTTTCTCCCAGGTCCTCCATTTTGAAGATGGGCACAGGTTAGCCATACTTCATCCTTCTTCTGGATGTGCTTTTGACTTTCTACAGACTTGACACCACGCCCTTATGCTTGCACCTTGGCTATAAGTTCCCTTTTGTGTACTCTCTTCCCCTGTCATATTCTAAGCTCTTTGAGGGCAAGGACTGCCTTTCCTTTTAGCACTCCCAGTATTTAGCACAGTGCCTAGCACAGATAGAGGACATACCTAATAAATGTCTGTTACCTTGTTGTTTTCTTGTCATCTCCATAATTAAAAAAAACAGTCATTAAGAACAAAGAGATTGTAATTATCTTGAAGGCAGGGAGTATTTTTATATATCCCTTCATGTCCCTTAGCACATAGTGGCTTACCAGTAGTAGTGTGGTAGTGATAGTAATGGTGGTAATAGTAGTTTTATTACTGGTTATCATTATAATCACTAATACTTTTAAAATTGAATGAAATCCCCACAAACCCCTATGTGGTGGGTATATGGTTAGACTGACCAATAAGTACCATTATTATGTCCAAAGTGATTAGGTTAACTTGGGATATGGAGGTCAGTGCCACTTGATGAAAGGTATTAGGGTAACCCACAGAACCTGGTCTCAAATTCTACCCAACTCTCAGTCTTACTCTCTTCCTAGCCAAGGTTGGTGAACTTAGTACCCCAGAGGGTACTAAAGTATTACACAAATGGAGTCCTTTACAATTTACGAAGTCATTTTTTCAAGATGTATACATACATTTTGGTTAGATTCAGCTAATAGGCATTTCTAACTTTTGTTCTAAGTAGAGTGCAAAGGCAAAGATGGTTCTAGAGAGACTAATTGTTTCAACTGCCCAAAAGTTGAAACAATTGACAGTATATAGTTAATTGGAATGTCTTTGAGTATAGACCCCTTCGAAACATAAGATAATCAAATTTCCATAAAATAAGGTTTCTTGCTTTGAAGTAAGGGTGAAGGCAACTTTGCCAATTAGTTTATTTGCCTCTAGGGGGAGAACATTCTCTACTCCCTTCTTTCCCACAGCAAACTCAGTCTTCACTCTTCCTAGTCCCTATTCTCCTCTGCCTTCCCTTTCTGGACTATGCTTCCTGAAACACTCTTTTATTGTTATTCCCCCCTTTGTCCTAGAGCCCTTGTTTAATTTTCTCTCTATCTTATTCCTCACTAAAACCAAGCTTTCTCCTGAAAGCTTATACCATCTTTTGAAATCTTTCCAAGACTGGCTTCTTATTTTCTTCTACCCAGTACACAGGACTAGGAGAAGAAGTTGGTAAGTTTCTTGCTCCCGTTTGTCATTTTAAGATAATCCCTCTGACACTCCTCTTTTATAGTTCATCTCATTCATTGTTGTTGTTGTCATCTGTAGACCTAAAGTTCATTTTCCAGGAAGGTCAGTGCCTGGAGTTCCTAGACAATCCCTGTCCCCTTCATGCACCCAGAATCCCTCATTCCTCAATCTCCTTAAATGTCAAGATCATACAAACATAAGACCATGAATTTAGAGCCAGAAGGTAATTTAAATACCATCAAGTCCAGCCCCTTAATTTTATAGATGAGAAAACTGAGGCACAAAAAGGTAAAATATCTTGCCCATGGTCACACAGCTAGTGTCAGACACAAAATGTGAACCTACTTCTTTCTGACTCCAAGGCCACTAGACTATGCATTTTGACAGGTTCCTTCTATTTCCTATAAATCTCAAGCATGCACAGGAAGAGTGATCATACCTATACCCAAGGTCAACTGAATTTGCCTCATATGCTATCTCATTCCATAGTATTCACGTTGAGTAAATACACCTGGCTGAAGATGATTTTGGTGTATGATCCACCATCCATTGGAAAGAATGAAATAGCAGAGAAATTTTTTGAAGAACTTAACAAGATCCTACAAATTAAGCCAACAGACACTTCCCTACACTGCAATTTCAATGTGAAATAA
The DNA here is from genome assembly GCF_028583685.1 of Petaurus breviceps papuanus. Classification (NCBI taxonomy): domain Eukaryota; kingdom Metazoa; phylum Chordata; class Mammalia; order Diprotodontia; family Petauridae; genus Petaurus; species Petaurus breviceps. Next base: position 90,766,531 of record NW_027187419.1, on the reverse strand, counting down.
GTATGTAAAAATGTCAAAAACTGGGTTGGACAATATCATTTGTAATCAAGAAATTGAAGGGAAAAAAAAACAAACCTTCAAGCAGAGACACAGAAGGCAATGGTTGTGACAACCACCAAATGACATTTTAAAAGAAACAAAATCAACACCCTCTTAACAAAGTACAATTGGTTAAAATGAAGCATTCTAGAATCATTTGTCTCTACTGAGTCAGGTCATTGACTGCTTCAGGTAAAAGTAAATGCCAAATTAAATAAAAATAATGAATGTCAAACCTTTGCTCAATAATTACAATTGCCATGCCCTCTGATTTCTATCCTCTAAGTCTGGTCCCTTCCCATATATATCACTTCTCTCTATATATTGATTTCCTCTATTAGAATGCAAGTTGTTAGGTGCTAGTATTATCCCCATTTTATAGTTGAGTAAATGGAAACAGAGATTAAGGAAACTGTCCAGCATCATGTGGCTAGTAAATGTCTGAGGCTGGATTTGAACTCAGGAAGATGAGTCCAAGCCTAGATCTCTATCCACTGTGTTACCAGCTGCCCCTGTAGTAAATGCTCAATAAATGATTTTTCATTTTCCCATTCACTTTTACTTTCCATTCAAAAGGAGATAGCACATATGAATACAGCAGCTCCCTCCTCACCTTTTAAGTAAAGTGTAGATTCAAAAAAGGAAAAGGAAAAAAAAGTAAAGGTACTGACTTAATTACCATTTTTTTAAAGAAAATTTCAACCAGTGCTCAATAGTAGCCACAAGGAAACCAAAAGACACTAGAATCTAGTCAGCAAGTACTTTATTATATTTCCTCAGTGGGACGAGCACTGGGCTTCCTGTAAAAGGTGGGATTTTAACTAGGACTTGGAAGAAGAAAAGAGATAGAGATGAGGGGAGAGGGCATTCCACATATAGAGAAAAGCAGTGAAAATGACCAGAGTCAGGAGATGGAGCATTTTATGTGAGGAACAGCAAAGAGGCCAATGTCACTGGATCATAGGGTATGTGGAAGGATGTAAGAAGAATGGAAAAGCAGTGCTGGTGGTTGTGGTGTGTGTGTGTGTGTGTGTGTGTGTGTGTGTGTGTGTGTGTGTGTG
>NW_027187419.1:90756912-90765421 GCF_028583685.1 Petaurus breviceps papuanus | reverse complement strand
GTGTGTGTGTGTGTGTGTGTGTGTGTGTGTGTGTGTGTGTGTGTGTGTGTGTGTGTGTGTGTAGTAAGCTATGAAGATCTTCAAATGCCAAACAGGTTTTTGTTCTTGATTCCAGAGGGGGAAAAACCATATAATTTAATCCTATCAAGCAGTCAGACAATCAAGAAGTATATATTAAGTGCTTACTATATGCCAACCACTATATTAAGTTTTCAGGAAATAAAGGCAAAAGCAGCTCCTGCCTTCAAGGGGCTTACATTGTATTGAGGGAGAGATACATGTAAATAACAAGATATATACATCTACATACAAGATATATACAGAATAAATGGAAGGTAATTAAAGAAAGGAAAACATTACTAGCTGGAGGATGGGGAAAACTCTTATCAAAAAGTAGGATTTAAGCTGTCTTAAAGCAAGGCAGGGAAATTAAGAGCTGGAAATAAGAGGGTAGAACACCCTACACATGGTAGTCAGTGCAAAAGCACAAAGATGGAAGATGGAGGGTCATGTACTAGTTATACTGTGGCTGGATCACAGTGGAGGAGAGGGGAGGGCCAAGGCCCTAACTCTACATGACCAACTTGGTACTTCCAATTCCTTTCTGACCTTCAGGCTAGAGGAGTCTGAACCAGTTCTAGCATATGCAACTTTCCATCTCTATTCTCACTTTTGGGCAGTTATTATGCTTAGAGTATTATCATAGGCTGCTTGCAACTAAAATCTTCCTTCAAACTATTCTTTCAAATGAGAGAAAACCATAATGTTTCAAATGACCAATATGTGGCAATCACATATCATCATAAATCAATGAGCAGTTATTAATTGCATCATAAATCAAAAAAGTTGAGTCCCCCAAAAAATCAATTTCTTAAGTTCCCACAAACGCAGCTGAAAGGAATGAGATTTGAATTTAGTCTCCAAATCCAGTGTTCTTTCCATGGGAACAAATATGTTTAGGCTTTTATAGGGTGACAAAAACCAGAAAAATAAAAGTCACATGCACGTAACAAAATAGAAAAGGCACACTAACAGACAGTCCATGAAGGCTTAGGAGAGCCCAGAGAAACAGAAGAATAAAAATAATGAAAAATGTCCCTATTTCATACTGCTTATGCATAGCGTTTAGAGTAACAGGATTATGTGATTACTTTTTTAACCAATAAATGGAGGTTAACAGCTAAACAGACTAGATACAGTTGTTTATATTAACTGCATTCCATTCTGAAAAGAAAAGTTAATCATAACTCACAATTGGGTCTCTAAAATGCTTCTCAGCCACATTAGGGTTTTACTCATCAGCTTGTCTAAGCAACATACAATGATTCAGCATTAGATAAAGGTCTTAGTAAGGTCTTTTTTTTTTTTAAGTGCTCAAGTGTTTATTAAGCCAAACTTCTCTTGGTGAAGAAGGTATAGTGATCACTCATAGTTGGGAGTTTGGTACATGTCCAAGAGACACAAGGACTATTGCTTTTAGCTGTAATCTGAATTGCTCAGGTAAAAAGACTCTTAGTTCTTAACTTTAAGCTAGCCTTCATTTGGAATTTCTAATTATTTCAAGAGTTAAGAGATTTGAAGAATTCAGAAGAGTTTGCTTATTTCTGTTTGTAAAAGAGGGGATTTTTTTAAATCCCGAGGGGAAAAAGAGAAGGTAAACTCCATGGTTTCAAAAAACAACTTGCTGCTCACCAGTATTTTCATAGCTACAACCAAGGATATAATAGCAAGTTGTTGGTGAAACAAGAAAACAGAATTATAAACACTTAGAGCTAGGAGGAACATTAGGGGTACCTGATTCCAACCCCCTAATTTTATATCTCCATTATTTAATACTTTAGGTGCTACTTTTATTCATATTGATTAGTTAGTTTTTAAAATAGCTGATTACAAATTATCCATGGAGCTTATAGAATTCTAAACTTTAGATGCAACATTAAAGGATATTGTTATTGGTCCTCCCTACATTTTTATAGTCCAGGGGAAATTAGGTAGTCATGAGAGAATGTGAGTCAATAGCTATTTGGGGAATAGGCATACAACATTTACCAATTTTCATTACAAAAATTGAGAAATTGCAAGGTGGAGTGGAAAGATTTCTGTGTTTATCATCAGATTGGATTCAAATCCCAGATGTCTACTTACTTCTTGTTTGACACTGAGCAAATGCCTATATGTCTTTCGGTCTCAGTTTCCTTGTGTGTATGAAAGGATCTGGCTAGGTAATCTCTAAGGTCCTTTCCAACACTTAAACCTGCCATCCTATGTTTAAACATGGTATTGAAGAAATGTAGTGATTTTTGTAGGTAAAACATGCCTATGAAAAATGAAAATTTACCTTAGTTACTGACTCTTTCTCACAAATATATTGTAATACCTAATTCTTAGCTGTTTTGACGTTGTTTAAATGTGCTATTTGGAGATCGGATTTGTTAACATCAATTTTCCTTGTATAAGTCTATAAGTATTTATTAAGCACTTACCAAGTAGCAGACACTATGCTAAACACTTGGAATAAAAAATGCAAGTAAAAAGGAAGACAGTCCCTGCCTTCAAGTTGCTTATGTTCTAATGGATGAAGAGTACATATAAAAAGAAGCTGAAAGGGGGAAATAAGGGGAAGAATAGGAAAGAAACCTGTCAAGAAGGCTGTAATGGGAATGTAAATTTTGAAGATCTTCCCTGCCCCTAGGCTGAAGTGCACCTGGAGCCTGGGGTGGGAGGCTTGTTTTTCTGTAGCTACTTCTTGATTGGCCAGTGAGTCAATAGGTTGTTACATTATCTGAGCCAGGAGAAGGCTATATAAGCCCTGATGTGTAGCTTTGTTTTGGGGCTCACTTTAAGAAGTGTTCTGTGATTTGATGTGGATTCTGGGAAGCCATTGTCCAGAGCCCCCCCGGCTTTGAAAAACCAGGATATTGAAACCCAGATATTGATTTGGTATGGATGCAATGGTTGGACAGTTTGGAAAGCTGTCTACTTGATCTGTTTCTGTCTCGATACTTCTGCCTGTATACTTTGAAGTTCGGGGTGCTGACCTTTTTCCCCTGAACTAGGTAAAGGATACATATTTGACTGATTAAAGTAAGCTTGTTAACCCATTTTGAGTTGCTTTCCTTTATCAAAGCAGATCCAAGAACCTGTGTAAGCAGCCACCCTGGGGACGCTGGGGTGCTTGCTGCTACAAAGGCATAGCAGAAAATCTTCCCAAGATTTAGTAATGCAACATAGAGAAAAATGGAGACATGGGTAGCCTGGACATCCTTTTTTTAAAAAAAGGAGGTTCTGGGAGGAAGTAACCAATAAGAGATAGGGGCTGCTATGGTAAAGGCTACTTCCAAGGTCTGAAATCCAGGAATTCCATGGTGAATAATTTTGGGGGCAATATAGAAAATGTCTGGAAGAGTCAGGAGTTCAGTTGTGAGGGGAATGTCTAATAATGGAGAAAAAGCTTGTCAATAACTGAAACATTCTTTAAGTACCATATTTATGCAAGGAAACGTGGCATTTGGACATGAGGGCAGAATCACAAAGTAGACTCTGCCTTTAAGAAACTTAAAGTCTTTTGGAGAATACATTTCTATCAGTAGGTAAATACAAAGTAATCTGAGGATGGGGAGAACACTAAAAATGGCAGGGGCAGAAAAAAACTTCATGGAGAAAGAAAAAAAACTAAGAAGATATATTTTGAAGATAACTTTAATAAATGCATGATTGCTGGAACATGCAGCTCTAGAGTACACAGAATGAAAAGTACAGTGGACTCAGTCCTGGGTAATGAGCAGGAACTGAGGCTGGAAGGAGCTGGGGCTGAATCAGTATGATGTAATGATTAGGGTTAATCATCTGGTAGAAAAAAAATAAATATATACATACATTATACATATATTAGCATGTATATGGTTATTCCATATTAGAAAATTATCACAACATTTTAATATTAATTAGGGATAGAGGGAAGGGAATAACATCAAATAATTAACTTACCTAGGGAGAGTTTAAAAAATCCTAGTGGAAGTCCAGGAAAAGTGTGTGCCATGGATCAAAAAAAAAATTAACCCCCCTTCTATACACACACACACACACACACACACACACCCCACTCCAAATATTCTTCTCATGGTAATAAACAAAAATAAAAGTGACAATTGCAGAGAAAAGATTGGCCACGGTAAAGATAAGATAAATATTAAAGGAAAGCCCAGAGAGTGTGAAAAGTAAAATGCAAACTAGAAATTAAGCATACCAGAGAAGGATATGAGAAGATCCTTGCAAGAGATTCCAAAACCAATAATGAAAGGTTCTATAATTGTAGAAAAGACAGGAAGCCAACCAGAGAATATTAATCTATCAATAAACATTTATTAAGCATCTACTATGTGCCAGGTACTATACTAAGGAATAGGGATGCAAAAAGGGGGAAAGGATATTCCTTACCCTCAAGGAGCTTGCAATCCAGTGGGGACTACTTGATCTTGTATGTATTTTGGGGGTGAAAAAAAACTAGTAGATGGGCTGAATGAATTTTTTACCTCCATCTTTACCAAGGAATAGGTTAGAGACATTCCCACTCCTAAATTATTCTTTGAAGTAGACAGTCTTTATAAACACATTGTTCCAAAAGTCTCAGTTCAATTTTGAACAGCTTAAGACTTTTGGGATGCCTTGTATTAATTCAATTAATGTTTCAACAAATATTTTTGAGCAACTACTATGAGACAGAGAGAAAGCCTGAAATAAGGTTGAAGTTACATGAGTAGAGAGAAGAGTAAGATAGAAGATGTCTTGTGGAGATAGGAAAGGCGAGAGGTGGGAACTGATTGAATATGTAGTGTGAGGGAGAGTGAGGAGTAAAATACCAAAGTTACTTATAAACCTGAAATATTAGAAGAATGGTGGTGACCTCAACAAAAATAGGGAATATTGGAAAAGGGCTGAGCTTGGGAAGGGAGAGAACATAATGATTTCAGTTCTAGACGTGGTAAATTTGAGATGTCTCTGGGACTTCCAAGTAGAAATATCCAAATAGGTAAATGATATTATGGGTCTAAAACTTACAGAAAAACAGGAACTGGATTTATAGATCTACAAGTTATCTGCATAGAGATCATCATAAAACCCATGGGATATAATGAAATCATCAGAGAGAGAAAGAGAGGAGGGCCCAGGAGAGAGCCTTGGGAAACACCCATATTTAGAGTCTATGACATGAGTAATGAGACATCAAAGAAAATTGAAAAGGAGAAGCTGGACAGGTAGGAATAGAACCAAGAGAGAGTGGGGTCATGAAAAAACTCAGAGATGAGGAAGAATCTGGTAGGAAAATTTAGTCAACAATGACAAATACTTCAGTTAGGTTGGAAAGGATTGGGACTAAGAAAAGATCATTAGATATGGCCATTAAAAGATGGTTCATAACTTTGGAGAGAATAGTTTCAGTTAAATGATGGGGGTCAGAAATCAGGTTATTGAAGAGAGATAAATCTATTGTATATCCTTGACTTGATTCAGCAAACTATAGTATGTGTGCTGAGAAAGACCTGTGTTATTATTCATGACATTTCTACCAGAGTTAGGGAGGGGCACAAGGGTTCCAAGACTGACCATAGCAAAATTGTGAAGTTTAGTTTTGGCATGATCACAGTTTCCTATAGTGGTCAAGGCTCATTCTCCTCCCTCATTTTATCTATTCTTTGAGCCATTTCTACTAATCTCTAATCAGGATTTAACTGATAATTAATAAGGGCTTACATGGTGAACTTCCAGGGATATTTGCATTTGAAAGGGAGAGAGGAGTGAGAGAGAAAGAGCACACGTAATCTCTCTCCTAGGTACCTGGGTCTCAGGCTGGTGTTCATTTAACTGATGAACACTATTAATTATGACCTTAACATTTGTAAATAAACAAATACTTGGCATATTACTGAAAAAGATACCAAGCTTTATTCTTGACCCAGTTGACAAACTAAATGCAGATAAATCACTGGGACAAAATGGAATCCAAGAATTGTCAAGGAATTCAAGGGTAAAAACATGAAGAGGTTGTCCCAGATATCTGCCAGAGGATTGATGAATTACAAATAAGACTCCCATACACAAAAATGAGTCTTATTTCACTACCAAGTTAATTGATTAAACCTGTAACATGAGGGGTGGGCCTAAGGTCAGTATTCAGTTCAGGTTCTGTATAGGGATGGAACAAGGCATTTATATGTCTTTGAACAGTTAGGAAAAGGAGGTTTTCTTAGTCCAAAGGTAGAACTGGTATGCAATAAGAGATTCAGCACCCCCACCTCTCTTTTTGGAGGTGTGTTCATTCAACAGGGCAAGAAAGGTATAGGGATCCCTGTGGTCTTCAGATATGCACCAGGTTTGACCAGGAAGTTTAATCAATGCAGCAAAAGACCAGCAGGCTTGCATCAAAGAAATTCTAGTTTAAGCCTTGATGCACCATAGGGCCAATCAAGTGTTGAATTTGTTTCCTTTTCCTAACATATATTGGGAAGGGAAAACCCTAGTGGATATTGATCCTATTACAAATAGTCTAGGAACAATCATTGAACAATTAAGAAGTAATAATGACCTGTTTGGAAATGACAACATTTTCTTCAAAGAAAAATCTTTTATTAATTCAGACAACATTAATGCCCTGACATATGGTAGGTATTAGAGGAAATAAAAAATTTAGATAAGACAAAGGTCTCTAACCTCAGAGAACAGTCTGAAAGAAAAATTAAGCACAAAATATAGCTAACTATTATAATAAAATATTCTACAGTAAGGATATTTGGGAAAGTGAAGAACAAAGTTTCATCTAGGGTTCAAAAGAGAAGTCATTTTTATAAGTACACTATTTGTAAAGCATATGTTGAGAATCTGAGTATGGTTGAACCTAGCAATTATATCATAGGACCTTAACTTTAGATTTAGAAGAGGTCTTAGAGGTTGATTGAGTTTAACTTCTTCCTTTTATAAATTAGGCAACTGAGAGAGAAGTTAATTGATTTGCCCAGGATCACAAAGCTATTAAGTGTCTGAGGCAGGATTTGAACCAGGTCTTCCTAATTCCAACTCTCATACTGTATCTACTGTACCATCTTGGCTTCTGTGGCAACTCCCTGCTATTTAAATCATTGTTAAATAAGGTACTAGAATTAGATTATTTCAGTAAAGTAAATAAGCATGTCAACAAAGACCAAAAACTGGACATAACTTATTTAGAATTTCAAATAACAAAGGTTATTTTAAAAGAAATAAATAGAAACAAAGACTCTTAATAAATGAGATTTTCTTTTGTTTTTCTAGGTGGAGAATGGTTAACTGTAGTGCTGGGGGGGGGTTATATATCATGTTATCAATTATTTGGACGTATATGGTAGAAACCCCTCAATTATGCTAGGAGGCAATGTGGTACATTAGAAAGGTCAGTGCTTCTGTAATCTTGAGGACCTGCAACCAAATCTTGTCTCTGATGATTACTACTTGTCCAACTTCGGGAAAGTTATTTATCCTATCTGGGTCTCAATTAGTTGTCTTGTCTATAAATTGAGGGAGTTTGACTTTTGTTATTGTTCAATCATTTCAGAGTTTCTGTGACCCCATTTGGGGTTTTCTTGGTAAAGATACTGCAGTGGCTTGTCATTTCCTTCTCCAATTCATTTTACAGATGAGGAAACTAGTCAAATAGAAATAAGTGACTTGCCCAGTGTCAGACAGCTAGTAAGTATCTGAGGCCAGATTTGAACTCAGAAAGAGAAGTCTGCCCTGGGGTTTGATTAAATGACTTTATTTACCTGCATCCTAGTTACCTAGTTATCTATGATCTGAAAATACGTTAGACTTAAGATCATATATCTTCCAGGTAGGGACATAGCAGCAAGGTAATAGCGGTGAGCGGGGTATGACATCATAGGTTTATGGACCTACTGACCCCATAGTCTTTCTCTATCCCCATCAGTAAATCTACTCTTCCATAAGGCAGTCCCAGAATTCAGCTTCCTGGCCTTCTGATCTCTAAATAGAATTCCTTCTCCTAGGTGGCTGTGGTATTATGCTGTCTAGATTTTCCTAGGAGAGAAGATGGAAGTATTTTCTCTACTCTTACTCCCTAAAAATGACATGATATGATTCTTTTAGGTATTTTCAGAAATTAATTTAATGCTGGGCACTAGAAGCTAACATACAGAATGATTGCCATTAAAAGGTCAAATGGGGAAAATTACAGCATTTATTTACTCTTATTCTTTCATGGAAGTTTTCCTCTTTCTTAGTCCTTGGTGGATCATCTCATTCCCTACTTTTACTAGAGCCTGTCAGCTAGTATAATTTTTTCCGGGGAAGGATGTTAGAATAATTCCTTTGAGTAAGAGAGTCCCAGTCCTCTCTCTTTCTCTTTCTCTCTCTCTTCTGTCTCTCTCTGTCTCTCTTGTCTCTCTCTCTGTCTCTCTCTTTCTCTCTCTCTTACACACACACACACACACACACACACACACACACACACACACACACA
>NW_027187419.1:90708831-90756902 GCF_028583685.1 Petaurus breviceps papuanus | reverse complement strand
CACACACACACACACACACACACACACACACACACACACACACACACCCCACACTTTTTTTTCCCAGACACCTGGAGACTTCACAGATGTATTCTTGGCTTACTGGCCATCATGGTCCTGAAAGGAAGGTTCACTTATGCCTTTTGGATTCCTATACGAAAAAGGACAATCCTTTTTGCCTACCTCTTTCTTCTGTGTCTTACCCCTCAAAAATTTTACAGGCCACCTTTCCTGGTTAGGTTGAGGTTAATCAAGTAACTGCTTGAATCCGTTATCTGCCTCTTTTTTTATGTTTCATTATTCTATGACCCAATACTTGTATTTTTACCTTTGTTCTCCAAAGGTTTCCTCTTTTTCTCCAAACTCATTCTTTCCTAGACTACAGCCATAGTATCAGAGAGGCAAGTTTTCAATTTAGATTGCCTAGAACCAGGGGCCATAGCCAAGATGGCAGAGAGAAGACAGGAAGTTTCCAGAGCTCTGCCCAGTTTCCCTCAAAAATAATGTTAAATCAAGTTTCTAAACAGATTCCAGAGAACCAACAAAAATGGAGTAAAATGGCTTTCCAGCTTAAGATCATTTAGACTTCAAAAAAGGTCTGTCTCACTTGGGTAAAAAGGGAGCTCAGATCAGCACAGACAATGTCCAGGCAAGCTAACTGGATGCTCTTAGCTCCAGCACAGATCAGTAACTGAGGCCCCTTGAGCTCAGCAAGCCAGTGGCACAACTCCAGCAGAGGAAGCAAATTGCCAGTCCCAGAATCCAGGCAACCCCAGAGGAGTAAGCAAGTTTCCAGGACCTAAAGCCCCAGAGCATAAAGCCAGTGACCAGGCCCTTTGTCCCCAGCATAAGAAGCTTGGTACATAGCCTGTGTGACCCAGGAGCAGAGCTCAACTTTAAAAGCCATGAAATAGGCACACACACACACAAAAAGAGTAAGACACTAAAAATAGCCTTGAGCATAGAAAGTTACTATGGTGACTGGGAAAATCAAAACACAAACTCAGAAAAGGACAACATTGTCTAAATGCCTATATGCAAAATCTCAAAGGGGAATGCAAAGTTCTCTCAAGCCTAAAAAACCTTCTTGCCTCAAAAGGGATTTAAAAGTCAAATCAGAGAGGTAGAAGAAAAATTGGGAAAAGAAATGAGAAATATGCAAGAGATAGTCAACAGCTTGGAAGAGGAAAGCTAAAAATAGATTGAAGAAAACAATTCCTTAAAAAATATAACTGGTGAGCCTTCTCTTGTCTCTGATTAGAGGATGGCATATCAAGCTCTTCCCAATGCCTTTTTTTATAGGGGCAGAAACTAAACTTTTGGAATCACTCCACTCTATCTCAACTCTCTGGTCTGTTTTTTTCTTTTGTTTTCTTTCATCATAAATGTTATTTATGAAGCATTTAAGTTTACACATTAATGCACACCAAGTAGCGGTATCTATGTAGTTGGGGAGTATTGCACCTTCTCTGAGCAGCACAACAAGACTCTCCAATGGTATGGTGGAATTTGTGACCCTTTCCAAGACCCCGGCTTTTCCAACCAACTGAAGTCAAGATGGCAGAGTAGAAGCAGGACCTCCGAGCGGTTCCAGCTTCCACCTTCCCCAATCAATGTAAAAAGAGGACTCTGAACAAACTTTGGAGTTGCAGAAGCCACGAAATGACACAGAGAAGCTAACCTCCCGCTGAGGACAGCCCGGCAGGCTGGCAGGAATTGGCCAACGCAGAGCTCTGGGAGCGAGCCCAGGCCCGCATGAGTGAGAGGTTTTAGCCCCAGGGAGGGTCTGACCAGCCCCAGCTGGAGGGACTCCAGATCACCAGCAGCTGTGGTGATCCAGAATTATCAATACATAGATGCAAAGAATAAAGTGAGAGGTCAGTGCAGTCTGGACTTTGGGACCCAGTAAGTGGGAGTGTGTGGGCTTTTGCCCCTGGGGCGAGAAGCTGCTGAGAGGCCCAGCAGAGCCAGCCAGTGCCACGTGGCAGCTCCAGCTCCTGGCCTGCAGAGTGTAGGGGGACCAAGCACCAGTCTGAGGGGTAATTGCTTTTGCTTTAACCTGCTTGGATCTGGATTGTGGTCTAGGGTGGAGGTCCTGGGGTGTGTGACCAGCTTGCCAGAGTGTGTGGAGGCTTCAGAGAGGTCACCCAACTAATACCTCCAGCAGCTGAGAAAACCCCAGCATTTGGGACAAAAGCTTCTCTATCTGGTGGCAGAGTCTTACTGTAGCAAAAAAAACCCAGGGGTCAAGTCACTGAGGGGTGACATGGCCAGGCAAAGGAAATAAAGAAAACAGAAGATTCCAACATTAGACTCCCATTTTGGGGACAAAAAAGGAACAAAGCATGGAACAGGAGGAAGACAGTGAAGTCAGAACTCCTGCACCAAAATCTTCAAAGGAAAATATAAGCTGGTTACAGGCTATAGAAGACCTTAAGAAACAGATAAGAGAAGTGGAGGAAAAATTGGAGAGAGACATGAGAACAATGCAAGAAAATTACAAAATGAGAGTCAACAGCCTGACTGAGGAAAATCACACCTTAAAAAATAGACTAACTAAATTGGCAAAAGAGGCTCAAAAAGGCAATGAGGAGAAGAATGACCTAAAAAGCCAAATTTGCCAGATGGAAAAAGAATCTCAAAATCTCACTGAGGATAATCATTGCTTCAGAATTAGATTGGAGCAAATGGAAGCTAATGACTTGATGAGAAATCAAGATGCTGTTAAACAGATCAAAACAAATGAAAGAATAGAAGGCAATGTGAAATATCTCATGGGAAAAACCACTGACCTGGAAAATAGATCCAGGAGAGAGAATTTAAAATTTATTGGACTACCTGAAAGCCATGATCAAAGTAAGAACCTAGAAATCATACTCCAGGAAGTTCTCAAGGAAAACTGCCCTGATGTCTTAGAACCAGAGGGCAAAATAGCGGTTGAAAAAATCCACCCATCACCTCCTAAAAAAGATCCCCAAAAGAAAACTCCTAGGAATATTATAGCCAGGTTCCGGAATTCCCAGATTAAGGAGAGAATCTTACAAGCAGCCAGGAAGAAACAATTTGAATATTGTGGAAACACAATCAGGATAAACCAGGATCTGGCAGCTTCTACACTGTGGGATTGAAGGGCTTGGAATATGATATTCCAGAGGTCAAAGGAACTGGGATTAAAACTTCCCCAATTAGAATATAAACTTCTTGCTTCCTTTTATTTGTACCTCCAGTGTGTATGGAACCTGGAATACACTAAGCATTTAAAAATGCTTTCCACTTAAGTCATTCTTTTGACCCCAGGACCATGTGATTTAAGCCACCATCCTCCTCTATTTCTCAAGCCTTCTCAGCATGGGATCTTCCAGATTTCTATTCACACCAAAATATGTCGTCATCAATAAACTAATTGGACTAATTATAAAAAAAGAAAAATAACCCCTAAGCCCCATACAAGGCTTTAAACAAGGTTTAAATAAAGCCAGAGATGATAAATCCAAAAGGAAGGGTCCCAAATGCTTATTAGGTGAGGATAGAACTAAGGTACAGGGATGGTTAATTCAGAGAAGAGAAGACTGCTTTGGGTGAGGGGCCTAGAAGGGAGCCATGATTTGTCTTTGAAAACTTTAATATGGAAAAAAAGAGATTAAACCTGTGCTGCTCAGTCCCTGGGGGCAAAACTGAGCACTGAGAGGAAGGTGCATAGAGGCACATTATGTACCTAAGTAAATCTGGATTAAACAGAAGGACAAGCTTCTTAATAATTAGAGATGTCCAGCATTGGAATGGGCTACCTGAGGAGGTAGTGAGTTCCTCCTCACTGGAGGTCTTCAAACAAAACTTGAATGATTACTTCTTGGGTGTATTGAAGTGGGAATGATCTCTGAGGGAATAGGTTGGACAAGATGGTCACTGAGTCACTTCTAAATATGAAATTCTATGATTTTGTGGAATAAAATGGAAACTAAAATTGTTTTTGCTAATCTTTGATATTAACAACAAGGACAATTACTATCATCTAGAGCATGTTAGTGGTATAATACTGGATTTACAGTTTCATGTGCAATTAGCTTTTTAAAAATTATTCTATGTTATGGAAATGCTTTCTTCTCTAAAGGCTTCCTCTTCTTATCCAAATTCATTCTTCCCTAGCCTACAACCATAGTATCAGATAGGTAAGTTTTCAATTTAGATTGCCTAGGAACAGGGGGCATAGCTAAGATGGAAAATAAATATTTATTCCATAAATTTAAAAATAAAATAAAATAATAAAACTTTAAAAGGTAGAGGTGCCCTTAGAGGTCATAGAATTGAACACAACTTCATCCTACAGCCCAGAGAAGTTAAGTGACTTGTCTAAGGTCACAAGAGAATAAGAAATAGAGCCAGGTTTGGAATCCAGGTTCTCCAATTCTAAATCCAGTGTTCTATCTACTACAGCAAGGCTTCTTAGGTTCTTGAATTAGATTAGGAGGGGCATAACTGTTTTAACTGTGTAACTATTTACCAGACACCATTCTAAGTACTGTACAAGTTTTATCTCCTTTGGTTTTCACACCCAGAGAAGGTAGTTGCTACACTTATTATATAGTTAAGGAAATTGAGGCAGACAGAGGTTAAATCGCCTGCCCAAATAATAAAAGTTTGGGTCAAATTTTAATTCAGGTCTTCCTGACTTCAGGCCTTCTATGCACTGTGCCAAATAGCTGTCTCTAGAAAACATCCATACAGTCTTAGAGTTAAAAGAAAAAAAATGTTCTCAACTATCACTTGCTACAATTTAAATCCCTTTTGCTTTGACTTATGTAGAAATGAAAAAGAACTCAGTGACATTCTTTTGGTCCATAGAATCAGTTCCCAAAAGTACAGTGCACTGTTACCCAACCCCACAACATGTGCCTTTCAAGTCCCTTTGGATAACAATAATGTCAACATCATCTAAAACACACAACAACAGTTTAAACTCCCACTTAATCCACTATAAACCCTAGTTCTTTTAATGATGCATTTATACAATCATTTTCATTACACAAACACACATGTATGTATGTATTATACTTAGTGAGTTTTCTGAGTCTTTTGTTTGCTTCACTTTTCAAACTCATATTGTTGACAGATCATTTATCATTTATCAAAAACATTTTCAATTCCCTTTCTGTTTCCTTGTTTGTATTCCTAGGAAGCTTAATAAGCTTTCTCTCTCTTTCCTAGCATTCAGAGAAATGGTAAATAGAACTGAAACCCACACTAATCCCAATGGAATAATCTGTACAGTTATAGCTTTTCTCTTTTGAGAAATTGGCTTAGTTAGGAGAATCATCCTAGTTCTGCTAAGTTCTCTTTTCTACTTTGGAAGCAGAAAGGACTCTCCTCCCCTTTAGAAAGTATCAGGCCCAAGGATTCATGGGTCCAGTTGGACAGCTCACTGGAAGGGAGATTCTGATTGTGTACACATGACTGCTGCAGGGATCTATACCTGGAAATTCCAATTTTGCCACATAATGTGAAAAAAAATTGGTTGACAATTTGTTTCTTACCATGAGATCAATGTGAGGATTTTATAGTTTATACTTTTTTTGATAACATCAAATTCCCCAAAGAACTATTACAACAACTGCTTTGATAACTATCCCTACCCCTACCAAATTAGATCTTCAAAAGGAGAGATTGTGTTTTATCTTTGTATCTCTAGACCTCAAGACCATAGTTTTATATCTAATAAGTGGGGCTTTTAATCAATGTTTGTCAGATTTAATTGATTGTACATTCTGAGCTTCATCTAGGTCAGAAATTGTATAATAAAAAAGTAATATTTAAGAAATCTAATTATCTTTGGTGCTTTTATGAAAAATAAACACATTTTTATATTTTTAAGACTAACTTGTAGATGATCATATTTAATGTCCCTTCTAGCTCTAAAGGCCATAATGCCATCATCCTATTATCCTAAGTAGATAAATTTGATACTTTAGCTTTTCACAACTAATACTCATTTCGTTATATTGAGTACCTACTATGTGCCCGGCATGGGCTTCTGAGTTGGTGCCTTCCAATACTGATGCTCTATTGTTTTGTGATCTAACATTCAGCATGTACTTGACATTCATTACAGTAACTTGCTGAATAACAGACTTCCTTCACCACTACTAAACAACACCTGACATTTTTTCCAAATAGAAATCTATGTTTTGTAGACAGAAACAGGGGTATAACCCACAAATTTCATTCTTGTGTTGCAAAGCTTTTGAGTTAATGAACATTAAGTGTAGTATGGTGATTTTCCTAAACACTTCTTCCATATATCCTCCCGTTGGAGATTTAGAGACCTATTCTCCAGTGCTTTCAATCAAAAGTATCTAGAATTCACCCTGTTGTTCCACATACAAATGATAAAGGTGTAGCTTCTCCTGTTGAATGACATTCATCTTTAAGCATGATAAGAAAGTAACTTTTAAAAGGTCAGCTAAAACATTTCAGGACTAGCTTTAATGAAAGCCAGATGGCTGCCACATGACACTAGAATTTTGACTGCTTGGTTAAAACAACAACAAAACCTCCAATTCATTAAGTTGAACATTTCATTTTCAAATATTTGCCACATTCTTTTTTTACTCAGAGACCTTAATGCAATAGAATGTGACATCATAAAAATTGACAAGTAGGAATGGGTCTAGAGGATGGTGACCTGGACTATATGGGACCTCGAAAGCATGTTATATGAAGAAGTGAGTGAAATGAGGATGTTTAGCATGAGAAACAGAAGATCTGAAGGAAATATGATAACCATCTTAAAATATTTGAGGGTCTGTCATGTGAAGGGGGGGTGTTGTTTTGCATGATCCCAATAAGATCAACAGATAGAAACTATAGGGAGGTAAATTTTGACTTAACATAAAGAAGAACCTGAAAATTAGATATGTACACAAAAAGGATTGCTGTTTCATGAGAAAATGAGTTCCCTGTGACTGAAGGCATCATTAACAAGAGCTAGGTAGCTTTCTGGGGCAGCTACAGGGCACAGTGCATAGGGTGCCAGGTCTGAAGTCAGGAAGACTCATCATTATGAGTTCAGATCTAGCCTAAGACACTTACTAGCTGTGTGACCCTAGACAAGCCACTTAACCCTGTTTGCCTCAGTTCCTCATCTGTAAAATGAGCTAGAGAAGGAAATGGCAAACCACTCCAGTATCTGTCAAGATAACCCCAAATGGGGTCACAGAGTCAGTGAAAACGACTCAATAACAAGTAACCATCAGACACACATGTGTAAAGGACTACTGCATCTATACAAATATTGGAATAAATGACCTCTAAGAAGGCTTCCAGCTCTGAGACACTAATATTCTATTAAATTAATGGAGAAACATACACACAAAATCACTGAGATACATTTCACAAGAAACTAAGAAAATAAGCTTAATTTTCTAGCCCATATTGGTAAGAATGAAAATTATGCAACATATGGTCTATCTTTCATCTATCATTCAAATAGAATAGTTTGTCAAGTTTTACAAATGACTGATTCTGTCATTGGTATCAAAAAATATATCAGCAGTGATAAAATCTGTATTTTACAAGACTGACAAAAATGGTGAAAAAGTCTAAATTCAAAGGAAACCATTCCAAATTAAGAAATAGAGATTTTTGCTATAGTCTTAAAGATCACTGAGGGTGAGAATTGTTGAGGATCAAGTGATCATTTGAATTCAAGGTTTTTATCCTGATACATTGACCAGTATTGCCATCATCACACACAAAAAATAGAAAGCTTTTAAGGGCTTTAAGATGATCTAGGTCCCTTCATTTTGAGTGAAGAATATACATTTGGCTCATTCCAGAGCTCAGGTTAAGATTCAGTTTACCTGATGTCTACTTCAGTCTTATTACTATTGAATTATCTTCCAATCAGCAGGTTTTCATTTTATCACCAGCACAACCAAATTGTAACTTAAACACAGTTGATGCTTAATAAATTATTTGTGATTGATGTCACTTTTGGTAGGTGTTTTATTTCTCAGTTTTATTTCTTATCCACATGCTTAAAACCAGAGGCAAATATGCAATCAAATAAATTTCCCAAACCATGCCTGACCAGGTAATCTTATACAGTAATGAACTCCAGTACCACTGTCATTGGTAGGCTGTACCACAGCTAAGCAGAGTCAGCTTTGGGCAAAACTCTTAAAAATGCAGTTTGTCTTTGGTAGTCCTAGGCTTTCTATTTAGGCAAACTTTACTATCCCCTCCCCTAAGAGAACCAATTTACTCATATACTGTTTCTATCAAAACTTGCTGTCAGGAAAGTAAATGATAGACTGATTTATGCTAAGGTGTAATTGGTTGATAACGTTAAATGAGTTATCCTTTCAGGAACATTCTGCTTGGGTTGTTGTGGCATTAATGCAGGTAAGGAGTTTTCTCAGATTTTACAAAATCACCTGCTAATAAGATGGTTCTGGGAGCCATTTTTATATTCTACAACAACTGTTATATAGGTTATTTCACAAACACTTGCTCTCATGTTTTCACAATTGAATATAAGGTATTGTAAAATGGGGGGGCAGCTAGGTGGTACAGTGAGCAGAGCACCAGCCCTGGAGTCAGGAGGACCTGAGTTCAAATCTAGCCTCAGACATTTAACACTAGCTGTGTGACCTTGAGCAAGTCACTTAACCCCAACTGCCCTGCCCTCCCCTTGAAAATGGGGGATTGTTTCCCCTCCTCATTGTCATTGTCATCATCCTCTTCCTCCCCACCTTCCTCCTCCTCCTCCTACCCGTCCTCTTCCTCCTCCTAATTTTTGTATCCTCAGAGACTACCTCAGTGTCTGACACATAATAGGTGCTTAATGAAT
Source organism: Petaurus breviceps papuanus (assembly GCF_028583685.1). Classification (NCBI taxonomy): domain Eukaryota; kingdom Metazoa; phylum Chordata; class Mammalia; order Diprotodontia; family Petauridae; genus Petaurus; species Petaurus breviceps. The sequence continues at coordinate 90,748,054 of NW_027187419.1, read as the reverse complement.
ACTTGTAGGTTGAATGACTGATGTAGAATAGAGTAAGCCATCTAATTGATAGGAGGTAGCCTCAAAGGCCATATCACTCCCAGTATACCATTACTCATTACCCTGAATGTGGTTGACAATGAAATTTAAGCTTCTGATTCTTATTAAGGCTGACTATTGAAACTTGATTAGCCTATAATTACACACTGCTTGAATCAAGAATGTCAAATAATGGGGCAAGACCTGGATGGCTGGGGAATCAACTTACAACCTATATTCCTCCATGAACACTCTGTTCAGACAGTATTCACTCATTAACTGCCCCACATTTAACCTAATAAGAACTAGTGGGAGGACATTTTCTGTTGAATCCAAACCTTGAGTTTTCTATCCCTAGAATTCCAACTAAACTTGGGCACTCAGGACATATTTGGATATTTATCTTACTACTATATATATGCATATATAGTTATTTACATACATACTAGATATGTACACACACACACATACGAATAACATCTCTACAAAAATTCCCTAAAATCATACTTATACTTTAGATTTCCAGCAATCAGGGTATCTGGAGTTTCTAAGACTTATTTTCCTCTATCAATTATTTTGACTGATTTAAGTTAAAACAAATAAAAGAAAATACCACCACTGCATTCCAACAAATTCCCTTTTTCCCCACCCATGTTCTCTTCTACTTCTCGCCTTCTTTCCTCCTTCATCCAATCTTTCCTTTAGGGTGGCATAGCATACAAAGAGTAGGATTTGAAGTCAAGCAGAGGGTCTGGGTTTGAATTTTTCCTTAGACATTTAGTACCCTATCAAATCACTTACTGTCTCTGAAACTCAGTTTCTTCAACTGCTGAATGGGGATGAAAAGTAACTGTTACAGACCTGTTCTGAAGTTCAAATGAGAGATTATACTGAAAGCACTTACCAATCCCTAAAGTACCGCATAAAGTAAGCTATCCCTTCCCTTTCTCTCCTTTCTCTGTATTAATGGCACCGGTCAGCCAGTTTAATTGAAGATTGGACCTTTTCTTTTTCATTTTTTAACAGGTAGCTTGGGTATCATTGACAGGGTAAAAAGAATTTTTTTCTCCCTCATTTCCTTTGTTTTCTGATGAAGTACCTTTTCCACTTACTTATATGAATATTGACAGATGTATTTAAATGTGCAGATGAGTAAATACAGGGAAAGGTAGGTGGTGGAGTAGATCAACCGGTTTGCCTCAGATCTCCATCTGTAAAATGAGTTGGAGAAGAAAACGGCAAACCACTCCAGTATCTTTGCCAAGAAAACCCTAAAAAGGTGACAGACAGTTGGACAGGACTGAAAAATAACTGCACAACAACAATACATTTTACTCCACTTGATATCTATATGGGATTATGTATCATTATAGAAAACATGTACTTACAATGTGTGACATGCATTTCCATTTCTTGGATGTGAGAATTCCATGATGATCACCAGTTACATATACTCAATATAATAAGACAACACAAGACAAGTTTCCATTACCTAGAGCCATAAGACTTGGGCTACGCTGCCAACTGTGCCACACTAACCAACTGTGTGCCCTTGAACAAGCCAGGCAGTGAACATCTCTAGGCCTCATTTGTAAAATACAAATAAAGGAATTAGACTTTCAGCTGTAGAATTCTATTATTCTAATCTAACATTCTGTATTTCTAATGAAAGGCCACTTTTAGCTCTAAAATTCTATTGTTAGGCTTTTTTATACTTTGGGGAAAATATGTCATTTATCATTTTATGTTTTTCAAACAACTTTTGCTTGACCATGATGACCATGACATAGGGAAGATCTTACTGATATTATGATACAAGTTTTGACAAAGCTAAGAAAAATTCTTCCCACTCCTCCACTCCTAATTAGGAAATGCATGATATAACGGACACCTAAAGGTAAGCACATTTTTCAGGCAGGAGTTCTGCAGGTCTTCTACAGCTTCTAGCCTGCCATTCAGTGAGTTTTAAGGTAATATATCAAGAGATCAACTTGATTCACAGAAATATTAAATTATGATATCTTCATTCTCTGCTTTATATTCTCAAACTTTTGCAGAGAAATATTATTGTTTTTGACATTATTTGACTTTCTTGATTCAAGCATGGTGTAATTATAGTCCTGATCAAGTTTCTGTAGACAGCCTAAGTCCAAAGAGAAAAGCCACATATGGAAACTTTATGGTTAATCACAAACAGATACAACTTTTTCTTAATATATGTTCCATTCTTAGAGTTATTCTGATTATTGAATATGTTCAACAATAACAAAATATATATATATATGTATTTCTGCATCCATGGTAGGTCAATAAAATGTATAAACACTGTAGCCACTAATTATCAAATTTTAAATATAATTTCTGCATTTGAAATATTTTTATCATCAGTTCATTTCATTCCTTTAAAGAGTCTTGTCTATCATATTTTAGACATTAAATGATTGTGCACATTTGCAAAGTGATATATATATATGGACATATACATCATGAATATAGATATATATTCATAAGAGAAATGTGTTTGTATATATGTGTCTATATATGTTTATCTGTCTATCTATTATCTATCTGTCTGTCTGTCTATCTATCTACCTACCTACCTATTTATCAAGGGAGCCATTATGCTTGTACAGAAAATAGTATAATCTTCAGGAATAGAATTGCTATTTCATGGACAAGCACGTGCTTACAAGCAGACATTCAGATAAATGGGCTACATTACTTTAAAATAATAAGTCAATTTAGTGTGGGAAAAAAATGTCATTGAGATAAAACCCAAAAGAATAACCTAGTACTAAAGCTATCCCAAATTCCTTAGTTAAATGAGACAATAGTTATATATTGGAGAAAAAACCTAATGCACAGATAGAAAGTGAGTTACCCAAACAACCATAAAGATAATTTATCTATATCATGTCATATATGTGTGTATATACATACATATGGATATTGGAGGAATCTATATATTAGAGGCCCTATAGTCACATACAGAATATTGCTTTTGAGCATTTCATACAAAGAAGACACTGTATAAAGGAAAACTCTTAATGGATTATAAAGAGGAATATAGGAAGAATGGCTTTTTTTGAAAAATGAACACTTGGAATTGAAAAATCCTTTCCTTAAAAAAGACATCCAAAGAAACAGAAAAGGAAGGAAAGGAAGTTTGCTTTGGTGTCAACAGGTATGGGAAAAGAAATGAGATTCATGCAGTTGATACTATTACAAAGCAGACGAATAAAAGATATTTACTACTAAAAAAAACTAATAAAATACCCTTTAGGGTGGGATTATGCTAGCTATAACAACTCAAGTCTTTATTTCTATCATTACTGACCTGCCAATTCATTGTGATTTACTTCTTTAAGGAAGGTTTTATGAGAAAGGTAACATGAGACTGTTTTTAGACTAGAAACATAGCCAGTGTTTTTATCTACATAACAAAAAATTCTAATGAATCAGTATGTATTAAATACCTAGTGTAGACACAGGTTCATGAAGAATGTTACAAGAAAAACAAAAAGGAAAAACTTTAATCCCAGCTAATAGAAGATTATGCTTTAATTAGAAAAGTAAGAAGGTCATACATAAAACAACCAAAGAATAGCATGTAATTTTAGTTCTACAATGGGGAATGACAAAGTTCCTACTATGTGCCAGACACTGAGCTAAATGCTTTAACAAATATTATCTCACTTGAGACTACAAAGTATTTTATGAGACTAATGTTCTATAGAATTTCACAAAAGGAAGACATTATTATTGCCTGGAGCAGTGTATGGAGAATGAAAGTAGTACACTTGGCATTGAAGGAACAAATATATTTTAAGAAATCAATGGCGATAACACTCCAGATTGATGTGGGGGGACAAGGTGGAAGGGAGAAGTGTATTGAGACCAGGGAGGTAGAACTGAACAATAATTGTGAGAGATATCATAGGATCAGGGAGTCAGAACCAGAAGAAATCTTACAGTTCAACTGTTCCTCTAATCCAATTCCTCTATTTTACAGATAAGAACACTGAGTCCCAAAGAGGTTGGGTAAGTGACTTAGTCAACCAAGGACACAGAAGTAGTAAGGAAATCAACTAGAGACAGATGGTATAAAGATAGTTATGTCCTGGAGATACAGGAAAGAATGTAGTGCAATCAAGGACAGAAGGATGGTGCTAGTTTTAAACAAAATGTATTCTTTCCCTGTTATCAGAGAATGTTGAAAGAGTAACACAGTTCAATGTAAGAGCCATTTTGAAAACTCTATTTTATCATCACTATTTGTGTTACTAGGCTATAAACTGCATGAGGGCAGAGATAATGTCATACTTAAACTGGATGTCTTTCTTCAGCGCCTAGCACAGTGCTCTTTACCTAGCAGTTCTGTAATAAATGTTTGAATTGACCTCCTAAAAAATGTTAAAAGTCATTTTGTCTGAATGGTTTCTATACACTTGAATTTTTTTAAATGGAGCCTCAACAAAGGAAAAAAGGAAGTCAGATGAATAATAAGTTTGTACCTTAACGCAGATTTTTGAAAGAAAAGGCGGGAGGGAAGGTTTCTTTCATTGGACCCACAATAGCTGCAAATTAGGGAAAATTAGATGACAACGATTTGTCTTTTTCTAAACTCACCATGTCAGAAAGAGTAGGATTATATAATAGAATGTTCTCCTTCCAGCACAGCTTATCACACCAATTCAGGCGTTTTATCTGCATTTAGGAGCACTGGGATTGAAGTGAATTCCTCCGAATGTGTTAGCAGGTGTTCCACGTTGCTTGTCGCCACCCTACTCCCTCTCTCCCATGCACTCCTTGACTGCAATCCTCCTCACAAGCCTATCTTTAACACCAACTGCCAGTCAGACCAAATTGTTTAGTGGGTTTCATGAAGTAGACAGATGGGATTCTAGGAGAGGAGACCACCAAAACTGTGACCTAATCTGAGAATTAAACTCATATTTTAGAAATAAAGTATCATTTCCCTTAGCCTGTTCATAGAAAGAAAGAAATATTTCCCCAGATCATTTTTCTGCCTAAGGGTATACTATCATTCCCCCCTTCACTGCTAGAAATGTAAGCTTGCCTCAAAAATTCTTGTTTATATTTTACTTTAATTGTTACCTCTTCAAAAGTAATTGAGTCATTGGAAAGTGAGATAGACACAAAGCTGTTAAATAGCTAAGTCTCTCAGATTTATTGTATATTTGATTGACTGGGGAAATGACTTTCAGTTGACATCTGAGCCAACAAGTTAGCTGAAATAAAATTTTGCTTAATACCTTTGCATCAATAATCCAGGCACAGCACCATTGATTGAGAAAGTCTGATCAATAGAGTATTACCGCCTGCCTAACTGTAACTTTGCCAGACTTTTTTGCTAATTCGGCTGATGACCTTCGTACCACTGCTTTTCAGGTTCACCGTTTTTTTTTCCCTCACTTTGAAATTCAATTTGCTCCATTTGCTGTTATTTAAGGAATTTACACATCCAATTGATTTCATCCTAGCTGATAAAGTAAGAGTATAGGCTGAGAAGGATCGCATGAGATTGTGAGGAATCTTTTTGCACTCAAAATACTTATTTAGGAAGCCTTTTTATATTAGATCAACCTCAGGAAGATGGGGAGATGGAGAGGGGGTGAAATCCAGGAAAAACAATCTACTTGAATGCTGATGAGTAAAAGAAGAAAGTTACATTGCAGTATTTAGATGATACTAAAAGAGAGGGCCTAACTGGGCAAGAGAGTGCATTAATGTATCTAAGAAAAATACTAATAAAATAGGAAAGTTATGAAGGCAACAGCAGTACCCCCCATGAAAGCAGGCAGAATCATAGATGTTTAGAAATGGAAATTATTTTACAGATTTTCTAGTTCATCACTCCTACCCTTACTTAACAGATGAGGAAACCAAGAATCAGAAAGAAGTAATTTTTCTTAAGGATTTAACTTATATTTACCCTTTCTAAGTAGCCCATGATATTGTGGGGGTGGGGAGTGGGAGTCTTGGAATCAAACGATCTGATTTCAAGTGCGAGCTTTATAACTTCTTTCTGTTGTTGGTCAGTTGTTTCACTTGTGTCTGACTCTTTGTGACCCCTTTTGGGGTTTTCTTAGCAAAGACAACGGAGTGGTTGGCCATTTCCCTTTCCAGCTTGTTTTTATACATGAGGAAACTGAGACAAATGGGATTAAGTGATTTGCCCAGGGTCACACAGCCAGAATGTATCTGAGGCCAGATTTGAACTCAGTTGTTCCTGACTCCAGGTCTGGCATTCTATTGATTGCCTCACCTGGCTGCCCTGTAATTGACTTAGCCATGAGCAAATCTTTTCAGTCTCTAATACTCAATTTCCATATTTATAAAATGGAGATAAAATTTTGGAAAGGTTTGTTTTGAAGAAAGTATTTTGTAAAACACTATGCAAATGTGAGTAATGATTTATTAATATAGTTGGAAGACGAGGGAACATTAAGATTGGTTTCTTTTCTCTCAATTAGACTATTTGACTTTTTGTGCATGTGTTCTTAGAGTTTGTATCTCCCCACAGAGTCCTTTGGTAATGTTTTTGTAAGGAGGTTTTTTTTGTTTTATTTTCTTTTTTGGTGTTTTTTTTTTCCCCTAACCCTACTTTGGCAAAGGGACAATATGATTTTAATATTTAAGAGGAGATTTGAATTGCTTTTGAGGAAGAAACTTTCACAAGTGGTAGGTTTCAGAATTTAGAACTGCTAGCCCTAATTGAAAGTGAGGATTGACAGCATTATGGCTAATTCACATTCCTCACATAACTGAACGTTATGTGCAAGGAACTGATACACTGGAATACTCTCATGGGATCTGGTAAAGTCCCCTTTGCCCTTCTCTCCTTAAAACTTAACAGATCTATTAGCCAACTATTATTATGTAAAGTGAGATGAATTTATATAAAAAATAAGCTAATATTTGTACAGCTTAAGATTATATTTCTCTAAGTTCTTTAGCCTGTTTAACACAGTAGAGCTGACTATCGCTTAACATTTGTTGAGTCACAGCAAGTTGTTACTTTTTGTTTAGAATACCTATGCTAGAGTTCTTTGTTTCCTTAAGGCTGAGTTCCACTCTCAAGGTAGCCTAGACTAGGCCATCTAATTAACCATTGTAGTTCTCATCTAACATCACCAGCAGCCTGAAGAACTCCCAGTGTGGAAATTCTTTGTAGCATAAAATCTTTCAACCAAATTCTCATTCCTTTTTCTCTTCGATCCATTGACAATGGCATCCTTGACACTCCATCTCTCCACTGCAGGAATTTTCTCTAGTTGCTCCCCCCACCCCCAGCCACCATGCATGGAATTCTTTCCTCCTCCCCTCTTCATCTCTTCCTCCTGGTTTCCCTAGCTTCCTTCAAGGCCCTACTAAAAATTCATCTTCTATAGGAAGCTTTTCTCAACCCCTCTTAATTTTAATATCTTCTCTCTGTTACTTATTTTCTTTTCATCCTGTGCATAGGTTATTGTTCATACTTGCTTCTTTTGTGACCAGTATCTCTCATTAGATTGTGAACTCCTTAAGGGCAGGGATTATCTTTTGCCTCTTTTTGTATTTCCAGCACTTAGCACAATGTCAGGCATGTAGTAGGTACTTAATGAATGTTTATCGACCAATCAATTTGTAACAAAACTCAACTATGGTTTAGTAGATTTAGTTTTAAGGAGTTGACTGAGGTACTTAGCAATTAAGTGATTTATCCAGCATCATACAGCTACAGAGTATTAAAGATGGAAGTTGAACTCTGGTTTTTATCACTCCAAACCCAATATTCTATTTCTTACGAGATGGTGCTTCTGACTCCTTCAGATAACCACACAAAGAATTTGGTTAAACCACATAGGATCAGCAATTTCAAACTAGAAGAGATTTTTGAGATTATCCAGTTAGGATTCTTAATCTGCGGTACATAGATTTGTATTTCATGGGTGCCATGAGCTTTAATGGGAAAAAAAAAGTACATCTCTAATTTTACTAATCTCTGACATAAATTTAACTATTTCCAGTTATGCATTTAAGTAACAGCAGGAATTACAAATACTTTCATCACTTTATAGTTGTTAATATATTGAAATATAATTTCTATGCATTTCTAGTTTGAAATTACTATGACTATTAGGTCTGCTCCTATTTTGCAAGTGATTATAATTTTTTTACAGAATATATTTCATAAGTGCTTTCCCCTGTAATCTTATGTTGTCTTTATTCATTTAAAACATATTTTTCCTGAGAAGAGGCACATAGACTTTACTTAACTTCAAAAGTATTACCATTACATGCAAAAGTTAAAAATACCTAATCTAAACAACTCTTAAAGACTTTTGAACTCTTATAAACACAATTATTCTCTAGGATACCAGAGTACTCATGATGAAGTATTCTACTTACCTCCTAACAGAGGTGATAGACTCAGAGAGTCAACTGAGATAGATACATCTATATCTATAAATCTGTAGATATCTATCTCTGTAGATGTAGGTATGGATCTATAGATTGGACATGGCCAATGCAAATATTTGTTTTACTTTACTATGTATGTTTGTTACAAGGGTTTTGTTTTTGTTTCTTCTTTATCTTATAAGGGGAGGGAAAAGGAAGGAAAGTCAATTTTGGTTGATTAAAAAGATTTTTTTTAAGTTTTTTTTTAAAGAACATCTATCCAGTCCAACCCACGATATCTGAAGTGAATAAGACCCCAGAGAAGCCAAATGATTTACCCAAAGTCACAGTGGTAGTAAATAACAAACCCTAGAGCTTAATCCAAGTCCCCAGGCTGAGATGTCAAATGGATAGGCCATGGAAAACTCTATGACTCCATTTTGCCTGGATTTGCTTGCTTTGCCTCCAGCAACATTAAAAAATAAAAATTACTGGGCTATTCTTGTCAAAATCTCAGCTTTCCTGGGAATTCCTAGAAGTAATCCATACTGTATCTTCACAGGCAAAGCAAAGAGAAGACTTTAGATATTACCTAGTGAGTTCCAACTTGTAAAGTCAATTCTATTTAAAAAAAAAACAATTTAAGTGTGAATGTAAATGTGAATTCACTAAGATTGACTGAGATTAGCCCATTTCATAAGATAAATGTTCAGAAGTCCTGTTTACTTTCCATAGAATATAATAAAAAGTAATCATGAAATATCTATAAGACAGATGAAAATTTGTCAGTTTAGTATTATGCAAGCAATGAATCTTTTCACCTTTTTTTCCATGTGCTTCTCATATAGACACAGTTCTACAATGTTGCATTAAAACAATCATACATATTTTAGGTAATAATTCACATAATGTTTCACAGGATTAAAAATAGTTGCTCTGTGAAGGGCATTTGGAGATTTAAAACTTATCAGCTATGTAGTTCATTGCTAATATATCTGAGCTGTATCTATATTGGCACAGACATTTAATGAGAACAACAATGTTTCAAAGTTGACATTTTTAATGTAAGAGAGAGAAGTGTGACCTAATGCTAATTACAGATGTCAATTATATTTGTGTTGTTTAGGGCACATTATGTCATTGGCACTTTATTAAAAGAGAAGAAGTATAATTTGAAATTATTCTAGAGAGTTTTTATCTATAGGGGAAAGGCACAGCCCTACAGCATTGGCAGAAAGCTTAGGTAAACTTGAACTAAAATCAGTTCACCAGAGCTAAGAAGGCTCTATAAAGAAAGTTGAAGAAATTGATATGAGTTAGTCTAAAAACAAGACCTGTCAGATGACTCTTGTCATCTTCATATATATTAAAAGTGGTCATTAATAGGATGAGATCCATCTGTTCTCAAGTACCACAGGATATAACAGGAAATGATTCAAATTGCAGGGAGACAAATTTAAGTTGACATACTTCAGACTGGTCTCAATCTCCCCCAACCCTCTCTGAATTGGAAAATCAGTTCACCAAAGGAGTACTACTCCCTTCAGCATTCTAAAGGTAGCCCTGATGGATGAGGTAGAGGGGGGTGTTCTAATATTGTCACTCATGAGCCCCCCATCTGGTATGTTCCTATCCAATGTAATTTAACCAGTTAACATTTTCCCAATATCAATTTAATCAATTAATTTAATTTAATTGTTATAATTTCATTTAAGTCAAATCAACTGACTTTTACAAAGGGCTTTAACAAAGATCAAAGTGCAACAGTTTTCCTACCCTGCTCCTCCCAAACTTGGGACATGACAACTTAGTCCCCGGTAAAAATGTACTCAAACTTACTTTAGAAATATAGCTGTGGGGGGAAGTGACTTCTTGACTTCGGGAATCACTTTGGTTGCTGAGGGGGAATTCAAGTTTTCCTGCAACCTTTTGAAACTTACAGGGTTGTAACCTAGTTTGTTCTATCCATGCTCAGTCATCTAAGACCTGGGAAGAATACTCACAAAAAGATAAATCAAACATAGGTGGCATGTATTCACAACCACATGGCAGCTAGGTGGGCAGATAAGATACCTGTGTTAGACTACCACTGCTTCTCTCCCTACCTGGAAGCCCACAACATTTCATCTTCCTCACTCAAAGCTTCCAGGAAAGAGAGAAAGTTTATCTATTTGAAACTGTTGTATGCATGCACAGTTTGATCTTAGTCAGTTAACAGGCTTTTTATCTCCATGTAGAAAACCAACAGGAAACAGAGATTCCTGAGCCTGTTTTGAAGTAGGGAGGGAAAGGAGTCCTCCATTACACATTTGCAGAAGTAGTATCACCAAGTCTTCCTGTGGATATCACACTTTCTCTAAGTACTAGGACCTCAGTGGCCAGTCTCCTCTCACTCATTTAATACACATAAAGTAATAACTTCTTGACAGCAACGGTTTTAAATTCTTGGAACATGAGGAGCTACAAAGGACATATGGGTATATTTCCATCCTATGAAATCTCTAGTGTTAAGATAGGAGAGATGTGAGCATTGATAAGAATGGTTTGAAACTCTTTCTTTATCGATAAAGAGTTATGTTTATTTATCTACTTGATTGCAGAATGATTCAGGAAACAATTCTTTGTCACACTTTTTTAGTTTCTAAGCTCCTTATGAAGTGGCACAGTGAATAGAATGCCAGGCTTGAAGTCAGGAAGAGTTGAGCTCGAATCTGGTCTCAGATACTTAATAGCTGTGTAACCCTGAGCAAGTCACCTAATTGTGCTTGCCTCAGTTTCCTCATTTTTAAATTGAGCTGGAGAAGGAAATGGCACACTACTCTAGTATCTCTACCACGAAAACCCCAAAGGGATCACAATAGAAACGACTGAACAACAAAGCTCCTATGAGTTGAGAGAAAAGAAATTTATTGTATTTATATTCTGGTCATTAGTACATTGTCTAGAACATACCAGAAACTTAATAAATAAATAAATTTTGATTGATTGACCATTAGTTCTTTCTTCCTCTTGAAATTTTCTCACATCTTACAATAGCATTCCAGCCTTTCCAGCTATTGGTGCCCTCCTGCCCCACCCAAAAAATGTCTTGTATTTATTTTGTATATAATTTCATATGTACCTGTGGTTTCTCTAAAGGGACTATAAATCCCTTGTGTACTTACTTTTTCTTTTCTGTATTTATATTGCGCAGTGTCCAGGACAAAGCCTGACATAGAGTGAATGCTTAATACATGCTTATTGGTTGATTGACTGAAATTACTTTCTTTTATTTTGCATATTCTTCATGTTTCTATATCTACACACATTTTGATTTCCCCACCCTGACCCTCAGTAGAACTGCAAGTTACTTGAGCTCAGAGACTGTTTTGTATCGAGAGCCCCTAAAACAATGCCTTGCGAATTCTGTTGTTCATCCTTCCTACTTGAAGAGAACCAATGACCTCATGATGTTGGGGATTAAGCTACAATGTGGCCAATACAAGCTCAGAAGGCTTGACCACAGGTTGGGCACACATTTGAACATTTGGGATGAAGATATCTCTAGATTTCCTCATCTCACATTTCCTTCGTGCAGCTGTGATTCTGCTTTGCTCATACAGCACATAAATGCTTAATAAATAAATGTTTGTTGAATCAAAACAACAGCCCTCCTACAGAGTGGTACAATCAGAATGACTCATTTTTTCTTCTGGGGCTAGATCAACATACAGAATACCTTGATTGGTTTGACCAAAAGCTATAGTTAGAACAAATTCATGGAAGGGTTTTGTGGAGCCCTACATGCCCTCTTGAGCTCTTTTCTGTCTTTTAGATTCTGTGATATTCTTTTTCTGACCATGAAAGAAATACATATTATTTAGTGAGTATGCACTGAAAACATGCCCAAGAGGCAGAGGGTTGGAGAGATGTTAACAATAGAGAATACAGTTGTTGTTTGTCTGTTTGTTTGTTTTACTGACATGAAAAAGTGTTAGTAACTTGATGGAGAGGATCTATGATTGCCTCATTAAAAATAAATAGATAAATTATTCTGGTAAATTTAAATCCCCTTTTGCTTTGGCTTTGGAAACTTAAAACTTGTTCCTAGGTAGATTTAAAGGAAACCTCCAACAGTAACTTAAAAGAGATTCTAATCACTACATCTAATTACAAAGAAGAGAAAAATCACTATTAAAAAAAAGCTTAAAGTGCTATTGAATTCAGTGGGAGGTGTGTGTGAGCATCTTGGAAAGGAATCTAGCCACTTGGTCTTAAGTATAATGAAAGAGAATAATTAACAGTAAGACTAGAAGCCATTGCTATCTTGACAGTCTGCAGAGGCAGAATTGAAGACATTTACTTCATCACTGAGAAATGAAAGAAACTGGGGCACTGGTAACAAACAGTTCTTCAAAACAAAAAAATTAAAGCAATTGTATTAAATTAAATTTTAAAAAAAGAACCTATAACACCCTTTATGTCAAGATCTGTTCCAACAGTGGTGAAGCTTTCTGATTTTCAGATTTTTCATAGAATGATGTCGATTCTTTCAGACTTATTCAGCCTCATCAAACTGGGTCTCCCACTGGGAAATATCATTAAGATGGCAGCTCCCCCAATCCTCCACCTGAGAAATGGTAGTTGAATTCTCAGATTTTTATTCCCCACTGCACTCCCTCATATCCCACTGATTTCAAAGAGAACTATACATAAAGAAAGGGAATGTAAGGATGTGGAAAAGAATAAGCTTCAGTTACTCTTTTCCTAAAAGCTGGCTGGAGAAGTCCTTTTGAAAGACAACACATTAAATTCCAACACTATGCAAACAGGGTCATCCTTTTTCTATATAACTCTATCAGGCTAAGTCTATGTGGACTAAGAAAATAAACTTTTTTTATGAACAAAGTAATAACAAATTTATTTGAGTTTAAAAAAATACCAGAAACATAATGGCACAGTGAATAGATGATAATCCCAGGAATTAATCAACAAGTCAACAAGCATTTATTAAGTACCTATTATGTTCCATACACTGTGCTGAGTCAAAAAAAAAGCTAGTTTGAAATATTTCCTTAGCCATACTAGCTATATGACCTTAGCAAAACCATTTACATACTGATAGTCCTAAACAGGTGCTTAAGACTTTAAATTATGGAGGAAGTACAGATTTATAATGTGGTAATTCCCTACATTGTTGAAATTAAAGGGTCAGGTCCCAAACTAACCAACAAAATAGCTGTGTGACCCTTTCATTGGCTTGTTGTGATGGAATAATAGTTTTCTGTCTGTTTTTGGTAAATAAAATTATAGCAGAAAGCAGATCAAAGGTACATGTAAAATATGACAAAATTAAATTCTATAGGTCTAATAATGCTAGATAAATAGCCTATAAAATCTAGCTACTTAGACAAATGTTCCTTGCTCTATACAATATGTTCCTAAACAGTTTTGCATTGATGGATTTTTTGCGGGGAAAGGGGATAAAGAGGACCCCAAGGTAAGGAAATTATTAGTATACTTTATCCATGAAGGCATAACTGAGCCTCTACAGCTGAAAGCTATTTCTACTCAAATGTCTCAAAGTATTTTATCAAGACCTTTTCTTTGCACTTATCACATTCACCTTGTATAATACCTGTTTATGTGTGTAACTGCACAGCATAGTGAATGGGGAACTGGATTTGATCTGGGTTCAAATCTTGGTGCAAAAACTTGCTAGATGTGTGACCCTGGGCATATTATTTGACCTATCTGTACCTCAGTCTCCTCAACTTTATAATGAGTGCTTTGAAATCTATGACTTCTAAGGGACCTTCCAAACCTATTAATCCAAGATCTTCTACTCCTAGTTAGATTGTAAACTCCTTAAGAGGAAAGGCTTTGGCATTTGTCATCTTTGTTTCCAATCCCTTGCATAGTTATACACCCTCCCATTCCCACACACACACTTTGGAATCCAAAATGTGTGTGGTGTGGATGTGGGGAAGTGGGGGTGCTTAATCACAAAAAAAGAATAATATTGAGGTTTTTATGTTCAGTTAAGAAGATCTAGCTTTGAATTATATTAAACAAACCACTGGAAAAAATAAATGGGAAATGAGTAACAGATATGACATCAACACTCACTATAATGTTGTCCAGAAGTTAAACGATTATAAATTAATTGCTACAATGAGAAAGCTAAAAGAGCCCAGAAAGTGCCTTAGTCAGGAAATATTTGACTTATTTGCCAAGCGGAGAGAAGTGGCTTCCAAAGGCAATACCAGATTAGTATATAACCTCATTTATAAGATCTTTCAAAGAAAGATGATTAATAGACAATTATGAGCAATATCATCTCATAAAACAGGGATAAGCAGTGAAGGATAAAAACAGTCTGAGGGAAGCTTGGCAAAATATCCAACTAAGCAAAATCATCCCAAGGGCATTCAGAAATGAAAATAGAAAAAAGACTATAAACAGAGGGAAATGGAAAAGATTTGCAAAAATTATTACAATAAACTGTTTTCTCCATAAAGGATAGTGGAATTATTACACTTAGACTCTAATATCACATCTCATGAGATGCTTTCAGATGAAGTAGAATTACCACGAAAAAGAACAAAGATAGGGAAAGAAGCCTGGATGGATCTAGTGAACATGTGTGTGCATGTGTGTATAAATATATATATATATATATATGTGCATTTATTATTTTATTAATAATAAGCATTTATTATACTTTAAACACTTTTAAGGTTTGAAAAATGTTTTATAAATATTATCTCATGTGAACTTCACAGAAACCCTGGGAGACAAGTGTTATTATTATCCCCATTTTACAGTTAAAGAAACTGGAGCAGGCAGAGGGTAAGTGACTTGCCTAGGGTTATACAGCTACTAAGTCTCTAAGACCATATTTGAACTCAGTTTTTATTGACTATAGACCCAACACTCCCAGAACATTTCTTGGCATACTTTCTTTCCTCTTTAGCCAATATATTTCTTGTGTTTATATATCTATAACTATGTGTGTATATGTATATAGACATTTATAAGTCTGTACATAAAAGCATGAATATGTATACATGTGTCTATCTCTAGAGATATCCATGTAGATTGATAGAAAGATTGATATAGATACAAATATAGATCAATGGATTTATATTGATATAGATACAAATAGATATTGATAAAGAAAGAGATATATAAAATGGACATAATAAGAGTATATACCTTGTAGGGTTGTTATGAAGATCATAAAAGATATTTATGAAGGACCTATTACAATGCCTGGTACATAGTAGGCACTAAATAATGTCCCTCCTACCCCATATATGTATGCAATGCAAGCTACAAATGTGTTGAATAAAATACATTAGCACTTAGTTGGTCTATATTTGGACAGGTCGCTGGTGTTCTAATATTTTCTTTTTTTTCTCATTTTTTCATACTAAATACATTATATTCTCTGTCAGTATAGATGGGAGCACCTGAAAGTAATGTGGCAAAATTCTTTGCTAAAAATTCATGAGCCACCATGATGCTTTTGAGTGAATAATTAGGTATCATTAAAACCTGCCACTTTCTACTTTTTAGGTAAACAAGATTTCAGTGATTTCCATTGACATAGCTAGACTTCCGTCTATTATCTTATCGGAAAGCAAACTTTCTGCTTTGCTTTTGATCCATCTTGTGATTTGTTGTAGTTGACTATTTTCAACTATATGCCACCTTTAAAATTTCTCTTTTGGTATAATTGGTCTATTAGTTGGATTTCACTTGTCAAAGTTAAAAAAAAAGACTTTTTGAGATTGTATTCTAAATAAATTTGTCTACCATTCACAATCATTCTTGACATGGACATTATTTTTTGTCATCTATTTTATTATTAGTTTGTTTTCTTAGAGTTTATATAAAGTACAGATTTTTCAATAACTTTAGATTCTTTAGTTTTTCCCTTTTCGAATTTAAGTAATTGATTTAGTGTCTCATTTCACCCAATCTTTTCTTAGGAATTAAGTGATTTCTCATAATTGCCTTATTCATCTGTAAGATGGAGCTGAGGTTACCATCAACAAAAAGTTGTATCCTTAAGTTTAATCCCCTTTAAATGTTTGTTTTCAATTTTGTTATGATATCATTATAATGTGAAATATATCTTAAATTTATTTCTTGATTAGTTGTGATTTGCCAACTTCCATAATCAACACCATTTGTACAAAAGTCTTCCCACTATGTTGAATAACATTATTTCTGATTTGCTAAACAGTGAAGTGGTGGAATAGATAGATTGTTGGACCTGAAGACAGGAAGACCTGAATTCAAATCTGTCCAATTACATTCGTTTTTTACCCTGGGCAAGTCATTCAGCATCTGTTTGCCTCTGTTTCCTACTCTGTAGAATGAGGATAATAATATTACCTGCCTACCAGAGTTGTCATGAGAATCAAGTGAAATAATAATTGTTAAGTGGTTAGCACAGTGCCTGACTGGCTCATAGTAAGATTTATATTATACTAAATTAACTATTCTTATTGGTCCTTTATATCTTGCCTTCTTATGGTATCAGAAAAGGAAAGATTGCTATTTGTTCAAGTGTCCTCGATGTCAAGCTAAGCATCATTAAAGTCCTAAGTAGGAATAGCTTGCAGTCCTATGGTCCCCTCCTTTCTATTATTGAATAGATCCACAGAAGTAGTCATTTCACACTGGCTGGAATGCTAACCCAATCAGTAGTGTTACCAAAGCCCAATTGACTGACCTTCACTATCCTTGTCAGCCCTTCATAGTTGTCATTGTAGTCTCAGGGCATAAAAAGTGTCCACTGAACATTATCCTGGCTAGGATTCCCATACTTTGTTGTTGCCTCCTACACCATGGCTGATGAGTTGGACTTTGATGAGATCATCATCATCATCATCATCATCATCATCATCATCATCATCATCATCACTGTCGACTCTTCTTAGAAGCAGAATAGCAGAACTTTAGATCTGGAAAGGACCCAAAAAATCATCTAGTTCAACCTCCCAAATTTATAGATTAAAGAAACTGAGACAAGACCTTATGGCTTGTCCACAGTCATATATCAATTATCAACAGAGATAGGACTAGACTCCTGAATCCCATTCCACTAAATGTATAAGGTTAAAAAAATAAGAAAGTAATAGCATTAAGTCAAAGTACCTAAATTATTTTTATCTTTAAATATCTCTGAATCTTCTAAACTGAGCATATTGAATAACAGATCCTTCACTGTTACAGTAGCCTTTATTTACAATTTGTATGATGTCTTTATTTATAAAATATTTCTATAAAATGAATAATTTCATTATTGATCAGATATTTATGAACCATTTTCAACTAGATAATAACAAATATTTGTTGACTATTTCCAATGCAGGTACTAGAATAAAACTTGAAAGCTATATAGAAATGTGGCCATTTATAGTAGGTACCAAAACATAGTTTCTATTAATGCTATGTATTGGTTTTAGAAACCTAATTCAAGTCTCAATTCCTTTAAAATGTGTTAACCATTTAACCCTACACAAATCATTTAACATTTCTAAGCCTCAGTTTCTTCATCTACAAAATAGGGAGAATAGTACTTACACTGCTTACCTCACTACATTTTTTCCAATGAGAGAGCTTTGCAAACCTTAAAGGACTATATGTTAATTATTATGTAATCATATTTATTATAATTTAGATTTTTTAAAGTAGAAAATGAAATTAGTAGAATCAGTCTATGTAGATACACACACAAATATAGATTCATAAACACAAGAAAATATATTGACTGAAGAGGAAAGAGGTCAGGCCAAGAAGAGCCATGACATGCTGGGTCTGTAGTCAGGAAGACCTGAGTTCAAATGTGGTTTAGTTAGTAGCTATGGGACCCTTCTCTGCTAATTACTTTGATGACCTTGGGCATCCACTCTTCTGAATGTCATTCATATCAATTGCAAAGTGAGAAGGTTGGACAAAATAACCTCTAAAGTCCTTTTCAACACTTATTTTGAATTAATCTTTGCCAATCAATTGTCCAAAACTATATATATATACAGAGAGAGAGACAGACAGACAGACAGACACACATATATACATACAGATAGATAGATAGATAGATATAGATATAGATATATAGTTTATCAGGGATGAATTTTTAATGTAATATATAGTTCCTTCATCACCTCCATCCTTCTTGTCCCCCCCAAAAAATAAAGATAAAAATAATATCTATTATACATAACAATTAGAAAAAAACTATACAAGTACTGACAGGGAGACTTGGAGAAATAGCAGTTCATGTGAAATTACTAGGGTTCTTAGTAAAATGTAAGCCAACAATGGGACATGACTACTGGAAACACTAATGATTTTTTTAAAGCAGATAATGATTTCATTTGTGTACAGAGCTCCTGGGGACAAACTCCCTCAACTGAAATCAACACATTCTCTGAACCTTAGAGTTTTAGAGAGGGGCAGCATGGTATAGTGGATAGAGAACTGGCTCCAGTTAAGAAGACAGGTTTAAGTCTGACCTCTGATGTATACTGTCTGGTTCTGGGCAAAGTATTTGGACAAATCAATTCCCCTAGGAAATTTTAAAGCAGTGCAATCTTAAGCTGCATTAATAGGAACCTGATGTCCAAATCAAGGGAGATAATTATCACATTGTAGACTGTACTAGGTAGATTACCTCTAGAATATTGAATTTATAGCCCCATTTCAAGATGAACATCAACAAATTACTGTACTTTCAGAGCCGGCTAGGATGATAGAGTTCTTACATGAGAGATGGTAGAAGGAACTTGAGTTATTTTAGCTCAGAGAAGAATAGACTTGCTGGAGACATGGCAGCTATCTTCAAATGCTTGAAGGTTGTCATGTGGAAGGAACAGAATTGTGCTATATTATCTCCACAGGGCAGATTTAAGAAAAATGGTTATTTGTTTTCTAATGAGAGGCATACTTCAGCTTAACATAAACAAGAATTGTCTAACAATTAGAATTGTCCAAAAGTAGAATGAGTGTCCCTGTGAGCAAGGCTAATATCTCTTCCCTTATGGTTTTAAGGGACCCAGAAGAGCTAGGAGAGTGAGAGGGAGACTCTCTAAAGTAATAACTTAGGAACTCCTATCAGTGTTCACCCTCTAATTATAAGTAGATAACATTTATTCATCCAGACTTAATTAGATTTTAGAAAGGGGCATTTACAATTGCTATATAGTTGACCCCTAAAAATCTGTGACATACTCTTCCACCAATACATATAGAGTTGAATGGAGAGTGGCACCTTATGACAAAAGGTCAATCACAGTTCCTAGTTTCTGGAAGTTCTTTTTTTCCTCGTTGTAGGGCATTCCTCAAGTGTCCATTAAACATGAAGTTTTGTTTTTGTTTTTGTTTTTTGCTGAGGTTCTTATAGTCTTTAAGTTTCCATTCTTATCCCATCCAATCTGTACTTGTTTCACATTGCAACCATTTGGAGTCACTTTAGGACTATGATGCCAATGGGAACTCCAGAATCTTCTGACCTGAAATTTATTTGCTCCTCTTTTGGTCAAGGGGAATAGGGAAGTAGGTGGAAGGTTGCTCATCTCCTCCTCTTATTCCCCAACAATTCTTTCTTAAGACTTGACTGGAAGGTTTCCACTTTAGCTTCCAGATGCTCAAATCTCTGATGTCCAGCTAACTTGTTGATTTTATATAATCCCTTTAGAACAGGACCAAGTCCCTCAACCAGTCCAAACAGACTTTCCAGGTGACATAGTTTCACTTAATTTAATGACTTTCAAGAATTCCTAAATTGAACTGGGACTTTTTCACTTGTTCTAAATCCCATGATTGCTAGATTGATTCAATAGGTCATGTTCACACCTCTGATTGATCTCACCTGACAAATATATGAAGGCACAGTATTTTGTCACTTTAAGCAGGTTAAGGATGATTGATTGATTCAACTGGATCCCACCCTTATCTTTTCCCCCCAAGTTTTAATATATTTAAATATTTAGTAATTTCCTCAGAAAATGAGCGGTTTGTATGTTTGGAAAAGTGCACAATCCCAAATCCTGTACAGTCTTGGGAAAATAATTGCATAGCACAGTTCATAACCAAATTCAGTAATGACCATTCATCCAAACTTCCAAATCCACAGTAAAACAAATGAACAAATCATTGTCATTTGGTAAAGTATGAATAAGGTAATACTTATCTTGGTGTTTGTAAAAAACCTTTTTCACCCCCAAAATAATAAAGATCAGCAAAGGAAGAGGAAAAATCAGGTTCCATGAAGATTTCCTTGAGCAAATAAGGTTCTTTCCACAGGGTTAAGGACTTGAGATTGACTTAGATGTCACCCTCTCATTCTTCAGATGACAAGGCAAAGCAACTTGGTTTCATGCTTATGTAGAAGAACACTAGTCCACAGGATCCAGTGGAAGACTGGAGTCTTTGCCCTCTACCTTTCCCACAGACGGACCTCTCAACTCTGGGCTTAATCAAATATTAAATGTTTATTTTTGTTGTCCAGTCATTCAGCCCTGTCAGACTACATGAGGTTTTCTTGGCAAAGACATTGAAGTGGTTTGCCATTTCCTTCTCCAGTGGCTAAATGTTCCCCGGCTCTCCCCACCCCCCAGAGGCACTAACTTGAGGAGAGACTGGACTATTCACCATCTTCTTTTTACCAGTAAAAAGAGTCTTGTGTTCTGGACTCCCTCCTTCCCCCCCATACCCCTTTCTTACTGCATTTAATAATTGACTTACTTAAAAAATGAAAAGAAAATCAAGCTTCTTATACCCAAAGAAAAGCCTAGTCCCTACAAAGATCCCAGAGCATGTGGCATGTTCTCTTCACATAGATTAGGGACCTAAGATTAAATGGAAGTCACCTTCTTACCCTTTAGGTGAATTACAAAACTGCTCCGAATTAAATCTCTTTTATTATTCTGTCAGTGTCACTCAACTAAGGTCCAGACAAAATTTCTGAGTGTCCCTTTCTGCACAGAGCACATTAGAATTCCTCTAGAGGTCTCTGTACCACAGACACCACCTTGGAGTTCCAAGGAAATTTTCTTATGGTCTCTATACCAAAGGACAACTCAAATTTCTCCCAATGAATGCTTGCTACTACAAAAGGCAACCCAAATTGAATTTCCAAGTAGCACCTTACTAGGATAAGTAAGATTGACTGAAAGAAAATATATTCAGAAAAGCCTTCAAATAGATGTGAGAGTCCGGTTAATGATTCAGGGTTTCTGGCCCATCAGTAATCCTTATCCTGAACCTTATCCTATAGTCCATAAAGATCTCAGAGAAGCTCTCTGGAGTCATGTCACACATAAGTATTCTTGGTCTGATTAAAAGTTAAGAAAAATAATGAGCATTTCTGATGTAGGCACTAATATTTTAGTGATGCAAAAATCTATAATGCAACATTCATGAGAGTACAGTAATGTAACAGATATTAGTACTTAATCACTCCTGGGTATTTAAAAGGCAGTTGCTACTTATTCCCTCAGAATTCTATGGGTATCCTGGGAGTTTAAGGGTATTCCTAATACTGCTGTTCAGGAGTTCCCATTGGTGTATGCTCCCATTAATTATTAGGTGATACCAATTAACCAGCCAGTGCTGAATAGGTTTTAGTTATTATTTTCACTAATGGGGTAGAATAAGAACAGGTGGTATAAAATAATCCTTTCAAAAGTCTGAGACACAATCTTTCATAAGTATGCATGGTCCAGGAGGAAGTGGGCTCAAGCTTAATGCAAACAAGGCAAAAGAGAATAGCTTAAAACTTCCAGATGTCTTTTCACTAGTCATTGATAAATTGTCTGGAGACATGACCTAACTTTGTGCTGGGCTCTTTGTAAAGTTATCTTTCCTCACTGTATCTACTTTTACCTTGGTTTATGATGCAAACACTTCCACCAATCACTGCTTTTCCTGGGTTGCTGATAGGATAACAGTGAAAAGTCCAAATCCTTCAACAATGAAGTTTACAAGGGTATCTTCCAATGGAAGAGCTCGGGGAGGGGGGGGAGGGGGAGGGAGGAACAGGGAAGGAATAGATAGAAGCTTTATCCTCTTCTCCCCAAGTAATTCTCTCTTAGAAGATTGGCTGGAAGTGCTCTCTCCCCAATGCTGCAAGACATTCAAATATCACGGTTACAAAATGGGTTGCTATTTTATACAAAACTCACACGGTGTGATTGCTAATAGACAGTTTAACTAATAGATATTAATTTTAACTTTTTTGGTTGGTGGTTCATTCAATAGTGGTGTTCACACTTGGTGAAAGTATGAGTTAGGGTTACTTTTAAATGGAGTGAGGTGATTAATTCAAGCAACCTCAAACTTTATAGAAGGACAATAATAGAACTGGAAGAGATTTTAGTGGTCATTTAATCCAGCTCCCACATTTTGCAGATGAGAAACCTGAGTCCAAGGAGAAAATAAGTGACTTGTCCAAAGTCACAAAAGTAGGAAGTGGCAGATCCCAGATTCCTAATCAGATCTGTGAGTCCAAAACTTTCAAACTCTTTTCAATGTACCACATTGTTTCACTAAGAAAGCTCAATTAGATGGCTGCTAAGGTTACTACCAACTCTACAATACTTGTTCCTTAATTCCATTATTTTGATATTCAGGAATTATAACTATAATTACTTATTGCAGCATAATTCCCTTGTAGGCTATTTCAGATGAAGTATATATACATTTGTCTGTAACTCATCTGAAACATTGATGAACATTTGCTTTCTTGAGATATGGGTTATATTATTCCAACACAATAATCATAATGACAGATTACTCACTAAATTTCATTTCATTGAAATACTCTGTATATACCAAGCAGAAAGATAACATTAAGTAAATCTCAAGTCAAAATTTCACATTAAATACCTAGGTTAATTAAAATAAAAATTTTGATCAAATTTTTACATTAAATACGTAGGCTAAATAAAATCTCTAGTAAATACAGTACTTAAAAACAGAAAGCACTATTTTAATGTCTATCTACTAATTTAAAAAGACAATCCAAATAATAATATTCTAATGCACTATGCCATAAGAAGCAAAACTACAGTAATAGGAAACAGTTTAGAGCATTTCTGTGTGACAAGCTCCTTAACATGCTTTAATCTTGAGAAAATGTACAGCAAGACACAAATTATTTGCTGAAAGAGAGATACTGTAGAGTTTGGGGAATGGCTGCTAAGTGACAAATGGGCATTTTCAAATAGATGGCAATGTATCCAGAAAGTGCAATCATGTCATAATTACCTTGTAAAAATATGTATAGCGGTAATAATGAATACAATGATTATAATTAATAATAGGGCTGATGAATAAATAAAAACAGAGCTGGATAAACTAATAGGCAAAAAACATAAACCATGTATCTATATACATGCAATATATAAATAATCAGAATCATATTATAAATACAATCCCTTCTCATAATCTTTGATTCTTGTTTATTTTGGGTAGTATTTACATTTGTGGCCATATCACCTCCTTCATCCAGTAATGTAACACTTAGCAATTACACAAGTTTTAATACACTTGGCACTCAGCTTAAATAATGATGAACCACCCCCAAATCACCAAACTCCATTTAACACTTCCAAATAAGCAATAAGTGGTTTGGCAACATGCTGTAGTTTTTTCCCCTTTAATAATGTGGTCAACAAAATGCTATTAGTGCAATTTACAGTCATTGAGTCAGTGTGAACGATTAGAAATTAGGTTAAAGGTATTTTAAAAATATTGTTTCTCCTTCACCCCAACCAAAGAAGGAAGTGAGAGCCTTAATTGAAATAGTTATTTATGTACAATATTAGTGCTTTTATGGGTAAGCTTTTGTCAGCATTTCTGCTCAACACCCTTGTTGTCGGGGTAAAGAACTCTATTCCCAAAAAATAAACTTGAGACATATAGAGTAAGTTTTTTAAAGGTCATTAGATTTTGTTTGCATTCAAAGACATCTTGTCAGAGATATCTCAATTTAGAATTTTTTTAAATTGCTACAAAATTCTAATTAGATAAATGCAAATTAAAATAGTTCTGAGGTTTCATTTGAAACCCATCAAATTGAGAAAGAAATTGTCAATTGATAGGAATACTGATTATCAGAAGGGTTATGGGTTATTAATACAATTCTGATAGAAATGTGATTTTATCCAACTGTTCTGAAAAACAATTTTGAATTCTCTAAGTAAAATTGCTAAATTTTTCATAAAATTCAGAGGTCAAATGGAAAGAACTATCTTATGTATTGTAAAATATCTGTAGCAACAATTTTTGTGGTGGTAAAAATCTGAAAACAAAATGAATGACCATCAATGGGGAGAGTATCTGAAGAAATTATAGTATTTGAATATAGACTAATATTACCATAAGAAAAGACAGATATAAGGGAATTAGGGAAATAAGAGATTTGGATGAACTGATACAGAGTGATTAAAGCAGAACCAGAAAATCACCAATATACAATTATTAAAATAACAAACAAAACTAAAGTATAGCAAAACTATTAAAACAATGGCTAATCTTGATCCCAAACAACAGCAGAGTGTATGATGAAATATGCTTCCATTCTCTAGGTATCAAGGTAGTGAATTAATGTGAATGTTTCATCTGCAATTAGAAATGGTTACATGTTGATATCCAGCTAGTCTCCTTTCCCCTTACTCTCAGCTAAGGATCTTACTTCTTTATTAAAAGAGTAAGGTCTATTTGACTTGAACACTCTCTAATTTCCTTCTCATCTCAAAACTTTTGACATCATTTCCCACACTTTTTAAAATTACAATCTCTGACAAAGAGGTGGTCCTTCTTCTTACAAAGTCCAGTCCTCCTTCATATGCTCTTCATCCCATCCTCTATTTGCCTTGGTTTCCCATACTGTAAAATGAGTTAATCTCACCATCTTGTAAATTGCTTCAGCTTTGATACCCCCAAACTCCTCAGCATCCTCAATTCCCTCTCTTTTCTGATTGGAGGGTTAGAGGGTGGAAAAATGAAGTCCTCCCAAGGGTTCCCTTTGTATAGGGCTCAGTCTTTTCTAGATAACTTCATTTACCATTCATCTATTTCTCCACTTGGTTTCAATTATGTGAACATTCTACCCCTGAGCTGCATTCCCTCTGTCCACCCTTTTTAGCTTTCTTTTATGTTTTGTCTTTCCCCACTAAATTATAAGCTCCTTGAGGGCAAGTACTCCCTTTCTTTTTCTGCTTTGTGTCCCCAGCACTTAGCCCAGTGCCTGGCACCAACTATACATTTAAAAATGTTTATTGATTATAATAGCACCTATATTTCAGAATTATTGTGAAGATCAAGTGAAGTAATATTTACAAAGTGCTTAACACAGTGCCTGATACATAATAGGCATCATACAAATTATTATTGTTTTTTCAGCCAAACTCCTTGAAAAATATCAACACTCACTGCTTCCACTTCCTCTCCCCCTGCTCACTCCTTAGTACTTTGCAATCTAGCTTCTGACCTTAGCAGTCAACTGAAATTGTTTCTCCAATGTTATCAAAGTTTTAATTGCCTGTATGGGGTTATTTTCTCAGTCCTAATCCTTCTCAACCTTCTGCTGCATTTGACATTGTCTGTCCCAATAGAATGTAAGCTCCTTGAGGACAGAATTTTTTTCTTTTTTTTTTTTCTTTGTATTGTCAGCACTTCCCACAATGTTTGGTACACAGTAGTCAAAAATGCTTTCTTAATTGATTCAGGGTCATATTTTGAAATGACTGTGGAAAAAAGAGGGATTGACAAAACTGTGATTTTTAAAGAGGGCATTTTAAAAACAAGAATTTAGCTTTGTTTATTAGCAATTTGAGTTTAAAACTCTCATTAAGGGTTTGCCCAGTCAGATTGTTTCTACATGATGAAATGTAACTGGGAGTCTATAAAGTGAGTCTAATGTAGCCAACACTCTTGCATTTTACATTTGTCCAGTATACCCTTTCCTTTCTATGCCAGCTTGCTCTATAAGCCCATAATAAAATTGAGTTAGGAGAAAACATATGGTGAAATTGGCAAATCTGCCTCACTTGTCCAAATGGTTTAAGGCAGCAATTTCACGACAGTAGCAAAATAGCTTTATCTAGGGTCACATACAAAGAAATTCTTAAATTCTTTCCCAGGTGGTTGCAGATATTCTCAGGTGAATTAGTAGGAGAGGGGAGAGATTGAAAGAACCTCTATTTAAGCATAGGGAATGAATGTGAAATGACTTGGGGCACTGAGAACTAGTCTCATCCATGGTGGGTGGTCCTTTTCCTGTACTACATGGTACTAGGCATCCCCTATCTTATACCTCTGTATGTACAAAGCAGAATTTTTGTTCTGGAAGCCCAAACTCCTAGATTCTTAGTCCCCCAAAATAAGTGATATCAGCTTTCAATTCTGGTCATGCAAAGGCTTTGGTTCCAAGTCAAAAGTGATTCTTCCTGTAATTTATATGTGAGCAATCAATGAATGAAATGGAAGTCTCCCTTTCTCTTGCTGCAACTGAACTGATTCCCACAGTGAATCTCTCTCTAAAAACTTGCTGGACCAGATTAATTCTACTTCAGGGAAGGCAATGTCCAGGACCCAGTGAACTTTCCCTGACAGAGAACATTGGTTCACAGAAACATGGCCTGGAGGTAGGATGGTGATAAGATGTGGAACTAAGGTGATACAATGCAAAATTAAAGTTAAAAATGGAAACACTATTTTTTCTAACATAGCCTACTGAGGGAATAACAAACATTGCTAAGACTCTAAATATTTAGCTGATAGGAGTAAAGAGTTATGGAAGGGGAGAGGAAAAAAAAAAGAGGAAAGGAAGTTAGCACTTTCTTTGAGCATTTACAACACAGCTAATTTTATGAGGACTATTTATTACCCTGTAGATTCAAGACCCAAAGTACTCAATTCAGATGAATATATTTAATTAAATGTTTTGCATATTGAAAAGATTAATTTAAAAATTTCTAAATATTTTGTTTGCTTTTCTTTTTTTGCAACTTATATGTGTATGATATTTTTCCTCCCCCTCACTCCCAAGTCCTTGTACTGTAGATTGTAAGTCTTTCAAGACAAAGATTATAGTTTTTTCAGTATAATGCTACCATTTTTATTATTTTAGTGAAACACAATTTGGAGTGGCACCTATATACATGACAGCAAAGAGTTTTTTTGAAAAAAGATAAATCTACCTACTGAGTATACCGTGATCAATGGCTACTTCCCTGCCAATGTATAAAGTTAAGTGTTGCTACATTTCTACCATCATGATACCACATATGGCATTGAAGTTGGAGGCAGAAGACCTGGACTTGAATCTTATCTGATGCTTAGTATTTGTACAAGTAATTTCAATTTTCATCGGCTGGATTTCCTCAACTGTAAAATGAGGAATCTAGCTTGGGTGATTTCAAATCAACAATTATATATCAAATGCCTACTATGTGCCAGGAAGTATGCTCAGTATGAGAGATACAAGGAAAGACCCTGTCCTCAAAAAGCTTGTAATCTAATGGAAGAGATGACATGCAAAAAGCTATGTATAAAAAGGGCACATATAAGATCAATTGGAAATAATCACATTGGGGAGGCACAACTAGCATTAAATGAAACCAGGAATTCTGGGAATGGAGACAAGCCCGTGAAAATGTACAAAGTTGGAAGATGAAGTGTCTTGTAAAAGGAAGTCAGTGTCATCAGAACTTAGAGTTTGTGGAGGAAGGTAAGTTATGGACTGGA
Source organism: Petaurus breviceps papuanus (assembly GCF_028583685.1). Lineage (NCBI taxonomy): Eukaryota > Metazoa > Chordata > Mammalia > Diprotodontia > Petauridae > Petaurus > Petaurus breviceps. The sequence goes on along the minus strand of NW_027187419.1, from coordinate 90,719,881 downwards.
AGGGTAGGAAGGTTACGAGTATACAAAAGTATCCCAAAAGTCTTAGGCCAGTTTTAAGTTTTAATAATTTAAAATTACACTATTTTTTTTACCTTGATCCTGAAGGTAAAGATGATCCAGAGGAATTTATTGAAGTTGGGGGTGGGGGTGGAAGTAGGGATAATCAGACTTCTACTTTGGAAAGATCACTTCAATAGTTAAGTGGAGATTGGACTGGAGTATGGAGAGAGAAGGCAGGGAGACAAAGCAGAAGGTGAATGTGACAGTCCAAAGGTGAGGTCGTGAGTAACTGGGAGGTCATAGTGTCAGAGGAGGGTAAAGGGCATAAAGGAGAGGTAGTGAATTTAGAATTGATAGGACTTGGCAAAAGATTGGATGTGGGGTGGGGGAAGAGGAGGTAATAAAAGAGTGGACAATCATGGGTGTTACATAGACTGAGAATTGGGATGAATAAGAGGATGGGGGTGCCCCAATATTAAAAAAGAAATTAGGAAAAGGAAAATATTTTTGGAGAAAGATAATGAATTCAGTTTTGGACGTACTGAGTTTAAGATCTACTGGATATAAAGTTTGAAATATCCAATATGCAAGTGGAAAATGAGAGACTGGAGCCTAGGAGAGAGGTTGGGGTGGGATAAATATATCCGAAGAATGAAATAAACAAAAAGAGGTACAATACCAACAACACTATCAAAACAAAAAACTTTGAAGGTTGCAATCTGATCAATACGATGACTCTCTGATTCCAAAGAAGGATGATGAAGCAAGCTATCCACCTTCTGATAGATCAGTGATATATTTAGGTTGCAGAATAAGACAAAGATATTTTTGTATACAGCCAATGAGAGAATATCTTTTGCTCAGCTATGCATATTCATGACCAGGAAACTTTCTCTTTTTCTCTTTTTTTTCCAATGAAATGTCTGGAAGGAACAAAGGATAAACTCCTGTTGATTAAAAAAAAATGTTAAACAAATAAAACAGAGGGAGAGAGAGAGACAGACAGACAGAGAGACAGAGACAGACAGGGACAGACAGAGAGAGAGACAGATGGACAGAGAGAGAGAGAGAGAGAGAGAAAGAGAGAGAGAGAGAAGGAAAAGAAAGAGAGAGAAAGAGAAAGAGAGAGAGACAGAGACAGAGAGAGAGACAGAGAGAGAGAGAGAGAGACAGTGAGAGAAACAGAGAGACAGAGAGAGAAACAGAGACAGAGACAGAGACATGGAGATGTTTATTGAATCCATGGAAACGGATGAGATCACCAAATGAAAATAGAGGTGGAAGAGAAGAGAGTCTTGAGGGACATTCGGTTAGTTAGCACAGACTAGATGAAGAACCAGCCACAGATGCTGAGAAGGAGCAGTCAGACAGGTTGGAAAGGAACCAGAAGAGAAAAGTGTCATGAAAACCTCAAGAGAAGAGAGTATCAAGAAGAGTGTGATCGACAATGTCAGAGGCTGAAGAGAGGTCAAGAAGGATGAGGATTAAGAATAGGCTATTAGATCTGGCAATTAAGAGATCAGTGGTGACTTTGGAGAGAGTTGTTTCAGTTGAATGATAAGGTCAGAAGCCAAGATGCTGAGAGTTAAGAGAGGGAGAGAAAAGAGAGTGGAGGCAGTGATGGCACAGATTACAGAATGTTAGCCAGAGTGGATGATTGAATCAGTTGAGGGTTTTTAAAGCTGGAGGAGACATGGGTTTGTTTGCAGGCAGCTGGAAAGGAGTCAATAGACAGAATATGAGTAAGAGAGTAGGGATGTAGAGAAGATGTTCTGATCCTCACTTCCTTTTCCAAAGATGGGTTTGTCACAGCTGCCAACCAGTTCCAGTCCAAAGAGGGTAGGGGGAGGAAGGCCTGGCATGGGTCAGTGGATCCTGGACAAACACATTTATATCTTATAATATGTTATTTCTCCACTTTTCAATATAAATGTTGTGGGTGTCTTTTTTTTTAATTGCTGTCAGTATTTCAGATCTGTGATATCATCCATATTGGAAATTCTTTATATGAAAACTCCCCTCATAAATGAAGGCATTGGCAGGGGAATAAGTATTCATTAAGCACTTTCCATATACCAGACACTTTGCAAATATCTCATTTGATCCTCACAACAACCCTGTGATGAAAACAGTTATTATACCCATTTTGTGGTTGGGGAAACTGAGGCAAAAGGAGGATAAGTGACTTGCTCAGGATCACACACAGCTAGCAAGTGTAATGTCTTCCTGGTTCTGGGCCTAGTTCTCTATCCACCATCAAGCCTAGCTCATCATCTAGCTGTATCATTGTAACCCATCTGTAATTTATAGTTGTAGAGAGTTGACTGGGAGCACTGAGGGGTAAAATAACTTACTTGCCCATGATCACCTGGCAAATATGTGTCAGAGGCAAGACTTGAGCACAAATCTTCCTGATTCCCAGGCTTCTCTACCTATTTGTCTCAGTGCCTATCTTGGGTGGTTTCATGACAAAATTGCACATCCCAAAATTTTCACCCTTCAAGCACATTGAGGTATTTTTATACAATATCTATGTTCAACCTTGATTAGTTTAGAAACTCAGAACAACCACATGTGGGTATTTTGTAAATTCAACTTATAATAGGCATCTAGTGTGTCTCTACTGAGAACCAAACTCCTTTGTAGAGTCTCTATTGTCATGTGTTGGTTGGAGTTGTTTTAAATGATCATATGACCATAAATTATTAACATCAGTTTCACAAGCCATACATACAAATCTTTCTCATTACATTTTAGTCACACCTCATTTTTCCCCTGTCAGCATAGGGCTTACTTTCTATATTTCAAAATTATAATTATAGAAATACATTTTGGGAGAAAACAATCATTGATTCTTTATAGTCCTCGTTAAATTGACTATTTTAGAACAACTAGTTTAAATAGTGTTTCTTTTCTGAAGTTTTACCAATGATTGAACCACAAGTTTATATGGGAAGATCCCCAATGTTAAGAAATGTATAAGTAGTGTTTGTTTCTCTGAGTAAGGAGATTTGATTTCCCAGAGGGCAGGTGGTGAGAGCTGTGAGGAAGTGAGGCAAGGCTTTGTGGGAATTATCCCAGGCTTAAAGAAATTTAGGAGGTTTGGAAGTTAAATAAGGTTCAAGTTGGTTCTTATTGTGGGTGTCTAAACTGTTTTGCCCTTACCTAGTGAAGTGCCATAAAGTCAGGTGTGTATAGACTGTGAAATGGTGTTTTCTTGTGCAGAAAGCCTTCACCAAATGGTGATCACTCTTATTTAAGTGCTCATGGCAGCAGCCCATTTTGCTGTGATTTTTATGTGCAACCTTTAGTCAATGATGAAAAAGAAAAACATAGCTATCCATTGTTATTTAAATCATACAGCAAGGGCTAATTGTCTTCCATTTCAGAGCAATAATGCTGATAAATGTCAAATCTTACATTGAGGCATTTCTTCATATGTTTTTTTAATCTGAGATAATATTTTATTAGGAAAATATTGAAACCAGCTACATTTGAAATAATGAGTTCTGATCATGATTTTGGAGAACTGGGTTTTTGATTTCTATTGATATAGAGAACTCTTAATGAGGGAACTTTCTCTGGGAAGACAGATGGGCACATCATCATCATCATCATCTATATCGCTTCCTATGTGCCTTACAAATATAATCTCATTTGATTGTGACAACAACCCTGGGAGGTAGGTGCTATTATTAATTTCATTTTACAGTTAAATAAACACATAAATAAATCAAACAGAGGTTAAGTGACTTGCCCAGGGTCACACAGCTAGTAAGAGTCTGAGTTGTGATTTGAACTCAAGTCTTCCAGATGCCAGGTCCAGTACTCTATCCATTGTGCCATCTAGCTACTTAGGTGCAATTTATAATTTTAAGGAGTGATCTGGCCATTGATTTTAAGTGCTTTTCCCAGAGATTCAACCAGTATATGAGTAAGAGGTCATACTTGAACATCTTCCTAAAATTATTTGTTAGGAACTCCCAGTGGCAACTCCCCAACACTGATGCAGGTTTTGGGCAACATAACACATCCCCCTTACATATAGTTTAAAAGATTGCTTTGGGGCCCCTGAAAAATTAAGTGACAGGGCGGACAGGTAGTACAGCAAGTAAGAGCACCGGCCCCAGTGTAGGGATGACCTGGGAGATCGAATATGGGCTCAGACACTTAGCATCCAACCAGAAATACCTGGCCATGTAACCTTGAGCAAGTTACTTAACCCCAATTGCTTAAAAAAAAATTAAGTGACATTCATGTAGTCTCCCAGTTACTCTATGTCAGTTATGAACTGAACTATAAAGCCTTCCACCTACAGACTAACCTTCTATCTACTAGACCATGATGTTTCTTGTGTATAATATATCTGAGATAACAAGACCTGTGATTTTTTTTAGTTATAGGGAACTCCCAGTGAAGAAATCTCTTTTTACTAATAATGCAGATCTGCAACTGTCCTACATAATATAGTCTTGAGAGTTGCCTATAAATACTGAGAGGTAAAGGAATTTGCTCAGGATCATATAACCAGTATGTGTCAGAGGTGGGCGATAAACTACAAATCCTCTGTTTAAGGAGGTGGTTCAGCTTGGACATCTCCTCATTTCTCACCTGGCTGCACTAATTTGGGATTTTGCTGGTTTAAAACTTTTCCACTCTGCTTTTCCTCTCCCAAAGTACCTTCTTTCCTTTCTCACCCTTTTCAGTTTCCTTTTGCCTGCTATCTCTCTCCATTCAATTGTAAGATCCTTGAGGACAGGGACTGCCTCTTTTTATTTTTTACATATATTTTCACTGTGCCTGGCCCATAGTACATGCTTGAGAAACATTTATTGACTGACTGAACTGAACTCTGGTCTTCCCAACACCCATACTTGTCTTCTTCTAATCATTATAAAATTCTAAATAATAAAATATTCTTAATAATCCAGAGCAATAAGCAATTTGTGTGTGTGTGTGTGTGTGTGTGTAGGCTAATTCATGACAACTTACACCAGATGGCAACATATTTTGAAATTTTCAAGTCAGAAAGCAAAAAATCAGTTTCCCTTGACCTTTTGGAGTGAAGAAGTTTTCCACAACAGCAATGGTGTCTAAGACTTTATATGGTTATTTAGAAAGTGTTACAAGTATGCTCTCAAAATTATTGCATACAGGGGCGGCCAGGTAGCACAGCGAGTAAGAGCACCAGCTCCAGTGTTGAGAAGACCTGGAGATCGAATCCTGGGCTCAGACACTTAGCACCCACCCAGAAACACCTGGCCGTGTAACCTTGAGGCAAGTTACTTTACCCCAATTGCTTAGGGGCGGCCAGGTGGCTCGGCGAGTAAGAGTACCAGCTCCAGTGTTGTGGACGACCTGGAGATCGAATCCCGGGCTCAGACACTCAGCACCCCACCCAGAAATAACGGGCCGTGTAACCTTGAGCAAGTTACTTAACCCCGATTGCTTAAAAAAAAAAAAATGAAAAAAAAAATTATTGCATACAGAGGTAAAAAGGCTCAAAATTCAAACCTAACTTGAGTGTGCAACAGAATTATTTCAGCTTACTACTCAGGATATTCTGCTTAAAGAGGTGTCCTGCAGCTTAGCAATGAGCAGGAAATGAGGAAAACACGTTTGATAGGCAGCACCAAAAAACAAAGACTTCTGGTATTCCCTTTCTTTTCACTGCAGGAAGATTCAATGCTATTAAGGGATGTCTGACAAGAATCATACCTAAAATAGAACTGAGTCTAAATGGGCAAAGCCCTGATATTCTTCAGCACGTTATTTCTCCTCTAAAGTGACATATAGTAAGAGAGAGCACGGCAGAGTGGATAGAGTCCTGGCTCCAAAAGCAGGAAGACTGATTCAAGACTCACCACTTACATACTAGCTGTATGATCCAGGGCAGGTCAATTAACCATTCAGTGCTCCAGGGAACTCACTGAAGAATTTTCCTTGGTCAGCATAAGTAGAGCAAATTCCCTAATCAGCAGATCCCTATACTAATGAAATCATTCCTCTCTCGTTCAAAACAAAGTAATATAAAGTAGTTAAACTTTTCTTTTAACTAGTTCAGAATTCCTCTTGTCATTTCTTATGACAAAATAATATTCCATGACATTCACATGCCAGTTGTTGATTTTTTCCAGTCAGTTCCCAAGCAATGGGTACTTATTTTGTTTCCAATTCTTTTCTACTATAAGGCATGCTTGTATATTGTGGGATATTATTTTTATCTTAGGGTACTGCTAGTAGGGGATTTCTGGGTCAAGGAATGTTGACAATTTAGACATTTTGGGGGTATCATTCCAAATAAAAATCCATAATAGTTGGTCCACTTCACAAGTACACAATACTACATTTGTTGTTGAGTCCTTTTGAGTCATGCCAGACACTTTGTGACTCCCTTTGGGCTTTTCTTGGCAAAGAAACTGGAATGGCTTGCCACTTCCTTCTCCAGCTCATTTTACAAATGAGGAATCAAGCAAACAAGGTTAAGTGACTTGCCCAGGATCACACAGCTAGTAAGCATCTGAGGGCATATTTGAACTCAGGCCCTCCTGACTCCAGGGTCAGTGCTCTATCTAGAGTCACCTAGCTACCCAGAATAATGCATTAACATTCCTGTAGTCGACCTGCTATGTCCAACATTGACTATTCCCATTTTTCATCATGTCTGCCAATTTGTAGGAAGTGAAGAAAAACCCTAGTCATTTTTTATTAATATTTATTTTATTATAAGTAATTTGATCCATATTTTATACAGCCATTTTGCAGATTACTGGTAAATTATTTAGTCATAATTCCTTGACCACCAATCTATTGGGGAAGGGATGTTCTTGTTATTTATTTTTGCCAGCTTCCTGAATATTTTTTATATCAGACTTTTATTAGTGACATTTGACTCAATTTTTCCCACCTTACCATTGTTCTTATGGTTCTATATTTGAATTTATTTATTCAAAATCTTTTTTAATTTTATGCAATAAAAATTGTCTATTTTAAAAAATATAATCCTCTTCTACCCCTTGTTTCATTAGGAATTCTTACCTCATCCATAATTACTGTGAAGGTACCTGATGTTCTCTTTTATTTTTTTTAAAGGTATAACCTTTTGCATGCAGCTCACATATCCATTCTGAGCTTAACTAAGTTTATGGTTTCTCATCCTAATTTCTGCCAAACTGTTCCCTGATTTTCTCAGTCGTTTTTGTCAAAAATGTCATCCCTCTTCTAGTAGTTCATATTCTTGGTTTATCAACCATTGAACAATTGTTTTCACTTGCTTCTGTTTCTTGATTATTTAATCTTCTTCATTCACCTATTTTTTTTTTTTTTTTGCTTTTTAACAGTTACTAAATAGTATTGACGGCTAGTACTTTATAATATAGTTAAAAGTCTGGTAATGCTATGTTCCCTTCATTATTTCTCTGAATATTCTATTCTAAAGGAATTTTGTTTTGTTAGATTTTTAAAATATAACTCAGTTATATTACTTAATATGTAAATTGACACTCATGGCTTAGAGTCATTTGATGCATAATAATTTTTTTTTTGTAGCCACTCATTTTTATTCACTATAGGTCTTCTCTCTTTTGAAAATGGGTTTCTTAATAGCACTAGATGGTGAAATTTTGTTTTCTTACTCAATCTGGGTTTTTTTTTTCATTTTATTTTATTGTTTAATTCACTCACATTTAGAATTGTGAGAATTAGGTTTATATTTTCCTCCATTTGTCTCTAATACTATTTTCCCCTCAAACTAACATTTACCCCTTCTTCCATTGCAAATTCAGTAATATATTTTCCACTTATTTTGGCTTATTTGTGTGTGTGTGTATGAGATGGCCATATTGCTACCAGCAATAAGGGAATAAGGGAAGCCTTCATTCTCAAGCCCTCTACACTTTCAATTTTTTTTTTTTACTACTTTCTTTGGTTTGGGAGTTTTGATCATTAATTCTTTTCTTTCTTGCTTTTATCTGGTTACTTGCTTTCCCCCCTCTTTTTATTTTTTTTTTGTTTTAGTTAAAAGTCAAGTAAAATCCTTTTTTTCTCTTTTCCCCTTCAATTTCTTTTATTCGTTAGTTTAAAAAAAAATTTTATTTTTTATTTTTTTTTGCTTTTTGGAGGAGGGAGGGCGGGGGAATTCGGGTTAAATGATTTGCCCAAGGTCGCAGAGCTAGTAAGCATTCAGTGTCTGAGGCCAAATTTGAACTCAGATCCTCCTGACTCCAGGGTTGGTGCTCTATCCACTGAGCCACCTAGCTGTCCTAGTCATTAGCTCTTTAATTTTACTTTCTTTGACTGTTTGTAGAAACGACTTATTTCCCTCACTTTCTTCATTATTTATATTCCCTTTTTTTCTAGACTTTTATTCTTTGACTCATGGCCTTTCTACTTATTTAGCTTTTTTTGTTATTTTCTGTATTTTTCATGGACTTTGAGTACTTATTTTGAGTATTCTCTTCTATACAATTTACATTATTGCCTTGTAAAGTATGCTCCTAGATACCCCCCCCCCCTTTTTTATCCTGTTTTTCCTCACTCTTAGAAAAATGCCACTTCCTTCAGATAATATCTAGGTATTGCAGTGATTATAGCAATGGGCCTAGAGTGAGTTTAAGTCTGGTTTCAGAAACTTACCAACTGTGTGACCCTGGGCAAGTCACTCAGCCTCTGTTTATCTCAGTGTCCTGAACTGTAAAATGAGGATAATAGCAGTAACTACCTTGCAAGGTAGACTGGTAATGGTAATTTGAAGATCTTCCCCACCCCTTTAGAGACTTAGGTGAATTTGAGGACCTTTCCTGATTTGAAAATATATTCTGCCCCCTAATAGGCTACATGTGGTCATATGGAGCCTGTGGTAGGAGGCTTGTTTTTCAGGAAGGCACAACTTTTGTTATTTGTAGGCAAATGGGTCATGAGGGTTGTGATGTTGTCTGACCCAGGAGAAGGCTATATATGCCCTGATGTGAGGTTTTTCTTTGGTGCTCACTTTGGGAAGAGTTGTGTGATTTGACCAGATGAGAACTCTGGGCAACCATTGAGCCCCCGGCTTTGAAAACCCAGATGTTGGTTCTTCTATCTCTGGTAACTGACTAGGTATGGATGTAATGATCAGACAGCTAGAAGCCCTGCCTGTTGATCTGCTGAATTGTTATTTTCTCTGTCTGTATTTTTGTCTGCTTGTAACTTTTATTTGTATTCTCTGAAGTTCAGGGTGCTGACTTTTCCCCCTAAATGAGGTAAATGATATATGTTTGATTAAAATTTGATTGTTATACCCTTTTTGAGTTGCTTTCCTTTAGAAAAGCAGATCAAAGAACCTGTGCTAGAAGCCATCCTGGGTATGCTAGGGTGCTTGCTGCTATACAAGGTTGTTGTGAGGATCAAATGAGAAAATATTTGGAAATCACTTAACGCAGTACCTGGCTCATACTGGGGGCTTACAAATGTTTATTTCATTCCTTGGTAATTATTTTTCCTTTTTTGCCTCAAAACTCTCCTCCCTAGACCCCTCCACTCTTCTAGATGTCAGTGGCCCCCAAGAGTTTTGATTTCCTTTTTCCTGATCAGGAAGAACAGTCTCTCTAAGCACCAAATCCCTACAGAAACATTGTAAAGTCTTCATCTCCCCTTACAGAATATATGTCTTTACCCATAGGAGCCTTCATTTAGTGTACTTACTCCCAACATTATGACAAGGTTCTCTTTTTCTTTTCCCTCTTTTCAGTCTCTTCCTTTGCCTCCTTGCCCATTCTTCTGTTGCCTCTTTTCTTCGTAACACTATAGGAGTAATTTTTTTCTCCTTCATTGTTGGCCTTTATTATGATTAGGGTACATAATACATTCCTTTCTATCTTCTTCCTCCCTTTCCCATTTTTATGCATCCTCCTATTTTGTAATTCAATAAAAAAAAAAAAACAAAAGAAAACATTGATTCACCTGTAGGCCAAATATTGTAAGGATTAGTTTGTGATGTTTCGGCCTTACTCTCACTTCTATTTGACTTCTGCTTTCATGCTAGTTTCCTTGTGTACATTCAGAGACATGTCTTTTAATGGCCTCCCAGTTTTTATTTTTTGTTGTTGCTATCTATCTTTGCTGTCTTTGTTCACCATTCTTGTATTTCTGCTGTCTGGGGTGTTTGAGAATCAAATAATCTCTTCACATCTAATTGCTGTTTTATTTCTAAGAATGTTTCAAACATCTTTTATTATTAAATGTGCATGTTGTTGTTTTCATTTATGGTTAGGCTCAGATTTACAAAAGAGGTTACCTTGCGCTGAATTATTGTTCTTTAAAATGCATTATTCCATCCTGTCCTATATTTTTTGGTGGGTACAGCATAGTCTTGTGTTATTCAAATTTCCTTTCCTTTATACTCAAAGGCCTTTCTCTTGGTAACTTGCAAAATTTGTTGTTTCTCAATGGAACATTCTGTTAAATATAACCAGTGTGTATGTTAGATTTTGAAGCCTCTTGTTTATGTAATCCATTTTTTTAAAAAATTGTATTTTGGGGTGTCCAGCTAGCACAGTGAGTAGGAGCACCAGCCCCAGTGTCAGGATGACCTGGGGATCAAATCCGGGCTCAGACACTTAGCACCCACCCAGAAACACCTGGCTGTGTAATCTTGATCAAGTTACTTAACCCCAATTGCTTATTTAAAAAAAATTGTATTTTGTTTCAGAAGTTCTAGACAGTTTTCTTATATTATCTCTTGCAACATAGTATTCAAGTTTTTAGACTTGTATTCTTCTGGAAAGACAAGTAATCTTTAAATTGTCTCTATGCCTCCTGTCTTTGAGATGATTATGTTTTGCTTGTTTGGAGAACATAGCTTGTCTTACTGCTATTGCTTTTTGTTTCTCTTCCTCTAGATTGTTCTGTAGTTGTGTGTATTTGAATTCGCAAACAGCTATTCTTTTTCCTTCCTTCCTCCCTCCCTCCCTTTCTTTCTTCCTTCTGTCCCTCTCTCCTTTCTTTCTTCCTTCCTTCCTTCCTTCCTTTCTTTCTTTCTTTCTTTCTTTCTTTCTTTCTTTCTTTCTTTCTT
>NW_027187419.1:90689631-90708821 GCF_028583685.1 Petaurus breviceps papuanus | reverse complement strand
CTTTCTTTCTTTCTTTCTTTCTTTCTTTCTTTCTTTCTTTCTTTCTTTCTTTCTTTCTTTCTTTCTTTCTTTCTTTCTTTCTTTCTTTCTTTCTTTCTTTTTTGTAAAACTTGCTGCCACTGAATCAAGTTTTTCCATTCTACCAATTATTTCTGCTGTGCAGGTCATAAATTCTGCTTTCAAAATTTTTATTTATTTTTTGAACCATTCAGGAATAGTGCAATGTGGCTCCATGCTCTCTTCTAAATCAAAAGGGTCCTCTGCCACATCAGGTATTGAATCATGTTACTATGTCTAGCACTATCTATAATAAATTCTGGAGCTCTTTAAATAGATATGGAGGTTATATTTCTGTTTTCAATGTCTTCCCTTTTGGTTTATCTTCTTATACTTAAGGTCTTTTAGTTTTCTTTCTCCTAAGATCTTTGGTATTTTCATCCCCTTCCCTTCCCCCTTTTCCCCTAGTATTCACTTTCTGACTCCCTCTCCCTCTGACTGCAGTTTCTCCTCCCATGCTGGGAAATTCATGGTTCACTAGCCTAGATTTTTACCCCAACTGACTTCTATTTGGACAGAAGTAGATGCTGTACTTTTTGTCTCAGAGTTATTGGAGTACTGCACAGCTCTCCACATACATATTCTTTCTCTTCCTCATTATTCTGGTTCATTGGCACCAGATCCTGCTGTGCCCCACTATCAAAGCCTAAGTAAATTTTTGTTGTTTGAATATCCATAGCATTAGGAGTAAGGGATGGGGTTGGGGGTAGGGATAGGGGTAAATAAAGTCAAGGTTTAGAATTGAAATCTATTACAAATGAGGAGGTATAGACTACCCAGTTCTCTCTGTTCCTCCTGCTCAGGCCAAGGTCTGTTGGGGCACAAAGTTGCTGATCAAACTCCTGCCATTTGGAGTTTGGATCTCCAAAGTTGTGGGAAAAGGGAGGTGGAGTAGAACTGAATTCTGTTGCAAACACATGGGTCCATCCACTTGTGCAACCTTGCTACTGTGTCATAAACAAGTGCTCATTAGAGGTTAATAGAGATATTGGGCTTCTCTGACATTAGGTCATTGAGTTTTTACCTTATTTGACTTCTTGGTGTCTTCTATGGAAATAGCTGGAATTGCTTTATCTCTGGCACATAATCTCTATTTTGGAAGGTTTAAAAGGTTGTGAGGAGAGGTGGCTAGGTGGCTCAGTGAATAGAGCACCGACTCTGGAGTCAGAAGAACGTGAGTTCACCTCTGGCCTTAGACACTTAACACAAACACAAAAAACTGGCTGTGTGACCTTGGGCAAGTCACTTAACCCCAATTGCCCTACCTTCCCCCCTCCAAAAAGCAAAAAAAAAAAAAAAGATTGTGAGGATTGGAGGAAATATATAGTTCTCCCTTTTCTTGGTCACATGACCACTATTTGTGTCTTAAAGGAAAACTGCTGCCAAATACTGGGAAAGGTAAAATAACTTGAGATAACATAGCTACTTAGGGGGGCAAAGTTGTGCATGTCTGTGTTACTAACAAATTTTTAGATTTCAACTCTATGCTTTGTCACCTCTCTTCATTTTCCCCCTTTGTCCTCTGATCCATAGCTATAGGTTCAATTGTGAATTGAAAGCAAATACTTCCCAAATGCATATGTCTTGTCCTTATCTTTTCCCTGATCTACAGGCTCCATGTCTCCATGGATAGCTTAGCAACATGTTAAATTCAACTTGTACAAAAGATCTTTGTCCCCAAGTTTCTTTACCCTTTCTTTACCACTAAGATCATTTCCTCCTCCCACCTTCTCTATTTTTGTGGCATTTACCTCCCCATCTTCCCTTTCAAAAACATGGAATCATCTTTGACCTTTCCCTCTCCTCCTGTCTTCCCTTATATCCAATCAGTTAACAGGTCCTGACAAGATGTTACTAGTCCCGTATCTCACATCTGCCCTGCTTTCTGAGTTCACACTGCTACTCTCATTGTTTAGAGCCTTCTCAATCTTTTTCTGGACTATTATAATAGCCTCTTAACTGGTCTCCTTGACCCTAGTCTCTTCTCTCTCTAATCCATCTTTCACAAAGCTGCCAAAATAATCTTCCCAAAGCATAGGCTTGACCTTTGTTATTTCTTGCTCACAAGTCCTAGAACATATTAAGTGTCTCCCTATTGTTTTTAATGACAAAATACAAACCCTATTGTGGAACGTAGTTAAGCTGCATAATTTGGTGCCAATCTGTCTTCCATTCTTATTTTACATTCACATACTATATTTAGATGTTTTCAGAATTTTGTGAATCATTTTCCAATTTCAGTACAATCATGTAGCCTATGCCCATTCCCCGCAAGCTTGGAATACACTCCCTCCTCATCTTTGCCTTTCAGAATCTTTTCAGGTTCAGGCTATGTGCCACTAAATCTAATCTCTCCACTCAAAATGCTTTTCAATCCCCAAATTTTCCTAGAACATGTTATGTTTCTCTCCTTTGTCACTATCTGTGTCTACCTTGTATTACATTTACCTGAGTGCTATACCCTTCCTGATCAAGAGAATGCAGGCCCCTTGAGGGCAAGTTAAACTTTGCATATCCAGTGTCTAACATATTATCTTGCATGTGTACACAGTAAATGTGTAATGTATTTTCCTTTCATACTGTCATTTTTCCTCTCAGACAAACATCAGCATAGTATACAGTAGAAAACTGGCAACACGGTGATATAGATAACTCTTCTAGGTTCCTCTCACCCCAGAATTTGTTCTCATTTAGGACCATGGTGAGGATGGAACAACTCTATGGGGTGATGTTCTGCTCCAGCAGAAACATTCTTCCATGTAGGAAAATCATGGTAGGGAGAAGGGGATAAGTAGAGGAGGAAGAAGGAGACTTAGGCCTTCCCTCTGTGGGTCTGCATGAGCCTCCTCCATGACCTATAGGTAAATATAAACAATAGTGCATCCATTCAACAAATCATTCTATGTTCCCTAGCTTTTTCTAGATTTCCTTAAATCTGGACTTTGCCCTCTGTACTCTAACAACAACAACAATAAAAAAAAAAACTTCAGCTCTTACTAGAGTCACCAAAATATCTTGACCTTTGTGAGACAGCTAGTCAATAATTCTATGCTTGGTATTAGTAGTCTTAGAGTGGATCTATAGGCAAAGCTGCAGAACGGGTTGGATCAAAAGAATTTGGGGATGTAATTTGCACAGTATGGAAAGAATGTAGCTTGAACAGCAGAGACAGATATTCTCTTTTTTTCCACTCTCAATACCATGCATAGCAATTGTTAAATTGTGTGTGCCCCCTCACATCTACGTGACAATCAGGAGTTTCATTGGAAACTAGTGCTTTAACCCTAGTCCCTTTCATGCAGAAGCATGGCATGTCCTAATTGGCCCCTTAAAACAGATATTCAAATCAAACAGTTGGAAAAATCCATCATTGTCATTTTCTGTTGTTCTTAAGTAACCATCTTCATCCCAAGCTAAATAGGATCCTGTTTTATTAGTTGATATCGATAACAAGGTTACCTTCAAGTGATTGTGGGCAGAACACAATATGTGTCACTGCCCTGAAAACAGAGAGAATTATTAGGGAAAATGAACTGAGGAACTGACTGCCAATTTGATCACTTGGTATCACAACAGTTTTATATTTTACTGAGTATTCGTATGTTCAACCAGCTTCACAAAGAGACTGGTAAACATAGCTTGTTATCTCTTAAGTCTAAGAGGGCTTTGAACCTGATATGTGATAGAAGACCATGTAGTTCACTGGTTATAAACAACTGGTCTACTTGCTCTTCCCCAGGTGTCAGGTGGCACAGTGGATAGATCTCTGGACCGAGAGTCAGGAAGACCCGAGTTCAAATCTTGCTTCATACCTTTAGTAGTGTGCAACTCTGGACCTTTGTCTGCCTCAGTTTCTTGACCTGTAAAACAGGGCTAATAGTAGCACCTATCTCTCCATATTTATAAAAGGTATTATAAGGCCTAAAGTACTACTTGAATGCTATCATTACTATTTGCTGTACATGATATATAGTCACCACCTTGATTCATGCCCTCATCCCCTCTTATCTAAATTATTGCAAAAATCTCCTAATTCAGTGGTTCTTAACTTGAGGTCTGGGAACTTTTTTAAAAAATGTTGATAATTGTAATTTGTTATAATTGGCTTCCTTTATAAGAAATTTATTGCTTCCGGTGTATTTTATGAATTGAAAAATATTATTATGAGAAGAAGTTCATAGGCTTCACCAGAATGTCATATGGGTCCATGGAATAAAAGAAAAAGTTAAAGAACCTCTGTGCTAATTTTTCTCCTTGGCTTATCTCCCTCTTCTCTCCTCTATTCTTATAGCTGCTAAAGAATATTCCTAAAGCATACATCTGACCATGTCACTCTCCCATTTAAACTTTCATGGTTCCCTATTACTTCCATAAACTCTCCTATTTGACATTCACAATCTTTTCCACAACCTACCTTGAACCTACCTTTCTAGTTTTATTATAATATTACTTCCCTTTTTATACTCACCTGTCCAGTCAAACTGCCCTTATTGCTATTCCTCTCACAAGGCATTTCAGTTGCAGTCTCTGTTTCTTTGGGTAGGTTATTCCCCATGCCTGAAATGCACTCACTCCCTTTTCACTTATGTTCCTTAGAATCTACATAATGGATTCCCCCCTCCCCCCCATTAAAATTCAGCTCTGAAGCCCTCCCCTCTAAGAGCTGTTTCCTGATCTTTTCAGCTGTTAGTTTCCCCTCCCAAAATTATTTTGAATTTACTTATGTAAAGATACATAGGTACTTTTTGCAGCTCCTCAACATAATGTACGTTATTTGAAGGCACTGTTTTGTTTCTCTTTTTGCACACTAGAACGAGTGCCTCCCGTGGAGGAAGCACTTAATGAATAATTTTTGAACTGAACTGAATTGGAAGCACTGTCTTGGATCTTAGCTAGCCCTTCTCCATGCTTTCCTTTCTATGTAACAATTACTACATGACAAAAAGGAAGGGGCAAACAAGGAAGGTATAACCCACTGGGAATCCTCTCTCACTACAAAGAGAATTTCTGAAGTTTAGAATCTCCCTTAAAACAGAAAACCCTGAAAACAGGCATGAGCACTTCCACTAAATTGTTCATGAGACCCAGGTGTGCTGCTCCCAATCCTTTGGCTCCTCACCTGCTGCAGATTGAAGCTTCTCATTTCTTCCACTGCTTTCCATCCTTCTCCTTTCCTCCTTTGTCTTTGCCTTCAAATTGTTGTAGCTAGTTGATGTTCTTGTTCTACTCCTGATTGTTCCCAATTTTGCTGTGCAACTATTTATCTCTTCTGGTACTCACAGTTCTGGGAAATGAGTACTATCATTATCCCCATTTCAGAGATGAGGAAACTGAGGTAAACAGAGGTTAAATCACTTGCTCAGGTCAAACAGCTGGTAAATGCCATTCAAACTCAGGTCTTCCTGACTCCAAATCCAATGCTTTAGCCACTGGATCACCTACCTGAAATTAGGAAATTAGATATGAAACCTCATTTTTGTCTGCTTTAACCATGTCTGAAAGAAATTTCATCACAGACCATTGGCCTGCTGGTGGTTCCCTTGCCACCACAAGATCACCTAGTCAGAATCATCAAGGCTTTACAGAGCACATGGATCAATAGAGCCCCCATAATAGGACTTTTTTCTCCTTAGGGACAAAGATGACAGGACAGTCCTGTCCTAAGCCAATGACCAGGCTTAGGATACTCACAAGAGAATGAAGAAGGAAAGGTCCTTTCAGCTGCTGGGTCAGAGGTTCTTCATGTCCTTTGGGCCTAGAAAACAAGCTCAATGTGAGCATGACCCAAACCCAATGCCAACACGCTGGATAAGTTCAGCAAGCTGAATGGCTGGAACCTACCAGTTGGTTCTTTTTGGAAGTGACTGGGCCAATTTTCACTAATCAGGAGCACTGCTTTTTGTATGGCAGTTATCGCAGGCAACTACAGTCAAGGGAATGGCCTTTACTGGCCAAATTGTCAGGTGGAATAGTGAACATGCTAATCCAAGTATGTATCACATCATCAATCAATCAACAGGTATTTATTAAATAGCTGCTGTGCACCAATGAATATTCTAGGTGCTAGTATATGACCATAAGAATGAAACGGTGACCTTCCTTCTAGGAATTCACCTTTCATACAGAAGCATAAAAAATATGTATACACAAAATAAAAACAAAAGGATTTTATTGATGAAGAGACACTATGTGGATCAGGAATGGTCTCATGTAGGAAGTGATATATGAGCTGAACTTTGAAAGAAATTCAGAATTCTAAAAAGGTGGAGGTGAGAGAGGAGGGTATAGACAAATACATGAATACAAGAAGGGGAATGTCATGTGTGAGGAACAGCAACAATGTCATTTCTGTTGGATTGCAAAGTGCGATAACAGAATCAGTGTCTACTAAGTCTGGAAAGGTAGATTGGAACCTAGTTGTGAAAGGCCTTAAAATGACAAACAGAGGCATTCGTATTTGGTTCTAGAAGTAAAAGGGAGTTTAATGAGCAGGTAAATGATATACTCTGAACTACACTTTAGAAATATTATACAGCCACCCAAGGCAGGAGAATTTGCCAGTAATTCAGAAATTTCCTAAAACGGTTTAAAAGCAAGAAAGCATTATCCCTTGCTTAGGGCAAGGGATTCAGAGCAGAAGTAACAAAATAGAAATAATCTGATGGCAGAGGAACTATATGGCATTAATATCTAAGGAGCTGAGATGACTAGGAAAACTGGGACCAATTAGAGAATCTAAAGCCAAAAGAGTCTGCAAAAATTTAGAGAGCCAATATTCATGGAGTAGGGCAATTCTGGCTGCTTCCCACTCTAGGTCTTTGTCATCCTGGAGGATAGAATGGCTCACCCCTAGCTTGGGCTATGTCCCACGTGGTCCTGGATGAACTTACACAAATCAGCACCAATGACATAATGGTATTTCTATTCCAGAATCCCTTCTCCTACTTCTGGTGGGAGTGAAGAAGACTGATTCTTATGTGACAATTTCCAATGAAACTTGGTAAGTAAGTGGGGCCATACAGTCATCATTAAGCATCTGCAGTCTTTTTTTTTCTCCCCTAGGTGGTGCAGTGGCTAGATCCCTTGACTTGTTGCATGGATTACCTGAGTTTGAATTCTGCCTCGGGCACTTACAATGTGACCCTGGGCAAGTCACTTAACATCTTTCAGTTTCGATATCCTGATATGTTAAATGAGGGCAATAATAGCACTTACCCAAGGCTTTTGTGAGGGTCAACTGAAGTAGCATGTGTAGAGTATTTTGCAAACTTTAGTGTCTTATAAATTCTTGCTATTCTTTTTCAAGCTCCTGCTGAGCACTTTCTCTTACATCCCCTTCAATCCACCTTACAAAACCAGAGACTTTTAATCTTTCACAAAGATCCCATCAGCAGTATAGTCGCCTCCATGATCTACATGATCTAAGTACAGGCTGGTTGTCCTGTGATGGGGAATTTTCTCTAGGGGTCTTTGGATTCAAGAAAGATCCAGGAAAAGGGATGGCCATCCCAGGTTGTTGTTGTTAAATTCAATGTGTTCTTGCTCAAAATGATTCTGTGGTAGGGAACAGACCTGGATACTTCTTGTCCAATAACTTGCAGTTACTAAAGAAATATGAAAAGACAATTAATACCAGGTCATCCCATTCCCATAAAATGCATCTGTTCTTCAGGGGTTTGCCTGTTGATGCCCATGAGTTAAGACCATCTCTAACACCCTTTGCATCCTTCAAGGCTACCATGATTAGCATTTATTCAAGCACTGTGGTATTTGTCTTATACAAGTAAAACATGAAGTCCTATGCCTCCTTGAAAGGTTCATTTTCTAGGACAGAATATCCAGCTTTATTTTCAGGAAACAGTCATGGGCAGATAGATGCCTCATCCTTGTTATGTTAATGATGCTAATAATGATAATAATATTGATATTGATGATGATGATGATGATGCTGGTGATGATACAAAATCAATATTAAATAATAGTACAGAACACCTCAATTTATTTAATCTTCACAACAGCCCTGTGATATAATTTTAATTTACAGATAAGGAACAAAAATTTAGAGATGTTAAGTATCTTACTTAGCACAGGCTTTGAATTCAGGTCTTCCCAACTTCAAGTCTAGCACCTTGTCTACTGTACCACAGAAAGTAATAATGATCATACCAAAAAAAAAAAAATCCTGTTTCTATGTTGAATTTGCTCTGAAGAGCATCAAGTTTGGGATCCTGCAAAAACTAGATATTCTCTCAGAATCCAATTGTGTGGGAATTAATATCTTCACACAAAATGATTAAAGGCTATGAGAATCAAAGATGATTGTGTGACTGTCACTTCAGCTTTTCTGATCCTCAGTTTCCTCAGCTATAAAATAAGAACGAGGCAGGCACTATGTAGTTTACCTCCCCTGACATCCTATTCTAATTCCTTATCATGCTGTGGAGGTGTCTTGGGGTCTCAAAGTCTCTGCCAGTAGAGCTTAATCTGGGGGTGTTCCTATTAAGTTGGTTAACCTCTGAATGTAAGTTGTCTGAGGACTAGGCAGACTTAATACAGAGGCTCCATCACAGGGTAACTGTGGGGAATAAAATTTTCAGCTTTAACAAGGTTTTTTTTTTTCCAGATGATCTACTAAGTTATTGAAGATAGCAATTGCTATCCAGGGAAGGTATATCCACATCTGGGAAATTACAGGTCCTGGAAGTGTTGAAGAAAAAAATTTCCTTATAGGGTTTTCTGAGGAAAATTAATTGTAAACTTTAACATACCATATCAATATGATTAAACATGAAAGTATTCATGAAATTGAACAAAAGAGTAAAAAATAAACATTTATTAAGCACTTAGTGTGTACCAGGCACTATGCTAAGCATTGGGGACGCAAAAACAGGCAAAAACATTGTCCTTGTGAACATATGAAATACATACTCTCAGTGAAAGGTAATAGAGGGGAGGTACCAGTAGTGAGGGACCAGGAAAAACCTCCTTCAGTAGATGAGATTTGAACTCAGTCTTGAAGGAATCTAAGGAAGCTAGAGGCCGAGGTGAGGAGGGAAAGCTTGGGAGGCAGGTAGCAGGAAAGTATGGAGTGGGATTTGGGATTACCCTGCAAGGAGGTCAGTGTCTGAACTGGAGAGTGTGTGGAGGGGAGAAGAAATGTGAGCAGTGAAGGGCTTTAAAAGATGTGGGCAGTGAAAGTATTTAAAAAACAAACAGATTATTAGTATTTGATCCTGGAGGTAAAAGGGAGTTTGGTTTGGGGCAGTGGAGGGAAAATATGGTCGTACCTAATTTCTTACTGCAATTTCCTTTGACCTTCAACAGGTTAGACAAAGTCATCAGTGAGCATATATTAAGCAATTACCAAACGTCAGGTATTGTACTAAGTGCTAGATGCACAAAGACAAAAAATTCCCTACCCTCAGGGAGCTCAATATCTAATGGGAAGAGACAATATACAAAGAACTTTGCACAAACAAGATATATAGTATATAAACTGGAGATAATCTCAGAGGAAAGAAGCTAGCATTAACAGGGATTAGGAAAGATTTCTTACAGAAGGTAAAAGTGCAGCTGATACTTGAAGAAATCCAGGGAAGCCAGGAGGTGGAGATGAGGAGGGACAGCATTTCAGGCACCAGTGAAAACAAGTGAAAATGCACAGAGTTGGAAAATGGAGTGTTATGTGCAAGGAAAAGCAAGGAGGTCAGTGTCATAAGATCATAGAATATGTAGAAGGAGAATAATTTATAAAAAGATTAGAAAGGTAGGAAAGGCCTAAATTATTGTGTAGCTTTCAAAACCAAACAGGAAATTAATATTCGATTGTGGAGTTAATAGGAAGCCATAGGAGTTTGTTGAATGTGGGGATGAGGACAGGGAGTGAGGATGGGGGAGTAGTCACATGACAAAATCTGCACTTTAGGAAGGACATTTTGATCTTGAGTGGAGGATAATTGAAGTGGAAAGAGACTTGAGTCAGGGAGACAAACCAAAAGACTGTTACTATAGTGTAGGTATAAGATGATCATGGCTTATACCAGAGTGATGGAGGTGTAAGAGGACAGAAGGGGGCTTAGAGGAAGGCTGTTATGGAGGCAGAATCAGTAGGATTTGGCAACTTTTGGGATATAGGAGGGTGAGAGAGAGTGAGGAGTTAGGATAACACCCAGTTTATAAGCTTGGATGACTGGGTAGATGGTGGTCCCCTCAATAGTAATGTAGAAATTAGGAAGAAGGTGATATTTTAGGGGGAAAGAGTATAGTTTTGAACATGTTGAGTTTAAGATAAGACATTCAGGGGTGGTTAGGTGGCACAGTGAATAGAGCACCAGCCCTGGAGTCAGGAGGACCTGGGTTCAGATGTGGCCTCAGACACTTAACACACACAAATAGCTGTGTGACCTTGGGCAAGTCACTTAAACCAATTGCCCTCCAAAATGCAAAAAAAAAAAAAAAAAGAAAAAAAAATAAGACATTCAGCTCAAGATGTCCAAGCAGTTGAATGTGTGAGATTAGAGGTCAGGAGAGAGGTTAGGGGTGAATAAATAGATCTAAAAATCATCTGCATAAAGATAATAATTGAATCCAGGGGAACTGAGATCACTAAATGAAATAATCAAGCCTTGGGAGCCATGATTAGTGGGCATGAGCCTGGATAAGTAAAGGAAGCTGGGAAGGGATGATCAGACATGTAGGAGCCTCAAAAGAGATCAGAGTTTTAAAAACTCAGAGAGAAAAGAATAGCAAGGTAAAAAGGGTAATCAACATCATAAAGTTTAGATAGTCTCAGTTCTCCTTTTCTCTCATGAACAAAACAATGAGGGGGCACCACCTTCTGGAGATTGGGAATGGTGATAAATGAATCCCTACACTTTTTTGTTCAGCATATCTAAATGATCTATTAGAAGGCAGCTCAGTATCACAGTCATGGGTTTGGCATAAGATTGGAAAGTCAATCAATGCTCTGAAATCTGAAAATTTTCTTCGATATTCTCATAATCCAGAGGCCAGTTTGGGAAACAAGCTTATAATTACCACTGCTACACCTGTGGCCTAGATATTGTGGAGAATTCTTTTTATGGAACAAGGCTGTGCAGATTTGTAAGCACATGACTCCTGTTTTCCAGGCCAACACTGGATTGTGCTTCCAGAGCCAAGCTAAACCCAGGGTGTTCTTTGTACTTCTTCTATCCCTAGAATCAGACTGTCTGCATGCCTGATATCTAAGGAAAACAACCTCTTGAACTAGCCTAGCATCCCCATGTATTTTCCAGTCTTCTTATACTGAAGTGGAATCCCTTGGCTCTCTCAGAGCCCTGACTCCATTGTTTCCCACAGCCCCACAATCTCTCAGGGAATGGATATCTTGGGTACTTCTAGAAATTACATATTCTAAAGCTCCTATCAATTCATAATAGGACTAATTCCAAGTTCAGCATGTTGGATACTGTTACTGTGCTACTCTCTAAATTAAGACTACCCCACATGTGATTTAGGGAATTATCAAGAAATAACTATGCTGTTTCAGTGCCTCTATTATTTCACTATATCCTTACCCTTTCTGAGAGTCTTTAGCTAATGCAGTACAAGGATACAGTATAGAAAGTGCCATAAAGGAAACAAAGCCAATAATGTGCTCCATAATCTGTCACCACTGGGAATGGAGAGAGTAAAAGCCCTTGGATCACACTGAAATGAATTAATTACACATCTGAACTGTTTAAATAAACTTTAGGGTTGAGGGGAGGAGGGAGAGATAAGAGAAGTTACTGGGTTCCCTGGAGCTATCCCTGAGTATAGCCCCATTCTCCAACTCTGAAATCACTGAGTCTGACCACTTACCTTAGGGTGATCCCGAAGCCATGTTAGTATTGATGAGATTGGCAAGTTGGGGAGGAATCTGGTTTCTGGTTGACCTGCTTGTTATTAAGGTATTCCCTGAATCCCTACCAAGAAACTAATCCTAGGGAAGCAAGTCAGTTTTGACTTAAGGACATCCAACCCTGTTAAAAGAAAGCTTCCTCAGAATCAAGGCAGGGGCTCAATTTTCTAAGGCTTGTGATCTGGATAGAACTAATTGGGAGAAAGGGGAATTTTTATACCTCCTATTCTAAATGACATGAAGTTAACAGAATGTCAGTTGATAATCATGACATTCACAATGATACCTAAGTAGTTAGGTTCCTAACTCAACCAGTTACAGTCAAATGACAAGTCTACACTACCCTTCTGGCAAAATTATCATTGGAACCATGAAAATAGGTATGAACCTGAAGAAACAGGGCATAAGCAAGTAAGGACTAGCTAATTATCTGTCTTGACTCAGGAGACACACTATCAGGGGACAAGTTTAAAATAGGACACAAGTCTATTGACCCTGAGCTCTTAGGTTCCTCATAAGGTTCCTTCCTATCCAGTGGTGACATCCTGTCATCAAGAAATAAATTTCAAGTGAGAAAGCTCAGCTAGTCACTGATTGCAAAGCACTTTGAAAACGGAAAACCGAATACAGTACAATCTAAGTGTTAGGTGCTGCTATTATTCAGAAAGGGGTGTCTGAGTGCAAAGCTATCACTCCTATTTGTAACTGGGATACAGAAGAACACAGGAAAGTAGGCATAAGGGCTATGTATAATATATAACTGAGTAACTTAAAGTTCCAATAGGAAACTTTGATTTATTTGGTGAGAAATGGGAGCAGAGACTGTCTAAAATAGCAGCAGATGGCTTTGATTGAACTGAGGGATTAGTATCATTCTTGGAAAAAAATCTGAGCTATAAATTTGTTCAGGGCATAACACAATGGTAATTGACATCTAGGTGGGGGTATTTTCTCCCATGCCATCTTCCAAATGATGAGAATCTTGCTAGCCTTTGGTGAAATGCAATCACCTCTAGATTGTTAAGCTAGCTAAGAAACTTCTGTATCAAAATGTGTCATGGTATTAAGAGAAAGAAAATTTAAACTTGGACAGTCATTCCAAATACTTTCAAAGAATTCTCAGTGAGCTTTGAAAACCCTCATTTTGATTGAAAATCCACCCATCTCTAAAGCAGAAATACATAGTACTGAAAGTTTCAGTGGACCCATTTTGCCATAGCATATCAAGAAGTAGGAAATTCCCAATCTTCTACATAATCAACCAGCTCTCTGACATACACTGAGATTCTCTCACTGTTTTCTGCTTGTTTTCAGGTTGATTTTCTTCTTCCTTCCCTTGATGAACAGTGAGATGGCACAGTGGATAGAATGTTGGACCTGGAATAAGAAAGACCTAAGTTCAAATTCAACCTTACGTACTCAATATCTTTCTGATTGTGAGCAAACCACTAAATTTATATCTGCCTTAGTTTCCTAATCTGTAAAATAGGGATGATATGTCAGCTATGGTTATGGTCCGATGTTGGGACAAAAAGGGGTAATGCTACAAACCAATGAAATAACTTCACACCATGCAACTCATCAAGCTGTCATTTGATTGTCAAAAGAGTAGGCATCATTGCATAAAGTCAGGCATGAAATATTCTTGTACTTGGTTTAACAAGGGATTCATTTGCTTATCAGACTTGGAGGTGAGTTGAATTTATAGCTTATAAAGTGCTTTGCGAATGTGAAGGTGTTATAATAAATGTTAACTATTATTATCATGATGCTATTTTCCCTTACTTATAATAACTTCCTTCTCCTCCTTCAAGGTAGAATCCCATTTTAACCATCAATTTTTCCCTGACTCCTCTAATTGCCACTGATTTCCCCATGTTCTAAATTGTAGCTTGCCATAAAGTTTATCACCTAACTGCTTTAGTTGTTTTGTGTGGTTTAGTATTCTTAATCAGTCTTTACGCTCTTTAATAATAGAAACTGTTCCATGTTACCCTTGCAACTCCCACCTCTTGCTGTCTCTCCAGTCTTCCAGCTAGAATGTGGAGAAGCTCTGGTACAAAGAAGAACAAGTCCACCTTGGAATTTAGGGTTCCCATTTTCTACCATGCCTGTCCTTAGAGGGTAGAAGAGTGGCACCCTCCAGTCAATGATGAATATTCTCACATCTGGTCATACGCTTCACATCCAAGTGACTGGACTCCTGTAGATCAGCATCAGAACCCCATTCTCTATCTGCTACCACCTGATTCTTCATTCCCATCCCCCTCAACCCTCCCGCCCCAGAATCTCAACCTAATCCCACCCAGACCTTCCACTGTGCCCTCTAGAATTCCTATTCCATAGGTAACAAATGTGTTTTTGTTTTAAATCTTTTCTTCTCCCACTCCTTCCATCTACTCACTGGTACAGAAACCTCCCTTCCCCCTAGTGACACATATTCCCTGACCACCTTTATCAGTACCAGATGAACATTTATTTATTCTCCTTGACTCCTTGTCAGGGCGAAGAAATTAGAATACTCCTTTCTTCCCTTTTGCCACTTTGAGGTTCTCCCCCTTCCTTCAGTGCTCAGCAGCATTTCTTCCTTTGAGGTCCATGTTTTTCCTTTCTACCACCCAATTAAAATCCTGGTAACTGTCTACAGACCTCCCCCCCCTCCCCCTCGCCCCCCAGGTCACTCCTTTTCCTTCCTCAATGAGTTCAATATCCAGCTTACAGTTTTCTCTCCCACCCTCACACCATTTCAACACACATAGTGATTCTCCCTCAAATACCCTAATCACTCAATTCCTCAACCTACTCACCTCCCATAAGTTATTTCTCCACGTCAACTGAGCCATACACAAAGATGGCCATACCCTGGATCTTGTTGTCACTCACAAATATACCATCTCCATATTCAAAAATTCTGAAATCCCCTTATCTGAACATAATCTATTGACTTTTTATCTCTCCTTCTGCTTTTCTTTACAAAACCCTACTCTGTGTTCACCACATGGACTCCAGTCCCTTAATTCTCTTTTAGACCATCTCCCCAGCACTAGCCACTTCCCACCATCTTGCCTGCTTGGTGAGCCAATTCAACTCCACAGTGTCATTCTCTTTTTTTTTTTTTTCCTTTTTGGAGAGGGGAAGGTAGAACAATTGGGGTTAAGTGACTTGCCCAAGTTTTTTTGTATGTTGTGTCTGAGGCTGGATTTCAACTCTGGTCCTCCTGACTCCAGGGCCAGTGCTCTTTTCACTGTGCCACTTAGTTGCCCCTAGTGTCATTTTCTCTTGATTCCCTTGCCCCATTATCATGTTGCTCATTATGTTCAGGCAACCTCAGCCCTCTCATCATTAGAGCAGTCTTTGTTCCTATACAAGTGTTCCTGAATGAAGGTAAGAAAATCATGTAAGAATTCTGATTGGCTCCATTACAAAGTTATGTTCAACAATCTCAAGTGGGCCCTCACTGCTTCTAGGCAATCTTACTACATTTCCCTTGTCAACTCACTATTCCTCTCCCCACAGGAATTCTTTCAAGCCTTTTCTTTACTCCTCAAAATTTTGATGGCTCTTCCTCCTTCTATTCTCTCAGCTGAGAAACTTGCCTCATATCTTACAGAAAACATTGAGGACATTCAATATGAACTCCCGCTTCTCCTCTCTTCCTCATCCCTTCTCCCTCAGGTGCCTTCTGCCACTATCTATTCCTTTATTCCTATTTCACACAAGGAAGAGGACTTACTCCTTGACAAGACTGACCCCTCTACTTGTTCAAATGATCCTATGATCATATTCTATCCCTGCTCCTCTCACAGATGGCTGCTTCTGCCATTTCTACTCTTTGACTTATTTTTCAATCTCTCTCTTTCTACTGACTCATTTCCTACTGCCTACAAACATGTACATGTCTCTCCTATTTCCTTTTGCCACTTTGAGGTTCTCCCCCTTCCTTCAGTGCTCAACAGCATTTCTTCCTTTGAGGTCCATGTTTTTCCTTTGTACCACCCAATTAAAATCCTGGTAACTGTCTACAGACCTCCCCCCCCCCCTTTCCCTCTCTCCAGGTCACTCCTTTTCCTTCGTCAGTGAGTTCAATATCCAGCTTACAGTTTTCTCTCCCACCCTCACACATCCTAAAAAACCTTACTTGATCCTTCCATCTCTGCTATGATCCTCTATGTCTTCTGCTCTTTGTAGCTGAACTCCTTGAAAAAGCAGTCTATAATTGGCACCTCTATTTTCTCTCCTCTTATTATCTTCTTTACCCTTTACAATCTGTCTTCTTACCTTATCATTCCACCAAAACTACCCTCTCCAAAATTATTTATGAACCCTTGGGTTTTCTCAATACTCATTCTCCTTGACTTCTTTGTGGCTTTTGACACTGTTGATTACTTTCTCTTCCTTGACACTCTTTTCTCTCTATGTTTTTGGGACAACGTTGTCTCCTAGTTTTCATCCTATTTGACCATGCCTTCTCTGTTTCATTTGCTGGATTCTCTTCCAGATCATACCATTTAGTCATAGGCGTCCCTCAAGATTCTGTCCTAGACCTTCTTTTCTTCTCTTTCTACACTTTTCACTTGGATGTCTCATCAGCTTCCATGGATTTTATATCATCTCTATGCTGATGATTCTCAAATCTTCCTAGCCTTCCCCAATCTCTCTGCTGACTACCAATCTCACATATCCAATTGCCTTTCAGATATCTCAAACTAGATGTCCGGTAAACAACTTATGCTCAAAATGTCCAAAACAGAGCTCATTTTCTCTCCCTTTAAGCCCTCCATTACTCCAGTCTTTCCTCTTACTGTAGAGGGCAATGCCGTATTCCTAGTCCTTCAGGCTTACAATCTAGAAGTCAACCTTCATTATTTCTCACCCCTTATATTCAATCTGTTGCCAGTGCCTATTGATTTCCTGTTTGTAACATCTCTCCTACATGCCTCCTTCTCTCCTCTGATACCACTACCAATCCATTTCAGGCCACCTCATCACCTCATAACTTGATTATTGCAATAGCCTGCTGGTGGGTCTGACTTCCTCAAGTCTCACCAATTAATCCTCCATTCAGCTACTAAAGGGATTTTTTAAAAGTACAGGTCCAATCACATCACTCTCCCTTTTTAATCTCCAGTGGCTCCTAATTTCTTCCAGGATCAAATATAAAATGCTGCTTGACATTCAAAACACTAAATAACCTAGCTCCCTCCTAACTTTTAAGACTTCTTACACCTTATTCCCTTACATCTACTCTTTGATCCAGTGACACTGGCCTCCTGGCTGTTCCATAAACAAAATACTCCATCAGTCTGCTCTGGGCATTTTTTCTGGCTATAAGTCACACCTGGGAAGCTCTCCTTCCTCCACTCTATTGACTTCCATTAAGTCCCAACTAAAATCCCATCTTCTACAGAAAGCCTTCCTCAGCTCTTCTTAATTCCAGTGCCTTCCTCTCAATTAATTAATTCATAGTTAGCCTTTATAATTCTTTTTGCACCTCCTTTCTATGTATATGCATGTATTTGTTTGCATGCTGTCTCATTCATTAGAATGTAAGCTCCTTGAAGGCCCGAGACTGTCATTTGTCTCTTTTTGTATCCCCATTACCTAGCATAGTGCTTTAGGGTAGGAACTTACTAAATGTTTGTGTATTAATTGTATCTCCTGCAGTACATAAGAGTACTCACATAATATGAACTAAATAAACACTTTTTCACTCATAAATTCAATACTTCCTCCAATTTAAACCCATCAATGACGTTTAGTTCTGCTCAGGGCCAAATAGATAGTCCTTGTAAAAATCCTGAGCCAGGAAAATTACAAACTCAATTTAGCTCCAAATCTGATAAGTAAATGAACTCCTCCTAAAAACTAAGTATAGGAATATATTATGCCTTACTTTCTATAATAGACATCTCTTTTGATTATCAAGCGACAGCCCAAAAGGATGAATGTGAAGTTATTTTATTGTTTGGTGGTATTACCTTTTTCTGTCACAATGTCTCACCATATATTATATATACATATACATATATGTGTGGATATACCTTTTAGCTGAGAGTCACAGGATATAAGTCTCCAGTGAATTTAAGAACTCCCCAAAGGGCAAGGCACATGGTAGGTATGAGTAAGCAGCAAAACATGAACTCAGAATTTCCTAACTGAAACAGGGAAATGTATGTCATCAAATAAATGACTACTCAGCAAAGAATGTGGTTTGATCATGTGGTGGGTACTGTATTGGTATCTTGTCAATACCAAGAAAACAAGAGGAAGGTCCTGAGCCCTTTGAGTAAATTTCCCAAAGAGGTACATAAGTGGTACAGAGACAAGATTCATATAAGTTAAGGCGTGGATGGATGGCTAGAGCATTCACATGGATAAGATCATAGATTTTCCCACTAAAGACTCAATGTTGATCTAGATCCATATTTGTTAGGAAGAAACAAAAACCCAATGAGAAAGAAAGAAAGAAAGAAAGAAAGAAAGAAAGAAAGAAAGAAAGAAAGAAAGAAAGAAAGAAAGAAAGAAAGAAAGAAAGAAAGAAAGAAAGAAAGAAAGAAAGAAAGAAAAAGAAAGAAAGAAAGAAAGGAAAAGAAAGAAAGAAAGGAGGGAGGGAGGGAAGAAAGGAGGGAAGAAAGAGAAAGGAAGAAAAAGAAGAGAAGAAAGAAAGAGAGAAAAGAGAGAAAGGAGGGAAGAAAGAGAAAAAAAGGACGGAAGGAAGAAACAATGACATTAGCATTTCCCTAGGCAATTTTCCCCTTCTCACATATAGGACCAAACCTACTTTATGGTTAGTATAGGAAACATTGCTCATTAAAAGGAACAAAAAAAGGCGAACATCTCTTAAGCAGCTGTGAGTTGTATGACAAAAAAAAAAAAATTAAACTTTTTTTTTTAATTTTAGAGAGCCAATTTTAATAACAGAGGGGAAAGAATTATGGAATCATAAAATCAGTGAGTTTATTTTTTATGCTTTCATTGCTCCCTCCTTTCTTTTTTTAAACATCTGAAAGTGATTCAACCTGCTCTGGCCTACAACCTCTGCTAAAACATGTACATAGTTAATATGTTTGGGATACTGTGGGTTTACACTGTCTTATTTGGACCATCTTGCACTGAGCTACAGAAAGAAAGAAAGAAAGAAAGAAAGAAAGAAAGAAAGAAAGAAAGAAAGAAAGAAAGAAAGAAAGAAAGAAAGAAAGAAAGAAAGAAGGAAGGAAGGAAGGAAGGAAGGAAGGAAGGAAGGAAGGAA